>NC_057020.1:2101632-2401632 GCF_000002595.2 Chlamydomonas reinhardtii
GGGGCTGGGGGCTGGGGGCTGGGGGCTGGGGGCTGGGGGCTGGGGGCTGGGGGCTGGGGGCTGGGGGCTGGGGGCTGGGGGCTGGGGGCTGGGGGCTGGAGGCTGGGGGCTGGGGGCTCGTGGGCTGGGCTGGGGGCTGGGGGCTGGGGGCTGGGGGCTGGGGGCTGGGGGCTGGGGGCTGGGGGCTGGGGGCTGGGGGCTGGGGGCTGGGGGCTGGGGGCTGGGGGCTGGGGGCTGGGGGCTGGGGGCTGGGGGCTGGGGGCTGGGGGCTGGGGGCTGGGGGCTGGGGGCTGGGGGCTGGGGGCTGGGGGCTGGGGGCTGGGGGCTGGGGGCTGGGGGCTGGGGGCTGGGGGCTGGGGGCTGGGGGCTGGGGGCTGGGGGCTGGGGGCTGGGGGCTGGGGGCTGGGGGCTGGGGGCTGGGGGCTGGGGGCTGGGGGCTGGAGGCTGGGGGCTGGGGGCTCGTGGGCTGGGCTGGGGGCTGGGAGGAGGGGGCGAGGCCAGGGGTTGGGCGAGGCGGCAGGGGGCTGGCGGCAAGATGGGTGTGACCCACACGAACATCTACTGGGCGGCGGCATGCCAGTACGATTAGGGGACGACCACAGGTGGTGACAGGACAGGGCAGGACGCGTAGGGGACGACTACAGGTGGTGACCGGCAGGGGCAGGACGGGGGCGAAGAGCCCTGCCGGTGCTGGCTAGGGTCTAGGGACGTTGGCGTTTCGTGGGTCGCTGGGTCCCTGCTTCAGCTGGCGGGCGTGCAGGAGTTCCAGTACCAACACGATGCTCTCAGCACGTTCTGTAGCTATGGCATCTCATGGGCGTGCTCGTGGGCGCTGCTGCACATCCCGAGGCGCCCCCAAAAAGTTTCTCGCACCCTTGAATTGGCTCACATTGACTTGCTGTATGAGGCAAGTGATACCAGTTTCAAACATACGAATTCAGTAAACTACAAAAGGGACAAAACGCTGGCGTTGCGGTGTCTGCTTGCAACGAGTCCCGACGGATAAGAACTGGGCCGACCTCCTCTTGATTGAATTGAGTGATCTGCATTATATCACGCTAATTTGTAGCTGATAGAGAGATGAGGTCTGCGCTGCTCAAGCCGAGCACTCGGCTGCATGCTGGCGCTCGCCCAGTCCTGGGCGCCCGCTTGGGCGTTGCGCCGAAGCATCAAAACATTTTGGTGATCGCTAATGCTGCTCCTGCCGAGGGCGCGTCTGGCGTGGCCGTTGCCGATTCCCCTGCTCAAGCCACACATGAGCATGCGCCCGTCGCCAGCGAGCCTGTTGCCAATGGCGCGGCTCCAGAGGCAGGTGCCAAGAATCAGCGCAAGAGTGGAAAGAAAGGCGAGCGGAAGAACGACAAACCCTCCGCTCGTCAGGTTATTGAGGCGAGGCTGGAGTCGCTTCTCGCAGGAGAGGCTGTGGGTGAGTTGGGGTCGGTGTGGGTCCGGCCTGCGTGGTGGAGCTGCTTGTGGAACACCTTCGGGCGGAGTCAAAGGCTGTGACGCGAGATTGCGCGTAATTATGCACGCCACGGCGTAAACGGTGGCTTGCGGCGTCAGCTACAGCCATGGCCTCCTCGCGCCGCCCCACACCGCCGCACCCCTCACCGCCCCACACCGCACCGCATTGCCCCACATCGATTCAAACTCTTCATACCCTGCCCGATCGCATACACACGCAGGCATGTCCATGGCTGCCACTACCTCGGACGTGGCTGTGGGTTTCCGCGGCCTGCGCCCCCTGTCCGACGAGCTCCGCCGCAAGCAGCAGACGCTGCTGTTCTTCCCCTCGACCGCCCTGCAGCAACAGAAGCAGCCACAGCAAGAGGAGGCGGCGCCAGCCGATGCCGGCGCCGCTGCCGATGCCGCTGCGCCGGAGGCGAACGGCGCGGCTGCTGAGGCTGGGTCGGACGCCGCAGCTGCCAGCCCCGCGCGGAACCTGGAGCTTGCGTTGGTTTCGGTGCCGCGGTTCCGCGCGCCCACAGCCGACGTGACGCTGCGTGTTGGCGCCAGGTGAGCATGTGCGTGTGTGCCATGTCGCAAAGTTTGTCAGGGGAGAGCATACGAACTGGTGGGCTCTTCCATCACCGCTCCCAGGTGCATTCTAACGGCTGTCTGCGGCGTCCCCCTCTGCACATGCGCTTTTCCCGGTGCTCAGCAACAACAGCACGTCATGCCTGGAACCCCATCGCACTCCACCCCTCACTCCATTCATCATCCCTGTAACCCTCAATCCCCTGCCAGGTCGGACGTGGGCACGATGTCGCGTATGCTCACGCGCGCGCTCATCCAGTCGTCCGCAGTGGCCATCCACGCCGCCGCCCGCCGCAACCTGTCCTCCTCCAAGCAGGTGCGCGCCGCAGGGGTTGTAGCGGGAGGGCCCCTGGCGTGCCGTGCCAGCACGCCGGCACCGTGTGTGGCGGCGTACGGAAACCAGCGGTACACGCCATACGGCTGCGCCTGTACGACGTCCAGCAGCAGCACGGAAGTCGCGGAGCATCATGGGGCCAACTTTGGGGTCAAACTTGGGGTCAACTTGATGGGGCCAACTGTGGCACAGAGCCGGTAGTTGGTGCAGTGGGCAAGGGTGTAGCTTTGACGCTCTGAGCCCTGACCGCTTTTTTACCCATCTGCTTGCCTGCCTGCCCTAACGCGCCCCCGGACTCAAAGGAGTTAGTGGGGCCACATGGACTCGAACCCATGTAAATGCTCATGCTCATGCTCTGCCCTGTTGCTGTGTTGTCTTTCCTATGTGTGTACGGCAGGTAGACCTGGCGTTCACGCTGGAGTACCTGCGTGTGCCAGCAAGTGAGAGCAGCGTGGGCCTGGCGGGCTGCGGGCTGGGCGTGGGGTTGGGCAGGAAGAAGAGGTGTAGGGGAAAGGGATGGTGCGGGGGCAGGGGACGGAAGGGTGGGCAAAGTAAGCGTTCATGCACCATTGGGGAAGGCGCGGGCCCCGACACGGCCGGTACCTGTGTGTGGCCTGCCGTTGGCGGTACACCGACACCCGCACCCGCATTCGCACCCGCCCGGTGCCGCTCTGCTGCCGCAGCCACCGCCGGCCCCAATGCCGCCGCCGCCGCGCCGGAGGCGGCCGCTGCCGTGCCGGAGGCCGCTGCCGCCGCTGCCGCCGCTGCCGAGCCGGCCCCGGCCGCTGCCGAGGCCCAGCCGGCTGAGGCGGGCAAGGAGGGCAAGGCGGAGGGCCCCATGACCTCCATCCTTCAGTTCAGCTTCTACAAGCGCGCGCTGCCCACACCCGAGGTGGTGGTGGCGGACTTCGCCGCTGTGGTGAGAGATCGCGCAGGGATAGAGGCGAGCGAGTGTGTTTATTGTTGGGCCACAAAAGGAAGAGTGTGTGTGCTGTGTGAGACGAGGCACGTATGGGCGTGGCTTGCGAGGGGGCTGGCGGCGCTTGGGTTAGAGGGCTCCGCGAACGTGTGCGGGGCCCGTGGACTGCTGTCACCTTGACACGAGGAGGGGGCGCGAGCAAAACTGGGTAATGGGCGCGACGAGTCACGTGCCACGCGTTCATGCTCTACTGCCGCCTCACCGCAATGAAGCCACCTCCAGCAACGCAACCCGGGCCTCACTGTCCACCGCTCCCATCCCTCCTGTTTGATACTTGCTGCCCCCTGATCCCCCTGCTTGTATCCTGCTCCCAATGTCTTTTAACCTTGCAACCCCTCCCCGCCGCCGCCACCGCAGCGCGCCGCCCGCCCGCTGACCCAGCTGCTGGTGTCGCTGCTCGCTGAGCGGCGCGAGGTGGAGCTGGTGCTGGCCAGCCGCGACGCCGTGTTCGCCATGCAGGCCCTGGCGCGGGCGGTGCGCGAGTGCTGGGCCACCAACAAGGGTAGGAGGGGGGAGCGGGAGTGGGAGGGGAAGGGGAAGGGGGAGCAGGAGCGGGAGCGGGAGCGGAAGGGGAAGATGGCAAGGGGGAAGGGGAGGGGGATAGGTTATCCCGTTCCGCAAGAAAACGAGACCCAGAACCAGTCCAAGGCGGAGGGATACGTGAGGCGAGAGGAGATTTGCAGGAAGGAGGTGGCCTGGTGGGGAGAGGAGGTCAGGGCGCGAGGAGCCAGGAAGGACGAGTAGGGGCCCTCGCCGGTTTCGTTTGGTTTGCAAGAGCGGTGTGCGGGGACTGCTCCCCCCGGCGGCCTGAATGCCGGTACAACCGCGGCCGCCTCTCCAGCTCCCATCCTCCAACCTACCACAATTTACCGTACATGTTTCCACGCAGCCTCCGTGGGCGTGTTCCTCACCTCTCTGGAGACGGACGCCTCCGTGTCGGACGCCGACGCCGCCACGCCCACCGGCCTGGCCCCCGCCGGCCCCGGCACGCGCCCGTACACCGCCCGCCTGCAGCTGCGCCGCATCCCCGGCGCGCCCAACCTGGTTGCGGCCAGTGGCGGCGGCCGGCAGCGACAGTCACTGCTGGGGGCGCCGCTGGGCGATGTGAAGCGCGACACGCCCATCACCGGGCTGGCCGCGGCCATGAACCGCGAGGTGGGGAGCGACGGCGTGTGTTGGGAAGCGCATGGGCAGGAACGCACGAAGGACAAAACACACGAGGGGAGGCACACAACGAATGCGTGTCAAGTCATGAGGGAGTGCGGCACGCACGCGCAGGGCCCTGGCGTTGCCGCCTGGTCGAAAATTCTCATTTCCCGCCCTACCCAACCCTCCCTCCCCGTTCCTCCCCGCCTTGCTGCCCCCGTCGCGCGCAGCTGGACTCGGCCGGCGTCTACTCGGTGCTGCCGCAGGAGGGTGTGTGTGTGGCGCGTGCGCTGCTGGCGCTGTGGGAGGCCCAGCGCACTCGCGGCGCCGCCTACCGCGCCAACGCGCCCGCCGCCGCCGGCACCGCCTCCGACGCCTCAGACCCCGAGGCGCCGCCGGCGTCGTCGCTGCTGCAGATCGCGATTGTGCCAGAGACGCAGATGGAGGGCGGCGCCGCGGCGCCGGCGGAGGCGCCCGGCACGCAGCAGGGCGGCGGCGGCGGCGAGAGCGACCAGGAGGGCGGCGAGGGCGGCGCGGCGGGCGCCCGCCGCCGCCGCGGTGCGGGCATGCGCGCGACTGTGCTGCACATGGTGGAGGTGGGTTTGATGGAAGCGCAGGGGCAGGGGCAGGGGCAGGCGCGGTGGTCAGGCGTGGTGGTCAGGGGCCGGGGCAGAGGACGGCAGGCGCGGTGGGTGTGATTGTGGGAAGAGAAGGTGCAGATACTCGGGCAGCGAATTGGACATAAGGGCATGGGATGGGGACTTGGCGTGGGACGGGCGCTCTTGGTGCTTCAGCAGGTGTGCGCCCAGGGTCTTCGGAGGGTCCCAGGGTCTTCGACACCGTGCATGCGGAACACGCGCAAGCAAGCAGACAACACGACGTGTGTTTGTGGTGTGTGTGACGGCGGCAGGTGACGCCCGTGCTGGCTAGCACTCTGCGCATCAAGGACGGCGCCGTGGTGCCCATCACCGGCGGGGAGCAGCTGGCGCAGCTGAGCAAGGCGGTGGTGCTGCGCAACCGCATGTACGGCGGCCGCCGCGACGGTGAGCATGGGTGGGCGTGTGCCGTGTGCCCGTGAGTGTGTGTATGTGTGTGTTTGTGTGACGAGGCGGTGGGTGTGCGCGGCCAGGTTTGGGGGAGCTGCCGACGCAGGAGGATGACAGGGAGTGTGCGGGAGCAAGGAGTGGAGGTACGGCGCGTTCACGCGCCTATGCCCCTCTTGTACGGTATTCCCTTCCATACTTGCCATGTTTCACCGACACGGCTACCCCCCCCCCCCTCGGCCGCTGTCTCGCTTTCTCCCCTCAGCCACGGCTCTGGTGATGACGCCCCTGCTTGACGACGCCGGCGCACTGGCCGTCAAGATGCAGTACGTGCCCGCCGCCCGCATCGCCGACCTGCCGCCGCCGCCGCCGCCGCGCGGCACCGCCGCCTCCGAGGGCGCCACCGAGGAGGAGGCCCTGGTCACCGCCGGCGGCGAGGCCGGCGCCGGCGCCGTAGGCAGCGGCATCGCCGCCACCCGACCCAGCAGCACCGGCAGCATCGCCGCCGCCGCCGCGGCGGCCGCTGCCGCGCGGTTCTTCTCCGACCCCTCGCCGCCGGCGGCGGACGCGTTTGCTGCTGGCTACATGACTGATGATGAGTACGGCATCGGCGCTGAGGGAGGCGCCTTCATCCCCGGGCCGATGGCGCTGGCTGAGGAGGAGGCGGCGAAGCCCGCCAAGGCCGAGGCCACGCCGGCCAAAGCCGAGGCGAAGCCGTCTGTGCCTGCGGCGGCGGCTGGCGGCGCTGACTCGGACAAGCCCAAGAGCCCCTGGGTGCTGTACGTGAGCGCGCGCACCGCCAGCCTCAACCTGGCCATGTCCATTGTCGGTGAGTTGGCGGCCTGCTGCCAGGAATCCAGGAACAAGGGGTTGCAGTGTGAGATTGGCACGGAAAAGAGGGGCAGCCTGCTTGTCAAAGCCCTTCTGTACTTATCACCCCCCGCCGTATCACGGTCACCAGCTTCATCCCCCTTCATAAATGTAACCCTCCCCCTTCCGTTCGCGCAGCCGAGACGTGCAAGCCCTGGGACCGGCTGTCTCCCGCCTGGTTGCGTGTGCCCTGCAAGCAGGACATCCTGGCCACGGCCGGTCTGGCGGTGGCCATGGCGCAGGCGCAGGTGCAGGAGCGCGCCGACGTGACGCTGCAGGTGCGGCAGAGGCGTGGCAGGGCGGGTGGCAGGGCGGGTGGAGATGGAGGTGCAGATGCAGGTGGAGGTGGAGGTGCACGTTGCTGGGGCCAATGTGTGAAGGTGGCAGGCGCCGCACAAACGGTATCCTGCACACCTATTGACGTCTGCACACACGGAAGGCTCACGCGGTTTGACGCGCCCGACACGGCCCCCACCCCCGCAGGTTGTGCCTGTGCTGGAGCGCCGCCGCGATGAGCGCGGCCGCCCTGGCAACTACCTCACCTGGCGCCTCATCAAGGCCGGGCCAGGCGCCGAGCCCGGCGCCGCGGCTGCCGCCGCGGCGGCACGCGCCAGTAAGGGCGCCGCCCGCAAGTCCGGCGGCCGCGCCGCCAACTCCAACCGCAACGGCGCCGCCGCTGCCGGAGACAAGGACGTGCCCGTGGGTCCCTCGCCCGCCGCGATGGCGGCGGCCGCCGCCGCCGCAGCCAAGGCGCTCGCGGATAACGACAAGATTGCCAAGGGCCGGCTCTGGTAAATTGATGCGGCGATGAATGTTGCTTGGCTGACGGGCTGCAGAGCCGTTAGTATGGGTGATCAGGCGGTGGCTGCGTTGTGTTGGTGTGGAAACGGGGGTTGAGCCATTGAGCCCCCGGGATTGGGTTGTGGGCTTCGGGGCTCAGAAGAAGACGTAGGCAACAGACAGTACATTACATAAGCGTCGGGATGGCTTGCACTGGCAACTTGGATGCATGGGAGCATGCTTGCAAGTTCCGGGTTTAGCCCTGAGAGAGACAAGATAAGATGGGTTACACCGTTACGAGTGGAGGCCGCCTAGCTGCCTCGTAATTTTGCTGTATCGACGCCGTATGCATGAATTCTATTGCTGCACTGGTGCGCGCACAGACATCGGGCATGATGCAGTTTTGGTGGGTGGCGCTTATAGAGCAGCAAATACAGCAGGGTGACGTCAGGACAAAAAGCGTGGTAGGCGGCGGTGTGCGTACGGCACATCTGCAAACTGCTGTCTGTTGATGACTCGCACGATTCAAAGCATCGGCTTCCCAGGTTTTGACCGCGCATGAACCTCGTAACATTCATGTGTAAGCCTGCGTGTCTGCCATCGCCATCGGCGCGTGCTAACTTGCAAGGGCAGGATCGCACGTGTGGGCAAGTGCAAATTCATGCACGGACAGGCTATCAATCAGACAGTCACGGAAGGTCACGGTTGCTGTCACTTCCTGGGCAGCCATGGTTTACCTAGCGGCTTCCCTAGCGTGCTTACAAGCCACGTACGAGGGCTGGTCACGCCGGGGCCACCACTATCCCCAGCCCCTCCGGTTCGTGCCGCTTGATACTGCACGTAATGGGCGAGCACTCAGTATTCAGCGCTATAACTACTTAATAAGCGCTTACACCTGCAACGCTCACGGACACCTTACACCCCGCGAGAAACTTGCAAAACAACAAAATCAAACGCATGGCGCCGAGCGCGGCGCTGGGCCAGCGCTTGGCGTCGGGGCGAGAATGCTCAACATCATATGCAATTCAACACTCGACATGTAGCGGGCCGCGTGCAAGCGGTCGACCAGTGAACAGTGTTGCAGTGCACAAACAATGCCCACGCCGGCTCGTGTCGCGGTCTGCCGGCTCCGATGCAGCTGCTATATATCCCCCCGGTGACGATGGGCCTGAACCAGCTGGGAGAGCAAGCGGGTCTGAGCCATCGGGACCAACCAAAGAGGGCCTCACCGCAAACGCGCAAGGGCCAGGCGTGAACAAGGTGAGATCCTGACTTGTATCCTATCCATTTGTGCATGCGGTCAAACTGCTGGTTCTGCAACACCGTGTGCGCTGGGTGCCGGAACGCTGACGGTCGCTGTTCCCCTACCTGACAGGGCGGACTACCCGACGTGCCTTGGGGTTTTGACAAAGTGTTCCAGGTGCGTAAACTTGTATGATTACGGTATGAAGCCGCACGGGTGATGAGCTGAACACCCGGGGGAAACATCAAGAGCGCGCGCCATTCGGGTGTAGGCCACAGCTGCGGCGGACAACCCCGCCGGCACCAAAGGCCTCTCAAGCTGTCTGTGGCGTTAAGACTTGAAGGGCACGGTCGTGTTGGTGGTGCAGGGCTCAGGCATGCCAGCGTCCTGGGCTGGGCTAGCATGTGGGGGGCTGGGGGCACGCATGCAGCAAGCGGCCCTTGGTTGCGGCCTTGCGCCGTGCCACGACCCTCAGTGCTCTGCCTGCGCCTGTAGTTGTACTGCACTTGTGGAGCACCAACGCAAAGCAAATTTCCCTACAATCTGCCACCATGAGCCAACGCCACCGCTACTCCTGTCCCGGCTCCCCTTCCTTCCCTGGCGCTCTTCTCACACCACTCTAGCCTCCAGCCAGTCCCATGCATCCACCTTGGTTTTACCCCCCTCCCTCTGCTCCTCCCCTCCCTCTGCGCTTTGCCCTCACAGGTCATGGTGCTGTGGCTGCTGGCGTACGTCATCATCGGCCAGGTGGCGGTGCCGCTCGTGCTGAGCTGCCTGGGCGTTGACCGGCTCGAGTTGACCGTGCGCTCGCACGCAGTCCTGCACCTCTGCCTCGACATCACGCAGCTGTTCGTGACGCTGGGCATCCTGTGGTCCTGCCTGCGCGCCTACAAGCCGCGCTCGCGCGGCCTGTTCCCGGTCCGCTGGCGCGGGCTGTGGTGGGTGGCGGTGCTTCTGGGCTGCGCCACCTTCCCCTTCGTGGATTGGCTGGCCCACCAGAGCATGGGCTGGTTCCCCTCGGAGTGGGACGCTAACTGGGCCTCCAACCTGGAACACAGCCTCTCCATTGGCGACTGGATCACCAACGCCGCCTACTTTTCGGTGGTGTCGCTGTGCGCGCCCATATGGGAGGAGGCCATCTTCCGCGGCTTCCTACTGACCTCGCTCGCGCGCTACATGCCCACGCCCGGGGCGGTGGCGCTGTCCTCGGTGGTGTTCGCCATGTGTCACTTCCGGCTGCAGACCTTCCTGCCGCTGCTTGTGTTGGGCGGCGTGTTCAGCGCCATATTCATCCGCACGAACAACCTGCTGCCGCCCATCCTGCTGCACAGCGCCTGGAACCTGTACGTGCTGGTTTCACTGGTGCTGCGGCCAGGGTAACGGCCGGAGCAGGAGGAGGAGGCGGCGAGAGCGGCGTCCATTCCCGAAGCGTGGCACGTTGGCAGCTGCATCAGCTGCAGCAGTGGCGATGGGGCATGACTCAAGCATTCTGGGTGGCGCTGGAGCGTGGCACGTTGCTTGGGCGGAGGGAAGGCTGTGGATTGGGGGCTGTGTACCGGCGGCATGTGTGGCCAAGCGCGTGGGGGCGTGGGGAAGTGGGCCCATAGATGGTGGTGGTTGCATTCACTAGCAAGCATTCTGGTTGTGTCGTGGGGGCGTGGCGTGGCGGCGGCGGAGACAAGCATTGCGCAGGGCTGGGGCAGGGGCCGTGCACCGGCCTGAATGTCTGTTCAAGGGTGTCTGTTTGTATGAACTTCTTGGTGGACTTGTTGAACCCTCGAAACGTGCCAGCGAGCGCTTGGTGGTGGTTGGGATTACGCACGAGAGTCCGGTAGGTCACGTTTTTTGTGACTGTGCAGCAGTGACCACCCATTTGCGCCTGCGTCTGCCTGACATCACAGTACAGTGGCTGCGCGCTTCTGGTGTGATGCGTAGGTGGAGGCAGGTGGACACTTGCAGGCTCTCCGCCTGCATGTTGCTCAGTGATGATTGTGTTTAAAGTTGGATGGCACGCATTTCATTTTGGTAGATCTGGATGTGGAATTCAAGAGCCCGGCGTTACTTATGAATGCGGATGTTACAGAGGGGACAGTCCCAGCACCCGTTCCTTATGCCTTGTGAAGCACGGCGAAGCACGGGAGGACAGTGTATTGGTAAGGGGTGCACTACGGACTGTACGACGGTGCCACAGGTGCTGTCCATCGCCAGGCGTGACGCCTGTGACCCGTGGAGCGGGATGAAATGAAGCCGCAAACAGGAGCAGTGCAGGTTGCCCCCCACTTTGGGGAATGAGGGCAATGGTCCTAATGGTCATTCGTTACTCGTCAGCCCAGCACAGACAGGAACCCAGCAATTGCTACGAGTCCAACAGCGCCACTCCAGGCCCACCGCAGGACGCGAGAGAAGCTAGTGCACTCTGAAATTCTGCAGCAGTAACGCCCTTATGTGTGGCCATTTCGCTCTGTGAGGGATCAGTGACGGGTGGCACGGACGGCGGCGTGCACTGGCGTGCCGCGCTGTCGCGCCTTCCATGCTGATAAACCCAGCCCCGACATGCCCCCCCCCGATATTTCCGCAAGGCCCCGCATCTATATCACCGTCAGCTTTAAGCCGGCGCTGTCACTGCAAGGAGCTGACACTGCACGTGCGGGCGCACCGCGAGGGGAGCTGACCTGGCACCAGCGCGATAAACGTTTCTCCAGGTTGTCCATGAAGCACGTATGATGCTCGATACTAGTCATTTTCGATGTGGGTCAGGCGAGAGGCTGCCAGTTTGGTGAAGGCCATCTGCAAAAACGTTCCCACCACTGGAACGCCCCACGCTCTGGCTTGTCGTTATCAAAATAACATAGCATGTTGCTTTATAGTTTCAGATGCATGGGTTGTGACCGTCTGCGGGCCACGATGACCTCATCTTAGCTTGCTCGTTTTCTCTGCGCCCTTACGCCCCGGTATACTTAGACCTGCTCTGTCATACAGTCACAGGTACTGCCTTACAGCATACGACCCAACCACCTACAACGTTGCTGACCACTCGCGCGCTGTGGAGCGGACACAACTTGCACACTCGTCCTTCTACGCTATCATGCGTGCAAACCGATAAGCATATCATCAAAAGCTATTATTTTCCGTACCGAAATGGCAGGCTGTCCGCTGTTGAACAAGCAAGGGCATGCAGTCCTCCATTCACGTAGAGCCGGCCTGCGGAGAGCTTCCGTCGTCCTGCGCGCTCCATCTATAGTGCGATGCGCGAAGCCTGGGCCAACAGCGGACCCTGTGCAGACGGAGCAGCAGCACACGCCTGCACAGCCAGTGGCTTCAACCTCGGGGAGCCAGCGGCAAGCGGAGCAGGAGCGCGAGCTGCAGTACATTAGTACCACTTTACCACGGACAGAGCAGCGGTACGAGGCATTGGCAGCATGGGTGGGCGCGGCCGTGGCATTCGGCTGCGGCATTTGGTATGTCCAGGGCGCCGAAAAGGCCCAGGAATACTTCGCGGGCTACCTGCTGGAGCAGTCATTATCCGTCGACAATCTGTTCGTCTTCGTCCTGGTGTTTGGGTATTTGAAGACCCCGCCGGAGGCACAGAGCAAGGTGCTCACCTGGGGCATCGCCACCGCGGCGGTCCTGCGCGCCGTGCTCATCGTGTTGGGCGTGGAGCTGGTGCGCGAGTTCGAGCCGCTGCTTCTCTTTTTCGCCGCCATCCTGCTCTTCTCGTCGTTCAAGCTGCTGACAGCGTCGGAGGCCGACGACGACGCTGACCTGTCGGACAACCCCATCTACAAGTTCTGCGCGCGCTTCATCAAGGTCACCGACAAATACGACGGCACCAACTTCTTCACCACCGTCAACGGCAACCGTGTCGCGACGCCGCTGCTGCTCACGCTCGCGGTGGTGGAGCTGAGCGATGTGGTCTTCGCTGTGGATTCCATCCCCGCCGTCTTTGGTGTCACGCTCGACCCCTTCATCGTCTACACCTCCAACGTGTTCGCGATCCTCAGCCTCCGAGCGCTCTACACTTTTGTCGCGACTGCCATGGGCGAACTGCGCTTCCTGGACAAGGCGGTGGCGGTGGTGCTTGGGTTCATCGGCTCCAAGATGGTCCTGTCGTTCGCGGATGTTATAATCCCCACCGACGTTTCGCTACTGGTGGTGGGCCTGGTGCTGGGCGCAGGCGTGGGCGCCAGCCTAGCGCTACCGGAGAGCAAGGACGACTAAACGGCGGCGGCCTGGCGGAGCGGCCTGGCGGAGCGGCTGTAGCAGCCGGCGGAGGCAGTAGCAGCGGTGGCGGTGTGGCGGCGGCAGCAGAACGGCGGCAGAGGCAATGGCGGCATGCAACCGTGGTTGGCGGCATGGCAGCGGAACCAGCAGCGCTTGGTTGTGCGTGGATGTGTAGGCGGCGCAGCCCGGTGGCAGTTTAGTAGCGGCGTGCCCACGCCATTGTCCCCTCGGTGTAGCGTGGCGTGGCACCAGCCACGCATTCTGCTGGCGTGTCGTGTGGCTAGGGTTCCGGTCCGGTGGTGTGTGCCGCAGGGCCAATGTGCCCCTCGTCTGGGCCGCCATGTCCCATGCCGGAGACGTCCTGCCTGCATGATTGCTGCATCTGCATGGACTGAAGCTGACCTTCGCACCAGACCGGCATGGTCGGTGCCCACGCATATAGCACAGCTGCATGCGCAAGCCTCATGGCGGCGGCATTGTTACCTCGCGATGCGATGCCGTTTGCAAATTGCCGCATCTGTACGGACTGGGAGTGAAGCGAATGTTACAGTGACATTGCTGCGTGGTGGGTGAGTGTTCCAGCGCGTGTTAGTGCGTGTGACAAAGCAGACGTCGGCCGGCCATGTGGCCTGTGACTCGTAGTGACAAGAACGGCGCAAGTGTTACGTACCATTTATTGCCTGTTTCGAGGGCCGAGCCGCAGTGCGGTGAGGTGTGTGTGGAGGCCAGGTGGTGCGTCCGGCCGGAAGTGCTGATGACGTGTGCTTGCTGTTAACATGGTCGAGGCCCATTGAGTGGTGCCTGACTCATGTTGTTGATGAGTTGCGGCTGTGTCGCAAGGGGCGCCGCAGGGACGTCCGCCGGGGCGCCGCCAGCTTACTAGTGAGCGAGTAGGGCCGAGCATGGAGTCTGCCGGGGCCAAGGGGCAGGTGCAGGGCCCACAATGCGGCGGGGCTGCGGCCATAGAGGAGGTTGCATTGTTTTCGTGGAGCGTGGATAAGGAGAAATGGGCGCGAGGCTTTCAGCATCTGCGGGTTTGGAAGTGTTTGTTTGTTGTTTGTATGGTGCAGCCTGAGTAAGAGAGGACAGGAGGCGCAGCAGCTTATAGGCCCGTGTTTTGTGCAGAAGCAAGACGGGCGTTTCGAGAGAAAGAGAGACTCAACGCAGTGATGTGGGGATACCGCGGAGTTTGCATGAATGGGACGTGGCGGTGTGCGGGTGTTTGGGTATGGGCGGACAAGCAGCACGCGAACCCAACTTCGAGCGGGGGCTGATGGGCGTCAGTCCACGGCTGCAGCCCTCCGAAGGGACGCTGGGGCACTGCAGTGCGCGGCAGTGTGCAGCCGCGCACACGCTTTGGCCGTGCGAGTGTATTTGTGTGCAAGCGCATCGCGAGGTGGCGAGAGATTGAGAGACTCAGATAGCGCGCTGTAGGTGCAGAGGCAGTACGCAGCTGCAGACTGGCAGCTCCTGTAAGGCGGCGATTACGTTTCAGAAAGGGGAGGCCCGGCGCCGTGGCGGGAATTGGTGCGGCGGATGGAAAGATGGACGACAGCAACAGCACGGGGGAAACAGTCACGCCTTGAAACGGCCAGCAAGCACACACGCAGGATACCGTAAACAGCGTAGTACAACGCGGAGCGCTGTGGCCAGCACTTGTAGTCCTGCACACACCATGGTGTCCGTCCGCCACTACATTACCCGAAGCCACCGCCCGCGAGCACCCTACGGTGCACAGCGTGCATCCCGCGCGTCACTTCGCGTCTGCCGGCCAGCCCTACCACCGGCCCCTGCCACAGACACCAGTCGCACGCAGGCAGGCTCCGCCCCTCTCACGGCTTCATGACCCATGACCGCAGTCATGCTAGGCTGTCCCCTGTTTGCGAACCGAGCAGCAAGACAAGTGTTCCCCGGTCACGGGAAAAGGGGCTGAGCCCCTCCACAGGGAATAGCAAGTAATATTACGTAGCGCTCGCGGTTTGTGCCAGTTTGGCACTTTTTGTCAACGCAGGCAGGCAGGCAGGCAGGCACGGACAGGGGCAATCCTGGGGGGCTTCGCCCCCCCTGGATCGCTTCGCTCGGGGGGCTCAGCAAGAAAACTTGAGCACCAGTTTAACCAGTCGTCCATACTGAAGGACCCATCCACTCAATTCCCTGGCCAAGGCTGTCCCCGTCTTTGCGAAGTCGCATGCAAACACCAAAGCACAGTTCACCGATCATTCATTGTCTATAGCTTCCCTGCCCTGTCTCCTGCCCCTACCCCTGCCCCTCCTCTGCACCTGCGCCCGCATCCATTTCCGCATGGTGGTTCACCACAGCAAACACGCCCGCCAGGTGCGCCTCATACACCAAACACCCGCCGTCCCCCGCCCCCGCCCCCGCCCCCGCCCCCGCCCCCGCCCCCGCCCCCGCCCCTGCACCCTCCCCAGCCCCCGTTCCCCCACCCCCGCCACAGCTGCTGCCGCCCGCATCGCCCCCGGCCGCCACCGGCCCCTGCCCCGGCCCCGCGACGTCATCCTGCAGCCACACGATCCGCGGCAGCGCCGGCGGCGGCGCGCCGTACTCGAGCCGGATGACGCCCGCAAAGTCCCGCACGAAGTCGCACATGCGCTCGCCCATCATTGTGCCGTACGCCGCGGCATCTGGATCCTGATCTTCCGCCATGGCCAGCACGTGATCCAGCCGCAAGCCCCCCTCAGCCGCCGCGGCGTCCGCGTGCGGCCCCGGCGGCGGCGGCGGCGCGTGGCCTGCGCGACGGGGGTTGCATCAAGGGGCAGATAGGGTCGTTGCACACGCTGCGGCCCTGCACACCCTGTGGGTAAGACAGCGCCTGCCCGTTGAATGCCCCAGGCCCTGCACACACCCCCTGGCTCCGCACACAGCTCGCAGCCAGCGCGATTCCATGACGGCATGCGTGCAAGCCCCCAGGTTCCCCCCAGGTACCAAGTGCGTCTCTCTCCCTCACTCCCTCGCTGCCCCCTGCCGCTCTCTCGCGCTCACCCAGCACCGGCTCCAGCGCTCCGTCCGTGAGCCGCGCTTTCAGTGTGGCGGTGCCGTCGTCCACCAGCGCCACGTCCACATCCACCTGGTGGCGTGGTGGTGGTGTGGGCGTGGTGGTGGTGTGGGCGTGGCGGTGGTCGGGCCGGAGTGGTTATGGTGGCAGTGGTGATGGTGGTGGCGGTGGTGGGTGTGGCGGTGGGAAGACACGGAGAGGAATTGGCGGCGGTATACCGTGTTCCCAGATCCCAGGAGGGCCAGTCCGACAGGCCAATAGACAGGGACAGGGACAGGGCATCCGGGTACGGTCAGGCGATGCGCAGTACCCAGCAAGCGCCCGCAGCCCGCCCGGACGCGCCCGCGCGCCCGCACCCCACCTCCTGGATAACGGCGTAGCTGTCCACACGCAGCGGGTAGGGCAGCTCGGGGTCAGACAGCAAGTCGGGCAGCTGCAGGAGGGGCAGGAGGTGGGGTGGGGGCAGGGGGTGGGGGCAGGGGGTGGGGGGAGGGTCAGAAGCATGCGGGGTTTGTGAGAGGACGCGGTGTGGGGCGGTACGGAGGCCGCACAGACAAAGATGCGGCCCACGGCGTGATGGGGCACAGCACCCACACAGCATCCATGCCGCCTCCACAGCGACCCCATGACACCCCCACAGCGCCCCCACGACATCCCTCCCTGGCCCCAGTGTCTCCAGCAGTACCGTGCGCCGCGCCACCCCGCACCTGACACAGCAGTACGGCGCCAGCGTAGTGGTCGTCCACACCGCCCTCGTCACCACCGCCGCCATCACCCAGCACGGCATCCGCCGCTGCCGCCGCCGCGTCCACATCGGCGGCCACCACAGCAGCAGTCCCAGGCGCGCCGGCCGCGCCACCAGCTGCGCCGCTGCTAGCCCCCTGGCCGGCGCCAGCACACGCCGCGTGGTGCTGCTGGCGCTGGTCGCGCGGGTGGTGATGCTCGCGGTGCTGCTGCTGGCCATTAAGGTCCCGGTCTCGGTCCCGGCCTTGCTCCCGGTCCTGCAACGCGAGTGCCGCCAGGGCCAAGCCGTCCTCGCCCAGGCCCCCCTGGAGCTGGCCCCACAGCCCTGGCTGCTGCCCACCCGGCGGCCCCGCACCCGCCAGCTCCCCTTCATCTTGTTGCTGCGGCTGCGGCTGCGGCTGCCGCTGCAGCTGCTGCTGCGCGCTCCGCGCGTGCCCCACGAACCCGAACTCCTCACCGCCATCTTCCCCGGCCTCGCCCTCGCCCTCGTCACCGCCACCGCCGTACCAGACGCCGCCTTCACCCTCAAACGCCATGCCCTCCGCCTCCTCGGGCGCCTCGGCGTCACCCGGCTCTGGGCCGCCGGGATCTGCGCGCCCGTCGCCTCCTTGATCTGGATCTGCTAAATCCGGATCGCACCCAGCTGCGTCCTCAGGTTCTGGTTCCTGATCCATTTGGGTCTCCGGCACAACGTCCACTGGCAGGCTTTGGGCGTGCGGCTGCGCACGGGACTGACCTTGCAGCGGCGACAGCCTCTGCCGCTTCTCGTCTCCTCCGGGAGGGTCCAGTGGTAAGGACAGCCTGGTTTTCACGCCCTGCTGCTGCTGTTGGTGCTGTTGGTGCTGTTGGTGTCGCGCCAGCGGCACGGCTGCATGCACCGGCCCCTGCGCCGCCGACCCTGCTGCTACGGATCTCAGAGCCGGCGCCGGCCCCCCGCTCCTTGTCGGCGGCGTGAAGTCTCCTCCTGGCTCCCAGATCTCTGGCTCCTGCTGCTGCTCCTCGGGCTCCTGCTCCTCGTGCCCATGCTGCTGCTGCTGCTGGTGGTGGTCGCCAGCACTTCTGCTGAACCCAGCCCCTGCCTCCACCTCCTCCACCACCTCCTCCTCCTCGTCGTCGTCGTCAAGCGATGCAAGGTCCACCATATCTACCTCACCAGCCGGCCCCGTCTGCAGCAGCTGCTGCGACTGCGGTTCCCGTTTCACGCCTGCACCGCCACCTGCGCTGCCGCCTGCGCCACCCCACCCCAACGGCGCGGCCCCTGGCGCCGGCCCTGCACGCGGCCCTGCCGCCGGCTCCAGGGGACTGCTGCGAGCTAGCATCAGCGGCACCCTTCGCGCGGCCCCGTCAGACATGGCAGGGGCGCCAACGACGCAGCGCCCGCCACCATTGCCTCCGGCAGCAGAGGCCGCCAGACCCCCTCCCCCGCCACCATGGGCCCCTGCTCCGTCCCTGGTCGTGCCGCGCGGACCGGGCGGCAACAGGCCACAAGATGATATACCAGCGGCCGCCACCGCCGCCGCTGTAATGCTAGCGCCCTGCGCTTGCGGCGGCGGTGGCCCTTGTGCGGCAGCCGCTGCACCGACACCGAGGCCGACGCCTAAGCCCAAGCCCAAGCCGGCGGTCCTACGCAACGAGCCGCCCAGCAGGCTGGAAGCGGGAGTGGTGATGGTGTGGACGCCTGCTGCCGCCAACCCTGCTGGGGCCAGCCCTATCGACGCTAACCCTGCTGCCTGCAATCGCTGCGGCTGTCTATTCTGTGGCTGCTCCTGATGCTGCACGTATTGCTGCTGCTGCTGTTGTTGCCGGCCCTGCAAGGCTGCGGACTGAGGTCCTGCCGGCGTAGGCTCCAACCCTCCCCGCTCCTCCTGCTCCTCCTCCGCCCCGGCCGAACTGCCATCTGAGCCGCCCGAGTCGCTGCTTGTGATTACCACCACTGGTGGCGACCGGGCCACCCGCCCACTGCCCCCAGCACCTGCACCACTACCCGCACCAGCGCCAGCAACGGCACCAGCACCACCGCCACGGCCACCCGGCCCCGCGCTTGGCCCTGCACGGGCGCCGGTGTCAGCGTGCCCGTTGCCCACCGCCGCACCCGCTTGCGCGCCCACGGCTGACGCACCCCAGTTGGAGCCGCTGACCGGTGCCGGTTGCGGCCCGCCAGCAGGCGGACCCCCGCCGGGCGGAGGCCCGAGGCCGGCGGCGCCGCCGACTCGTGGCTGCGTGGGGTACTGCTGCGGGTGCTGCTGCGGGTGCTGCTGCGGGTGCTGCTGCGGGTGCTGCGTGGGGTACTGCTGCGGGTGCTGGTGTGGGTGCAGTGCCGCCGCCTGGTGCAGAGGCGGGTGTTGGGGCTGCTGCTGGGGTGGTCCCTGTGGGCCAGCTTGCCAGCCGTGTCCGTGAAGCTGCTGCTGCTGCTGCTGTTGCTGTTGCTGTTGCTGTTGCTGTTGCTGTTGCTGTTGCTGCTGCTGCTGGTTTGCCCCCTGTGGCGGGTATGCAGGGGCCTGCTGCCTCGGCGCACCCATCACCGGCCCAGCGGGCGCCGCTGCAGCCGGCCCGCCGGCCACAGGCGCCCACGGCAGCACCCCGATCCCCAGCCCCGCCCCTGCTGGCGCCCCTGCCCCCACCGTCCCGCGCGGCTGTGGCTGCTGTTGCTGCGGAGGACCGCCCCCGCCGCCGCTGCCGGCAGCTACAGCCGCTGTAGCCGGCAGTGTGGGCGCCCCGCCGGGCGCCCAGGCCGCCTGCCGGGCCTCCCCGAATATGTCCCGGGGCCCCGAGCCGGCCGGCCGCCCCACTGCGCCACACGGCACGTGTTTACATGGTCACAGGCGCAGAGTCACAACACAAGATGGCGGCATAAAGCAGAGGATCAATGACCACACATACGTTATCACATGCAGCGACGAGGCGGTGAGGCAGGCTGGCGCCACAGCCGACGGCACATCGGGCACCTATCCACATCGGCCCACCTCCCGCACTTCCCACGCCACCAGCCTTCTCCCCCTGCCCCAATCCCCTGCCCGCGCTCACCCCCACTCACCCACGGGCTTGTTCCACGCCGCCACCGCCCGCTGCCGCGCCACCTCCAGCCGCTCCACCTGTGAGGCAGCGCACGCGTACGCGGTAACACACGTGGCACATGTGTGTGTGTGCACGTGTGTGCGTATGTCAATGCACGGTTGTCCCGGAAGCTGGTCATGCCCTGTCTCTACCTCATCCTATGCCTATCCCCTTCCCCCTCCCACCTGTCCTCCCAGCAGCGCTGTGTTGTCGGGGCCCAGCAGCAGCAGCCCGCGCCGCACCGGCACATTGTGAACCACCACCTGGGAGGTGGGGGGCGGCGCGTGTGCGAGTGGGCATGTGCAATGTTGAGTAAAGGTGGGTTGGGTGCTGTGTGGGCAGGCACGGGCCCCTGACCCTGTCCCTGTCAGGTGCTGAGAAACACTGCCTCCAACACCCGTCCCCTGATCCCCTAACCCCGCCTTCCAGGTGTGCGGCCCCCGCGCCCCAACCCCCCGGCCCGCCGCCCCGCCGCACCTTGCTGCCTGCGGGGCAGTCCCAGGTGATAGCGGGAAGGTGCGCGTGCTCCACACCCACCACCTGCTGACAGCCTGAGGGAGGGGCGGGCGGACGTGTGGATTAAACCGTGCGTGTGTGTGTGTGTGTGTGTGTGTGTTTGTTAATCTCAAAATGAAAGCCCGCCATGTGTGTACTGTGTATGTGTGTCAAGGAGCACAAGGAAATCTAAGCGTGTGTGTGCGAAGCCATGTGTCAGGCGGGGTTGCTGGCTCAGGGCGGGTGTAGGCGCTGTATGAGGGACTGCCGGGCTCTGGCGGGTTCCGGGGGCGATGCGCCGAAACCGGTAAGCGGGCTTCACCGTCGCTGTGCCGCACATACCGTAGTATCTGTGTAATGCACAACAGCGTAAGCGGCTGCGACACGCGGCCCTCACCATCTGTAAGCGCCAGCTTGAGGCTGCGGTTCCCCGCCTGGGGCGTGTATCTGCACAGCGTGCCACGTGGACAGGCAAAACTCACACCCAGGGTCCAGATTCAATGCGCCACTGCTCCCGGCCTCTTGCAGTGGCCACGGCGCCATGTGTGTTCCGTACTCAGTAGCAGGCTATGTCCCCTGGCATGACTTCCACACACAACGTGAGTGGTGTTTTGCGCAGCTATCAAATCCCGCTTTCCGGCCGGCCTCACCGCTCGCGGGCTGCTGCCGCCATGTTCACCACTTCGTCTAGCTGCAGCACAAACCGCCCGTTAAGCACTTCCTTGTGCAACTCCTGCGATTGGTTGTGAAGCAAAGGCTTGCCTAAGCGATCGGTATGGCAGATAGGCTTTTGCAGAAGGTCAGCCATGGCTGGGCTGCGCTAAGTGACAAGGCTTTATGTTGCGGGCGGTAAGTAGACCGGCGGAAGCGTGGCGTGCCTTGGTGTTTGGAGGCAGGGCTGGCTCGCCAGCTTGGTTTAAGTCGCAGAAGAGGAAGGCCGTGAATATCTTCTCAACCACTTGTGCTTCCGGCCAAGTTGCCAGGTCTGGGTGCGCCGCGCGGAGCTGTTCCAGCACGCGGTCGAGCCACTCCGGCCGAACAGAGATTGCATACTGCTCCCGCAGTTTGCGGCCCCAGTCCATGAGTATAGTCGCAAGCGCTACTATCGCACTGACTCAGCATTAATGCTTTCTTGGCGTCAAGGCGTGAGGCTTCGCGCGAATTTCCATTTACGTTTTGTGGCCGAGTGCATTCTTGCAGGTGAATTGTCACCGTACTTGATATATTGCTCGCAGCAGTGTTACAAGGCATGAACCCTCATTCTGGTTTGCGCAAGAGTGGATCGCATCTGTCGTCTGTCGATCGCGAACATCATGAGGGCGCACCACTTCCAAACAAATGGCTCGTGCTCGATGCATACAGTATAATGATACAGAAAGAGATACAGAAGTCAACCATTTTCACGGGTGCCACACAGCCATGACGAAATGGAACCGCGACACCCAACTTGTACGCCACCGCCTCGCGGCGAGGCTCTCGCCGTCATGTACGCCACAACCACGCAAACCTTCTCTACTTATGCCACGAGGCTTCATGGCCCCCTCCTGCAAGGGGCTCGGCGGGGACCGCCCGTTGCCCTTGACGCTGACCACGACGCACGCACGCCCCCTCCACACCACCTCATGTCAGACGCTTATCGGTGGTTACCCATCAGCCCTAGAAGCCTAGAACCGGTGGTTAGATACCCGCCACACCCTTGCTGCTGGAGTTGTAGGCCGATGGCGGCCGTGGCAGCACCAGCTGGGGTCGTGGCAGCGGAGCAGACTTGGTGGCGCTGCCTGCCGCAGCGGCCGTGGCGACCGCGACGCCGCCGCCACCGCCGCCACCGCCCAAGCCTGCCGTCGCCACGGGCGGCAGCGCCGGCCAGCGCGACTCATAGCGAGCCAGGGCCCCGTCCGTAAGCTGTCGCCGCAACGGCGGATGAGTTGCTACTGGTGCCTGCGGCGGCTGCGGCCTCGGCTGCGGCTGTGGCAGCCGGCCCGAGGCCTCCACCAGCGGGCTCTGTGTCGAGGCGCCACCCGCCCGCTGCTCCGCCGCCGCACCCGCCGCATCCGCCGCCGCGACCTCCAGTCGCAGCTGCACCAGCGCCGCCATGAGCCGCGCGTCACAGGAGCGGCGCGAGCTGCGGCTGCCGGCACGCAGCCGGCTGACGGGGCTGACGGCGCGGGCGGGATCCACTGGCTCGACCCGCTCCACCTCGGCCGCCACAGCCTGCTCGCCCGCCTCTGGCTCCGCCTCTGTTGCTGCCTCATGTTCATCGGCCTCGTCGGCCTCCGACTCGGTGTCCGCGTCGCCCGCCTCTTCATCTTCAGACAGCGTGTACAGGGCCGCGCCTGCTGGCACTTCCGCGGCTCCCTCCTCCTCCACCCTCACGCGCTCCTCCTCTTCCTCCGCCTCTTCCTCGTCTGAAGCCCACTCGCCATACCCCGCTTCAGCCACGCCGGCGGCAGAGGTGGGTGTGCCCGCGGGCGCGTCCGGCGTCGCCACACGAGCCAGCACGGGCCCGCGGCGCAGCAGCCACACGCCGGCAGGGGCCGCGTTGGCATCAATCGCCTCCGCCGCCGCGTCCACAACATCGTACCGCTCACACGGCTGAGCGGCAGCGCCGGCGCCGCCATCGTGGTCGTACTGCTCGTCCCAAGCCTCCTCATCGTCCGACAGATCGTACGTGTCGTACCATGCATCGTACGGGATCACGCTGTCGGCCGCCGCCATCGAGAACGGCGCGGCGCCAATGCCGCCGCCGGTGGCGGCGCTGGCGGCGGAGGGCGTGTTGGCGGGCGCCAGGGAGAAGGAGCCGCCGAGGGAGGCGCCGCCTAGAGAGCTGCGCCAGCGGGGTGTCAGGGCCGCCACCGCCGCCACTCGGGGCGAGTTGGCAGCGGCGCTGCCACAGGCGGCAGCAACGCGGGCGCTGGTGCCGCCAGATGCAGACGAGGCTGGGGAGTCGGGGCCGGCGCCGGGCATGACGCCGCAGTGGCTGTCAGGGGTAGGCTCACGGCAGCGGTAACGGCGGGGGCTGGCGGCGGCGCCGCCGGAGGCGTCGGGGCCAGTGGCTGCGGCGGCGCCGTCGGCGCTGCAGGGCTCGCTGACGGTGCTGGCGCCGCCAACACTGTCGCGCCGGCCGCCGACGCTGAGGAAGACGGCTGACCAGGGCAGCTCGCCAACGGTGGCGGCGGCAGCGGCGCCGCTGCCCTCGTCGTGCTGCTCCGACGGAGTGGGTGCCGCCGGGTCAAAGCCGCCGCCGCCCAGCTCCTGTTGGTCTTGCAGGCTGCGCAGCTCGCGAAGGTTGGCCACGGGCGCCAGTGAGCCCGCGGACCGCCGGCGGGCGCGCGGACTGTTGGCACTGCGCGGACTACGTGGGCTGCATGGACTGTTGCGAGGGCTTGACGGCGTCTGTGCATCACCAGCGGCGGAAGCGGCGGCGGCGGCGGCGTGTGCGGCGGCGGCGGCCTTGATGGCGTCTACGGCGGCGGCGGTGGCGGGTGATTTGTAGATGGATTTGGCCCTGCGGTTGGCGACGGCGCGGTTGGCGGCGGCCTTGCGTACCAGCAGCATGGTCAGCGGCGGCGCCGCGCCGGCAGTAAAGCTGACGCTGCCATTGGTGCCGGACGGGCGCGACGGCGGCAGCAGCGGCGACAGTGGGGAGGAGGGGGAAGAAGGCGGTGGCGGCGCGCCGCCGCATGAGGAGCGGGGGGAGGGTGCCCAGTGGGCGGGCAGCGGGGCGCCGGCGGTGCTAGCGGGCGAGGTGGGGGCGGAGGCGAGGGCGCTGCCGCCGGCGAGCGCGGCCGAGGCAGGCGAGGGCGGCGGGTTGGTGCCGTCGATGCTGGCGCCGCCCAGGGAGGTTTCCTTCAGCCGTCGGAAGCGACTGAAATTTCGCGGGGGGCCTGACAAAATGGCGCTGGGCTGGCTGAGTGGCGAGAAGGGACCGGCGTCATCGTCCATGGACCGCGGGGATGCGTCGCCTTGGGTCGTGTCCGTCAGCGGCGACGGGGGCGCGAGCGGCGACATCAGCGCGGCCTTACGTGTGCTTGGCTCGTCTGGTTTTGAAGGCTTGCAGTTGAGGGCGGGCAATGCCGGCATCTGTGAATCAGATGAGACGCGGGCGCGAATGGTGTCGCCTTGACGGATTGCAAAACAGACGTGCATACCCTGGAACCATTCATATTTACATCGTTAGTCAAGTACTAACCTTGGTGGTCGGCGTTCCAACAGTCTGTTGAGTCGAGCGGCGGTCACCGACGGTTGACACGACTGGCCCCGACCCTGGCGACGCGGCCGGTCGCTCGACGCTGCTTGTGCATTGACCCTGAGAGAAGTCGATGCATTTTACGGCCAGTACACAGGTTATCGAGCCGAACATATGTTTGCAACAACGTAAGGGCAGCGGCATCCTTACCATCTTCACGAATCGTCGCGCCGAGTCAATCGCCCGTTGAGCACTTAGTCACAACTATGGCGCAGAAAGCTTATAGTGTGTGTTCATTCATAGCACTGCCCGCCAACCTTATGTAGGAGTGCATAAAGCCCATCCGCCATCGCCCATCTGTCAGTCTTTTGAGTCCGATCGCCACGAACACGCTGTTGGGCCGAACTCCAGCCCCTTTACCACTTCCTTCCCCAAATACTGCACTTACTCTGTAACACAATAACTCATGCAAACCAGCAGAGCAAAGCTACAGCCCTCCGACCAGCACTGGGGCTGGGAGCGCACACGTGGTCATGTCACCTGTAGCGTGCGCCCATGAGCCCATAGACGCTGCCATGTTCCCTCCACGAACTTCCCACCTGCACAGCAACATGTATCTTACAGCTACTCCTGCCCACCGTAATTGAACTCTGAGTGCTTTGGCCACGTGTGGCCCTTGCCACTCAGCATCGCTCCCCTGCGATGCCGACCTCCACGACAGCCGCCCCCACAGCGCTATGCCCTCGCGGCTGCGCCGCAACGGAGCGCCTTGCGTGCTGCCTCAAGCTCCACCCTTGCCTCCTCAACCCGGGCCCTCCGCCCTGGCGCCGCCGTGCCTACCGCTATGCCCCCTTCCAAAACCGCCAGCCTCCACTCGGCCGCCGCCAGCCGCTGCCGCTGCAGCCACGCCAAGTTATGCGGCAGCAGGTGTATGGTGCCACTGCCGTCGTCCTCCATTATAACGCGCCTCATCACCCCGATGAGCTCAGCCCAATACTTGATGTACACACTGCCCGTGACCTAACCGACTACCCTTGAGTACGAACCTTTGAGCTGCTGTGCCGACAGACATGCAGCTGCTATGACCGTGACCCCATGACGTCCCGCATGTCCGCCCTGGCCGCCGAGATTGGCCCAAATGCGTCAAACGCGACTGCACAACCATTCAAGTTCCAGACCAACCAGCCCCAGGTGGCTTGCGTCTCGCTGTCCGGTAACGCCGCCAATCCGTTTGATGATGCCAGTGGACACCGCTTCATCCTGGTCTACTCGCTGGGCCGTGTGAGGCTGCTGCAGGCGTTCCAGGGCTTGTCCACGATGCGGGAGTTTGAGAAGAAGAGCGGCGCGCGATTCACCTGGGTGGGCGAGGTGGCATTCAGGGCGTGGTGGGGCCAGCTCTGCGACCGTGCCTCGGGATCCAGGTCGGCCTCGTGGGTCGACCTGATCGGAGTGCCCTTCGCGGACCGCGCTAGCGAGTCGGCCTACGTGGCGGCCCCTATGATGCTGTGAGTGTGGCGGCGGAAGGGGACGTATGGGAATACACGGGGTCTGAATGAAAGCCGATGGTCTCCATTTTTGGGCTGAGCCCCCTGAGCGAAGCGATCCAGGGGGGGCGAAGCCCCCCAGGATTGCCCCTGTCCGTGCCTGCCTGCCTGTGTCGACAAAAAGTACCATACTGGCACAAACCGCGAGCGCCACGTATTATTAATTGCTATTCCCTATTGTAGAAAAATAGGCGGCAGGGAAAACTCGGCCGGAGCGAGAAGCGACCTCGCGAGTCCATGGACATCTTGACTTTCTTCAGTCCGCGAGTATAGCTCTCGGGCCCTGAATATCTTACATCCATGTATCAAAATATGTCGACGACAAGCGTCTTGGGGCAAGAATGTCGAAAGTTTGTGCAACAGCCGAACCATGCGTGCCGATCCCGCCTTAATTATGTCGCGGCCCCGGATCACGCGCCCGAGCTCCACTAGCCGTTTGTGGTCCTTGTGAGGGATTTGGAATGAGGTATCACGGGCTCATGTGTGGAGTGGCGTGGACAGGGCGTGGCGGTGCCTTTGGTATGCCCCTTTGCCAGTCCCGCTGGGCTTGCAAGGGTGCTGTTTATGTCGCCGGTACCCATCGTCACATCCCTTGCTCTAGGGGCTCAGCCCATTTTCCAGCTGTACAAAGCTGACACCCCTTGTTCATGGGACTGGTGCTTTTCGTTGCAGGAACCCTGGCCATTTGTTCGTTCCCATACGTTTTTGGGCTGAGCCCCCTGAGCGAAGCGATCCAGGGGGGGCGAAGCCCCCCAGGATTGCCCCTGTCCGTGCCTGCCTGCCTGCCTGCGTTGACAAAAAGTGCCAAACTGGTGCAAACCGCGAGCGCCACGTATTATAAATTGCTATTCCCTATTGTAGAAAAATAGGCGGCAGGGAAAACTCGGCTGGAGCGAGAAGCGACCTCGCGAGTCCATGGACATCTTGACTTTCGCGAGGTCGCGAGGTCGCAAGGAAAGCAGCCCTGTCACGCGGATTCCAAAAAGGAAGAGTTGCCAACTTCAATATAACAGCACCGAGTGCAAGACGATGCGGTGTGATTGTGTGGGTGTGTTACATGGGCCCCGACTCCCCGTGCCGTGCCGGGAAATGGGGCTGGAGTACTAGAAAGTGCATGGCGCTGCATGAGGTGCAACTCAGAAGGAGGTTGCGCAATGGTGTACGTGGTCTGTAATTCGGCCAGCAGGACATGTGCGCCCCCTGTCTCCCGGCGGATTTAGCAAATTATGGTGGGCACGAAGTCATCAGGTCATGTTTAGGGAAAGGATGTGCGCAAACAAAAGCCGACAGCGTTAATTGCTGTCATGTTAAATGCATGTAGCCGGGTCGTTATCGCGAGAGAGGTGGCCGCATTGGTTTGGAGCCTCTTCGACTTCCTGTCAAATCTGGCATTGTTCAATTTCGGCAGACAGGGAGCTGTTTCGCTGCAGGGCTAACTTCCGCACACGGCTTTTGAGTGCATGAAACACATTCTCTATGGGATTCAGTTCTGGTGTGTATGGTGGCACAAAGCAAAACTCGGGGAGTTGGACCCCACAGGGCTCAGCATCTGCAAACAGGTTTTTATGGATAGATGCATTATCGAGCAGCATCAGACATGAACTATCGAGCTTCAAAGACTGTACAAACCCGGCAAAATCAATTTTCTTGAGACCTCCCACTTTTAGCATGGACCCTACAACAGAACCATGGTTATCCACGGCAAGGAGAAGTGAGTGATGCGTCCAGATTCCTGTGTGTGTGCGCGCAATAATGTGCTGACCCTTGGGCGCCCATCCATACAAAGGCACCATGCGTTCACTGAATGCATATGCGTGTCGCTAGAGATCATGCAATTGCCGCCGGTGGTGGGCTTGCTGCCCCTGGTGCAGCATGTGCAGGCGCGGCGGTGCATTCACATGCGGTTCTGCCGCTCGTTTGTGTGTGTCAATCAGGAGCCTTTGCGCTTGGAGTGACTGCGTTGTCTGTATCGGTTCTGTGTTGTTGCGCGTTGGGCCTGAGAGTCGAGAGCAATGTGTGGGCCTAGCTAGCTGTTGGCGGGCGCCACACCGAGCCTTGCTTGGTGTTGTTGTGATGCACTCTTCCAGCTGTCAAACGTAGCGTAATCGTTCAGGGGCACCGGACACCGTACTGATCATCGAATATGATGTAGAACGTGGGCGCCTTCGATGTCACAATTGGGCGGCAAGCAAGTAACACAACGTCCCGTGAGGTGGCGAATCCCCCCGTACCCGATCGAGAAACACAAATACAAAAGGGGCAAAGCAAGTCCGGGCGCGCTGTGACTGTACCGACTGATGCTGGTCGAGGTGGCTGGAGAACGTGGGTGCCCGAGCTCTTATCTCGGATTACATAGTGCTTTCACGCAACCCCTCCGCCGTCCTGACAACCAGTCACACAGCTGCAGTCCTCGCTCTTTATTCTTCTCTATTCAGCTTACAACATTGCATCGCCTTATGCCCACTCTATCTACCTCGCACCCAGACTTGGGGCCCGCACTGCGGGGAGTTACCAAGAACTAAGCCCAACATAGCACATTGCGCATATCGGGCTCTATCTACTTGTCCATCAGGCGCGTGCAGACTACTTGTGGTCCGCAACTTTGCACTGCACATACTGACAGTAGCTAAGCCCATGCAAACAATAGCCGGGTCGTCACGTTAGCTGCTCCCACGCCCACGCAGCGCGCCCAACTTCCCACCCTGGTGGCGCTGACGGTTTTCCAATCCCGCGCTGGGGTCCATCACACCTACCACCGCCATACATCACGACCGGCAGGTGCCAGCAGCGGGGCCGGCACCCTGCTGGCGCAGCTGCCGCGCCAGCAGCCGGCACCCACACTGTCGTCGCAGCAGTGAATGCCCCAATGCCCCGCCGTCCTATAACTAGGTCTGGCCACTCCATGCCGCACGCACTTGTGTACACGCACACGGAAGTGGCAATTGGTACAGACACCAGCCAGTGGCCCATGTACGCCTGCGCGTGAGAAGCCCCACGCCCCCGACATACGGCTTCTGGCCGACGTATGTGCTTTGAGCGGCGGCAGCATGTACTTGTATTGCGCAACGGAGATGTGCGTGTGTGTGTGTGTGGCGGGGGGGTCTGTACGTTAGCAGGGTACGGCTTGTGTGTGCGGTGTGTGCGGCAAATCACATGCGTGCAGGGCCAACCAGCTGCGCAGCAGCCCCATGCACACAAGTGGGCACGCGCCGGCGGAGGCATGCAGCCAGGCGGCATGTTGACCGATAACCAAAGAGCGCCCGACACCCACACGTGATCCCTGCTGCTGCATGCCTTGAAATAAACGCGCATGCGCACAATTGACTGCAGTGGCTGTTTGTCCCATGAATGCGCCACCGCTGTGGCGCCGCCGCAATGATCCCACTGCCGCCGCCGCTGCCGCCGCCGCTGCTATGCACTCATCCATCTCCACTTATGCTATTTAGAAATGTTGTTGTGCAAAACCCCACACCCGCCCATGGCCCACCCATCCACCCATCTCACATACAAAGGTCCATCATCGGGACCCATACACCGCCTCGTGCTCCCACAGCAGCCAGTCGTACTCCTGCGTCACCTCGCAGCCGCACTCGTAGTCCTTCAGCCGCTTGCGGCTGAACGCCGGCAGCCGCGTGTGGCCCTGCAGCCCTGCCCAGTCAAAGTCCACGAACCGGACCTGGATCTGCGGCTGCGGCGCCGCGTCGTTCACGCCGCCGCGACCACCACTGCCGCCGCCGCCACCACCGCTGCCGCCGCCACCGCCGCCTTGCGGCATCAGCAGCTGCACCATGACGTTCGCCTGCCGCAGGTCGGCGTGCACGCCGCGCAGGCCGCGGGCCTGGTCCACCACCAGAGCATGCGCCCTGCCCAGCGCCTCCACCACCGCGCCGTGCAGCTGCGCCTTCAGGCCCTTTTCCAGGCCGTGGAACATGCGCCACCCCTGCGCCTCCTCCAGCTGCTCCATCACCAGCATGGTCAGGCCGCACCCGAGCCGCTTGCTGGTGAACACCTTGGGTGCCAGGTCCGCCGCCGCCCAGGCGCGCTGCACGTCGACCGCATGCGCGCTCATGTGCGAAAACTTGACCACCACGGCCACAGGCGGGCCGGCCGCCGGCGCAGTTGCAGCCGCGGCGGCGCCAGGAGCCGCATCCGCGTCCAGCTTTGGCCTGGATGCGCACCAAGGCACACGGCGAAGCGCACGGGTTTGAATGAAAAGGCGGAGGCAGTTGTGGCGAGAGAGGAGCATAAGAGGGCGTCAAACAATGCAGCAGTGCGACATTCCGGTCGCATGGACATTACAAACACGTGCGTCACACATGCACCAAGCCGGGGTCTGAGATACACGTCAGCGCGCAAGGACAGCGGGGGTTCCTTCCTGGGCTCAACGGTTTTCCTTCCTGGGTTCTGATACGGTTGAAGCGGTATGAGGCAGGTAGGTTCCGCACCTCAGCCTCGCCCGCCATAGCTCCCCATGCCGCCTTGCACCCCTTGACGCGTCGACAGCACTGATACTACCTGTTGAGGTTTAGAGCTTTCCCGGGCTGATAGGAAGCTATAAAGGGCTCAGCGAATACGTCTGCGTCCACGTCTCAGTGCTGTTAATACGTCTTTACATCTACGTCTTACGTCTTATGGCTTAGAGTACATATATACGGCAGCCGTACACGTATATTGGGTTGGTTAGCAACAACAACAACCTCTGCACACCTGAGTGCGCATATCACTAGCACCGGAATATGGCGTGTCACTGCATGGTGTTTGCCATGGGTTTGCCTAGTTGGCTGACCGGATATGCTGAACGCCAACACTATCTCATCTGCACATTCGCCGGGTTGGGCTGTGTGTCTTTGGGCATGCCTGCTGCACGCCGCTAGACTTGACACCTCCACTTCTGCTTAAATCCCGGTGATGTTCCCCTGCTGCGGCCGCCTGTACTTCATGCTTTCTCTAAGCGCCTGTAGGTGAGGCTACATGCAGGACATGCGGGACTCCGGCAATAAGGCGTGTTGGGTAGGGTAAAACGTTGATAGCGCGTTTCGGCACGCCGCACAGACACATATGGGTGCCTGTCGGGCCAGTTCTTTCGCGGACGCCCGATCATTGTGAGTATCGTGGCTATACGGTAATGGTCGAAGCAGTGATTTTGTAGGTAGTTCGGAAGTGACGCAAGCAACAGGCTAAATTTATTTTCATGTGTCGTTGTCCAAGACGAAGACATCAAGCACGCAGGCAGCCCAACCAGCAGCAATTACGGGTGCTCTCACGTCCTCCGTTGGGTGCCCCCTCACCTGTACTTGGCAAAGTACAGCGGGTTGTACACGCCAGGGTTCCAGGCCACCACTTCCGTGAAGCGCGTACCCAGGCGCAGTGGGTACGGCAGCTGCAGGGCCGCGTCGCGCAGCAGCGGCACCACCCCGCGCCGCGCCGTGCTCCCTCCCTCGCCCGCCGAAGCCGACGCAGCCGAGGCGGATGCCCCTGACTGCTCCGACCCCGCCGCCGAAGCCAAAGAAGCCAAGGTGGAGGCGAAGGCCGCAGGCTCTGCCGCCGCGGGTGGGGCGGCCGCGGCAGCAACTGTAAGCTGCTGCTTCTGCAGCTGCTGCACGCACGCGTCCTTGAGCAGCCCGATGCTGCGCTTCAGCGCCCGCAGCACCAGCGCCAGGCGGACCATGTGGTCTGGGCAGGGGAGGAGTAGAGGCATGTGGGGTACGGCGTCAGCGTTTTTTGGTATCATCAAGGGCGCTGCGGACAGGAGGGACACATGCAATGGGATTTGGGTGGGAGGGCAGAGGAAGTCCAGGCCAGGGTAGCTAAAGGCTGCAGCAGCTGCACGGCCCCTACTTCGATCGCGTGCAACCATCAAGCGTGTCGCACATTCGGGAGCAAGATGGAGAGGGGGTTAGGGTGGCGCATGAGAGGGCAGCTCAACACGCACACACAATCGAACACATTCAGCGGCCGCAAGCGCGCCTAGTCTCCGTGGCGTCGTGGAGTGGGGAGTGGAAGATCAGCCCCCCGCCAGCCCACGGCGCTCCCCCCGCCAGCCCACGCCACTCTGCACGCACGCACGCACGCACACACGGACACACGGACACACGCACGCACGCACGCACGCACGCACGCACGCACGCACACACATAGCTGGATTTCACGGGATCCTTACAGCGACTCCGGATGCGAGGGGGAGGCGCCCTCTAGGGGTTTTGCTCAGTCAGCGTCCCTGCAGCTGCGCCTGCAACCGCGCCTACCACCGTTCCCCATCCCACCTCGCTCGCTTAAGCGCGCCACCAGAACTCGTTCTCTCCCTCGTGATGGGTGATAGGAAAAATATCCTTGCACAACACACATGCGCATGCACGCCCACACGCGCACTCGCCCTCACCGGGCTGGCAGCGGTGCATGCTGAACAGGTGCAGGTAGGGCGTGAGCGGCTCACACACCACGGTCACGTCCGCCGGCGACGCCAGCGCCGACACGCGCAGGTGCGGCCCCACCAGCTCCAGGAACAGCACGGGCAGCACGCTGTGCCGCACCCACTCGGCCAGCTCCGGGCTGGCCACGTATAATTGGTAATAGCGCTGGCCCTGGAAGTAGGGGTCGCCGCTGCTGGTGCCGATCTGCGAGCAATGTCAGGAGGCAGCAGAGGAAAGCAGGGTAGGGTAGGGTAGGCAAAGGAGAGCATGCGCGTGAAAGCCGTGCGTACGTGTTCCACTGTGACATGTGCGGCGTCATGGGACGTCTGGCTCGAAGTGCCTAGGTCAGGAAGGGAAGGGCGAGGGCAGGAGCACCCCAAGACGCCAATCTTGCAGCTGCCGCTTTTTGATGTACAGCCGACCTATGCACGCACGCACCTCGTTCTTGAGCTCCTGGATGTACACCGGCAGCGACACGGGCCCGACCTGGCACAGCAGGCTCCCATCGGTCTTGAAGTCCGCACCGAGGATTGGACTGTCAGGCTTGATGGGCTCGCCGAGGTATTCACTGAGTATCTTGACGAACGCCACCATGCGGTCGGCCTCGCTGGGGAAGCTCTTGGCCATGGCCGCGCACAGGCTGCAGTGCACACAGCACCAACGCGCGGCCCACATATGTTGGTCGGCATTGTGGGAGCCGAGGCGACCAGCATGCTCGTGTCAAGCATCGACCATATCTCCCTCTCCAACCGGCCCTCACCCTGCCACCTCGACTTGCCACTTGTCCCCCCTCCCTCCGCAACGTCAGCCCCAACTACGTCATTGATACTATAGCGGCTTACCTGGTCGCCACAAAGCAGTCGGCGTCTGATGGGGGAACGCCACCAGCTCCGCAGCCACCGCCACTGCTGCCGCTGCTGCTACTGCCGCCGACACCAGCACAACCGCTGCTGCTGCTACCGCTGCGGCTGTCGTCCTCGCGGATCCACTTGCACAGCAGCGCCTCACGGAACAGCCCCGCCGCCTTGTCCAGAACAGCGTCGTACAGCGCTACCGGCAGAGCCCTGGTGGCGCCCACGCCCGCGGTTGGCCGCAAGCACCGAAAGAAGCCGTGGTTCGTTTCGAGCGACCAGATGTTGCTGTTAACCATGTCCGACGGGTTTGGCAGCGTCTGGAGCTGTTGCTGCAGCCCTGTGCGTTTGGAGGCACCAGGCAGCAATTTCCCCCTAATTGACGAGGATGCGGCCGAGCGGCCGAGGCGAAGCCCAACAAACGAAGATTTTAACGCACATGTCAGGCACACCACACCAGGATGTAAGAAAGGTGACATCTTTAACACTCCTGACCGCGACGAACGTCGACAAGAACGCTCACCGCTCAGAGGTTGGACTTGGACTTGCTTCTGCAGCTGCTCTCGCAGCGCCTTCTTATCATCCCGCAGCTGCTCCTCTTTCTTGCGGAGCTGCTCCAACGCGGTGCGCACTGCCGTCAGGTCATGGCTCTGGAATTCAGCTTCCTGCTGCTTGGCTTGGAGAAAAGCTTTCTCCTCATCACTAAGGACTGCTTTGGCGAGCTGGGCCTGCAACTTGCTAAGCTCCTGGCGCGTCTTCCGCGCTTGGGGCGCAATTTCCTTCTCTTCCGCCGCTTTCTCCTTGATAATCTCTTCAAGATCGGCAAGCTGCAAATTTAAGTTTGCAATCTCGTTCGCAATCTCGTCATCAATGTCGCGACGACGAGAACGCTTCGTCATTTCGCACACAAATGCAACGTGCTGGAGCTCTGAAAGTAAGGTGTCTTATGAAGTATCAAGGTATCGTTAGGAAGATTTGCAACGCCAGCTATGTCTCGAGTCGACAGGGCTAGGCAGCACAACCAATGGGCGAGCTGAGGCGTACATCGGCGTCCACGCCCCTCGTAGACGCTTGCGTCCACGCCAGGCGTGGATGCCCCATGCACTATATTTCTCGCTTGTATCATGCTACTCTATATTTAGGGCGCATGTATGCAACGTAAAACGCCAGCCCCGCGAAAGGGGCCGCGAAACGCTGGGCATGTTGACCGAAGGACAAGCTGGTTGCCCGCGAGAGGTCACAAATGACCATCGCAATCGCTAAGTTAGATACGTTTACAAGTCTTGTTTACCCTGAGCCAAAGTTCGGGCCCCCGGGCGCCTGCCTGCGGGAGCAACACCTTGAATGCCTTCGCGGCGCACCGAGCGCCTGCCAAGCTCGTACGGGAAGCAGCTCCGCATTTAAGTTTGCCCTTATGGTCTTGCATGGTGTGATGCGAGTGGCAGAGCGGGCCAGGTAATGCTGTCTCGGGAGCAAGGCCGGCCATCGGTGGGCTTCGAGGGGCTCCCTGTTGCGCCTTGTGCGCGGCGGGCACCGCTTATGGACGTGCGCCATTGGCCGGGTGACGGGACGGGCGGCGGCATACGGAGGGGGCTGGAGGGGAGGGGCTGAAGTGGGGACAGGTGCGAGGGGGGGCGGGGGCAGGGGGTGGGGAGGGCAGGCACGCAGCCTGGCTGCTGGACGCCGCAGGCTGTGCCGCGCGGGCCCGGCGCCCCGCTGATGGACATACTATAGCACGTGCTATGAATAGTGTGGTGGAGGACTAGAAGTGCGTGTGGAGCAGGGGTGGCAGGGGCGGCGGGGGCTGAAGGTAAGGATGGCAACGGTGGGGATGGGAGGCTATGAGGAAGGGGCGCGAACAGGCTGCCGTACTCAGCAATCACGGGTCACAGGATGCACTGAATGCTACCTCTGACGCTCATTGGAATGAGCAGCGTGCTCAGCAAGAGTACCGTGGTCATTGTGATTGCTGTGGGGGCCTGTATGGGTTAGTCTGGGGAGCGGCACCCCTGGCCAACGCCGCATGCATGCACATTATGTCTAATCTTCAATGAGCTTCACAGCATGCTTCTATTACGCACTAGTGTGCTTGGATTGGTATGGTGCGCAGGGTGCGTGTGGGTAGGGGGAGGGGGGCTGGCTGTTGGGTGGCCGGGTGGGGTGAACCCTGGCTGCCGTTCGAGGGGTGTGCACAATGTCACACTGCTCTGGTATGATGTCCTGGCAGGGTTGTCGGCAAGAACCGTAGTGTTACGCTAGATTGGTGATACTGGATTGGTGAAACAGGGTTACGTTCACCAACTCCGTGGCACGGAGTAATGTGGGCTAGGGTGCTGGGGGCTGGGAGGGGTGCTCTCCCATAAAACCCATTACAAATTGTGTGCTGGGTGCGTAATGCCAGCCCCTCACACCGGCCGTCACCAATTTCAAAATCACCAATTGAGTGTAAACACTACCGTACACGCCGACCAGGGTTAGTGGTCAAACCCCACTAACATGCTACACGGCATATGCCCCCGGTTTGACAAGAAAAGGTGGCTCTCCCTTGCAAGGGAAAAGTGGGCTGTGCCGCCACGCCACGTCCTCCGTCTGAGGCCGAAGGTTCCGATACTAGCCTCATCTCCCGGACATAGCCGGGGTCGGTTTGTACAGGCACCGCCCGCCATATGTGCCCAGTCGCGCCCAGCTATCAAGCACTAGTGCAGCAGGCAGCAGGCCAACCAGACAGCAAGGAAAACACCCCTGCCGCTGCAGCTGACTGCCCGCTACGCCATCCTCGTCAGCACAGGTCGCTAACCAGACAACACCGGCAGGTCTCAACCTGCGCGCCGGCGCCGCTTTGAAGGCGGCGCCGCGCTGTCCTCCTCCACGTGGCCTTGCCCGCCCCCTCTGCTCCGAACATGCGCGCCGCCACTGCCGCTGGGCCCAGGGCCGCCCGTGCCGCCACCACCACCGGGCCCAACGCCGTGGCCGCTGCTGTTGCCGCCGGTAGGCGCGGTGCCACCGCCGCCGCCACCGCCGTCTCCAGGCCCTGCACCGCCGCCACCGCCACCGCCACCGCCACCGCCGCCGCCAGGCCCTGCACCGCCACCGCCGCCAGCAGGTCGCAGGGCTGCAGGCCGCGGTTTGCCAAGCAGCATCTCCATCAGCGCGTGCCGCATGTTTGTAGCCGAGTTGGCGTCGCGGCCCTGCAGTTCAACATGCAAACAGGGCGTGTGTCATCCCATGTGTCATCCCGTGTGTCACCCCGTATCATCTCCAAACCGCCCTGTGTCATCCCGTGTCATCCCGTGTCATCATCTCCAAACCGACCTGCCGCCCCAAACCTGCCCCAAACCTGCCATCCCACTTACCCACACAGTCCCGCAGTGTTGGCACACTTGGACGTCGCGGGCACGCGAGCCACCAAACGGAATCACAACTTCCAGGCAGCGCTGCCCGTTACCAAGCAGGCGCCGTCCGCACTTCGCACACACCTGCTCAGACACAGAGATAGGTTTGCGCCAGGTAAGGTACGTGTGCATTGAGCGTTGTGCGCATTGCTTTGTGAAGATCACAGCGTACCTGGCTGGTGTAGTATTCGTCCACGTAGACCACCAGGTGGGCGTACTTGTCCACCAGCAGACGCAGCAGCGCCCGGTTTGGGCCCCTGCCTGACCTGAATTGCGAAGTGAGTGAGTGAGTGGGTGAAGGTGAGTGGGTGAGTGAAGGTGGGTGAGTGAGTGCGTTGCTGAGCGAGTGGCCGGGTGAGTGAGTGGCTGCGTTAGCCAAGGACCAGAGCCGCTGCCTGACCTGCTGACGCAGCCGCCGTGGCCAGTGTTGGCGTTGCCCCAGCCGACGATGACCTCCTCCTTGGGCCTTCCCCCAGCCAGCTGCTGCGCCGTTTGCTCGAGGACCTGGACGGGCATGACGTTGTGCGGTGAGTTGTTTGCATGAGCTGTACAGGGCACGCTTGCAACCTGGGACAGACGGAGTTAGCAACCAACGCGCACCTTCTGGCTGCGAATGTAAACAGTCAAGCGCCACCGCCGCTGGCCCCACTGCCGGTAATGGCGCAGGAGCTGCCACAGCCCTATCCCACCGCTGCCGCCGTATAGGTACTGAATGCGGCGTGTGTGGTCAGCTGCATACGCCACCCGCGCACTTGGGATCCCGGCCTGCCACCGCTGGAGCGCTGGCTGCTCCTGCAGACGCGCCTCCTGCCAACGCTGGCGCTCTGATTGGCCAGTGCGCTTGCGGTAACCAGCACCATGCACATGCAAACCGAACCGGAATCGCTTGCACGCTTGGGTGTACGTACCAATATGTATTAGGAGCCAGGGGGCCACGGGGCGTGTGCTGAATCCGGGGAACATGGCCTGCCGAGGCATGCATCTGCTGTCCGTATGGGGCTTCATGCACACACCCGGTTTGGAAATGCAATGTTTGGCCGCGCAACACATGCAAATCGAACCGGAATCGCTTGTACGTACCAATATGTATTAGGAGCCAGGGGGCCACGGGGCGTGTGCTGAATCCGGGGAACATGGCCTGCCGAGGCATGCATCTGCTGTCCGTATGGGGCTTCATGCACACACCCGGTTTGGAAATGCAATGTTTGGCCGCGCAACACATGCAAACCGAACCGGAATCGCTTGCACGCTTGGGTATACGTACCAGTATGTATTAGGAGCCAGGGGGCCACGGGGCGTGTGCTGAATCCGGGGAACATGGCCTGCCGAGGCATGCATCTGCTGTCCGTATGGGGCTTCATGCACACACCCGGTTTGAAAATGCAATCAGCGCTCGTATCTTACGAAGGCAGGGGCGGCGTCAGTGGCCGAATTCCCTAAAATAGCTTCGTTTAGTTGACGAAACAGGCTGCCGCCGCTTCGTTCACCCCCAAAATTTTTCCGGGGGCTCCGCCCCCAACCCGCACGATGTCGACACTGACACGACACACCCACTCCTCCCCTGCTTCCCGCCGACCCAACCTCACTCTCCCGCCGTCAACACCCATAGATACAGCCCTTTGAGCCTTCTTACCATATGCCACGCAGGTTTCGGCCGTGGAGTAGCCGCTGGAACCCCCTGTTCTTGGCCAAAAGTGGCCGAAATCCCAAAAATGTCTTCGTCTGTTTGCCGAAAGACCCCCCAAGATCCCGTGCGTTTTGGCCGAAATTCCAAGTCAAGATCAAAAAAATTTCGTCCGCCAGAGGCCTTTTTGGGCAAATTTCGTTCCGAAAGAAGGAAGATACGAGCGCTGAATGCAATGTTTGGCCGCGCAACACATGCAAACCGAACCGGAATCGCTTGCACGCTTGGGTATACGTACCAATATGTATTAGGAGCCAGGGGGCCACGGGGCGCGTGCTGAATTCGGGGAACATGGGATGCGGGCTGAGCACGAAGTGAGGAAACCAGGAAGGGACCGCTTCTGCTCCCGCCCATACGGTAACCCGCCCGCCCATACACCCATTAGCATCTCCGGCGCGCGCCTGTTCACTAACTCACGCCATCAGCATCAGTGCATTGAATTCAGCAGATTGTCCATAGACTGCTGTGCATGTGGTACAGGGATGTGTCCCAGGCCGGGGTGCCCTCAAGTCCACTGTGTGGCTCCATCCCTCCCCCCCCCCTGCGTTCCAATGTTCAATGAGCGTCAGAGGTAGCCTTCTGTGCATCCTGTGACCCTTAATTGCTGAGTACGGCAGCCTGTCCGCGCCCCTTCCTCCCACTGTCCCAGCCTCCCATCCCCAACCGTTGCCATCCTTACCTCCCAGCCCCCGCCGTACATGACCACTCCGAGTCACCTGCCTCACACGTGCCTACAGCCCCCTACCCCACCCAGTCGGCCAGTCATAGCACCTGCTAAAGGTTACCCATAGACGGGACGCTAGGCCCGCGCGGCACAGTCTGCGGCGTCCAGCAGCCAGGCTGCGTGCCTGCCCTCCCCCGCCAAGAAGATCGCGGCAAACCCGAGGAAGAGTGATTGCTGCGTTCCTCACCAGGGCCAGAGTCAGACCAAGAATCTATGCAAGCTTTTGCTGGGCATGTGCAGGTCAGTCCCTTACCGGGAAGCATTCATCTGAACGTGAAGCATAGCCATGGCATCTCTCACTCTGTCGTACTTTCTTTCTCAGGATGCTGAGGACTTGTTCGACCCGATCGCCGGTCTCAATGGCGTGGCCGACAGCTTCTTTACGGCCACGCCAACACACAGCTGGCAGCGGTGAAGGCGGAGACGGCGGATTTCGAGGCGTACCGCAACTACCTGCGCACGTACCTCTCTGTGCTCCGGCCCCTGCTGGCGCACCGCACGGCACGCGGATACAGGAACATGCGGTTCCTGCGGAAGGTGGGGCGCGACAAGCTGGTCAACACCATCAGCAGGAGCATCGCGCCACACAAACCGGATGGCAGTGGGATGATCGCGGTGGGCATGGGCGACTGGCAGGGACCGGGCAACACACCCATCAAGCGGCGGACGAGCGGGCCCCTGGAGCTGGTCAGGCTGCACCTCAAGCACCGCAAGGACGTGGTGCTGGTGCCGGTCAAAGAGCCCGGCTCGTCGTGCTTGTGCCACAACTGCCACAACCGGCTCACCAACATGCGCGCCAACACCACCCGCTACAACAAGGAGGGTGAGAAGGTCACCAAGATGTCCAAGGTCCACAAGGTTCTGTACTGCAGGGCGCCGGCCACCAAGGCTGGCAACAACCTGAAGAACAGTGACAGCGGCAAGCCCCGCTGCGGCACCACGTGGAACCGCGACGTCAACGCGGCCAAGAACATGCTCATGCTGCTGATGTGCATCCTGCAGGGCGAGCCCCGCCCCAAGGCGTTCCGCCTGGCACACGCCAAGAACGGCTGAGCAGTGCAAAAGAAGTAGAATGATTGTCGAGAGGCACACTGTTATCAGAGCAGAGATGCACCACGAGGCATCTGTGCAATGGGTGTGTTATCCGCGACACCTGCGTGTCCAATGTAGAACTATCTAGTGGTGCATGGCTGCAAAACCGATAGTATCCATGGTAGATGATGGGCCTTGATGTCCGTACCCGATGCTAGTTTGGTGGCGTGGCTGTGTAGTTGATGCATGTGGACGCAGAAATACAGTTGTTGGTCTAGATCACAGTGAGCGCATCCCTGAACAGGCGGTGTCCCACAAAAATTTGGACAGACTGTAGCTATCGCACATGCGGCTCAAAGTGCATCGTTTGGAATTGTGAGGGGGTATGTAGAGGGGTTTTACAGGGATAGTAGGAGCTGCGCATAAAAATCAAACCCATGCATCCAAGTGGCAACCATCCATCTACATCCAACAATGGCCAAGCAAATCACATGGACCAACATCCTGTACGAGGCGGATCCCCGCTTTGCCCCATACGCTGTTCTTCCCCCGTCTGGAAAGACATCCAAGAAGAAGTCCAAATTCCAGCGTATGGTGTTCAAGAGCACCAAGACTGTCAAGAAATGGGCCAAGTCCGTGTGGAAGTGCACCAAGTCACAGTGTGGCAAGGTGTGGCAAAAGATCAAGGAGCAACCCTTGTGGGTTGCAATTCCTCTCTGCATGTGCGCAATCGCTCTCATTTCCTGGGGCATGGCACTGCTGTTCCCCATGGTGGGAACCGTCACTGCCCTTGTGACTGCAGTTTACCTGACTGCCACATTGACTGGTGCGGTGATTGGGCACCTGACCTCATGATTTGGCAGACACCTACCGACTTCGTGAATTTTTTACCACAGCAGTTCATTGGGTACACCAGTGTGTCTTTGATCACGTCGAACCCTTGTTGGCTACGGACCCTTGAAGGTTCTGAACAATCAGGCCATACTTGGCCATGGCGGCGTCAGCATCGAACGCCCGCAGCTTGAATGAGAACAGGGCATCAAAGACTTTGGGGTGCGCTGTGAATGTGACCCCTGCAACGTACATACTGAACGCAACAAGGCTCACCACAGCATACGCTACAGCCGCGAATTTCACCAAAGCTCTGAGGCCAAAAAGCGGCAAGATTTCGGGAATGTGCGCGAGGACTTAGAGCAGAAGTATGAAAGTCACAACTTCGCTGTCATGCCGTCACGCCTGGCGACGGTACGGTGGCGTGTGATGCCTTGTGAAAGGATTTGAGGCTTTGGTATACAAGAACAGCCACAAGACTGGTCTTGGCGTTCATCGTCCCAAGTTTCAATTACCGTTCTTCGAACACACTACACTCGAACACACCCTTTGTCTTGCGTTGCGGCGTCCCAATTTCAAGAACGCATACTTGATATCCGAGCTGGAGAATAAGAGCTTGCAAGCATGAAGAAGGCACAATTTGTTCACCCCAACTATGCCGCGACTGGCCTGGACAACCGCACACGCTACATCCTTGAGCAGTCAAGCGTATTGCCTCCGGATTTGGGAACATACACTACCAGTGGCTTTTCTTCTGACTGCGATCGTCTCAGCGCCATCCTTGGCAGTGACTTCGCAGACAATACCGTAAAATGTTGTGCTGAGTTGACACGCAAGGAAGTTCTGAGTCAGCTGGACTGGCTGTTGAGCGGCGATCCGGAAGTGGCCTGTTTCTTCTTCTCTGGACATGGCGTCAACGAGTACGGAACTGTACATGGATCCATGGTCTGTTCCTTCAATCAGCGCATTTCCCATATTGCCCTCGACGAGGCCGTGCAGCGAGCAAAGTTCAGAGGCACACTCATCGTCATCCTAAACATGTGCGAGGCAGACCACGTACCATGGACCACAGAACCCCCTGTGCCAGCTGGCAGTGTGCAGCGTGACGGCATGAAAGCTGCGTGCTCTTCATCCCCAAGAGTTGACAGCGGCCACACGCGTGTTACCCTTATGGCATCAGGCCCCTTCAGCAAGACGTCGGGGAACAGCAGGGGGAGCACCTTCATCGCCACTCTGAGCGAGCTCTTCAAAGACCGAGTGGTCACGTACGAATCACTGTCTGGTTTGCTCGAGTCGGGTGTATCGGTGGGGGCCTCAGTCATGTGCTCAGCTGGTGGGCACCCAGCCTTGCTGTTGGGTCAGTTCGGAGCTGCCGCCAAACCATCCAGCGTGAGTGAGAGCAGCAGGGCATGAGTGTGGGAATGAGGCAGACTGCACGTGAACATATTGTGAATTTATGCGCAGGTTGAGACCGCTTTCAAGGTTGCAAGGCAGCGATATGCTGCAGATGCGGTTGCCGATGCCTCTGCACAGGGATCATTGCGGATCTGAACGGCGGCCAGGTCCGCTGCAAGCCGGGCAACACGGGGGCATGCAGCGGCAGCTGGTGCCCCAGCAGGTGGTGGCCATGCTCGGGATGGTGCCGGACTACAAGTCGCTGTCGCGCAGCAACAAGCCGGTGCCGTACCGGCTCGAGTACGTCCGCCGGGCGTACGTGCGTGGACCATTTGTCGGCGGCAGCAGCGACCATGACGCCGCGGCTGGTGGGCCTGTGGCGGTGGAGCAGGTGGAGGAGACGGCCGGCGACGGTACCGACTGCGCAACACCCTCCACACCAAGCCCGGAAGCTGCCGCCCGTGGACAACGACAGCAAGCAGGTGCGGGTGCTCGTGTGTGGGGTGTGGGGTGCTGCGGGGACAGCAGAGGCCCTTGAGCCTTTTGGGTGATGTGTGCCCAGGTGGCCGGGCCCTCAGCAGCATCTCCCCCCCCCCCGTGACACAACTCCTTCTCCCTCTCTCAGACAGCGGCGGTGGACCGCAGTTCTCCCAGTGACGTGGAGCTAGACCCGATCAGCAGCCTGTCACGCTGTTACTTCTGCTAATGTTGCACGCCATACGAGTGCTAATGTGAAACTCGACGCGTTACGTACGCTAATTCAACACGTGCGCATAGTAAAGTGTTTACAACGTACGTTGTGAGCCCGTCACGCTGTTACTTCTGCTAATGATGCATGAAGTACGAGTGCTAATGTGAGACTCGTACTTGTGTGAATGTGTAGGGGTACGAGTGCTAATTTAACGTGTGCGTAGGTAATGTGAAGGGGTATGTAGAGGGTATTTTACAGGGATAGTAAGGTGTTGTGACTCCATTGAGTAATTAGCGCTGAGTTGGCATGGCTAAAAGGCCTTTGGTACGTGTACGTTGTCAGCCTGTCAAGCGTTGACGTTGCTAGTTATGCAGTAAACACGTTGTTGTACCTGAAACTCGACTTGTGTGAATTTGTAGGGGTAAGAATGCTAATATAACGTATCGTTAAGAATTGTGAAGGTAGGATGTGGAGGTATTTTACAGGGATAGAAGGGGATGCGGGGGGTTAGCCGGTTAGCGATTATATCGACTAGGGCATTCGGGCTGAGTGCAAAGCGGTAAAAGGCGGTCTGGTACGCGTACGAGTGCAGTCTGTAAAGCTGTTACTTCTGCTAATGATGCATGAAATACGAGTGCTAATGTGAGACTCGATTTGTGTGAATTTGAAGGGGTACGAGTGCTAATTTAACGTATAGTTAGGAATTGTGAAGGGGTATGTAAGCGATGTTTACAGGGATAGAAGGGGATGTGTCACGGGTAGTCGGTTAGGTCCCGTGCTCGTGCTGCTGCGTGGATCCTGCCCACCGCCACCGCCGCCAGTGCCCCGGCAGCCGCGGCGGCCGCGCCCACCGTTGCTGCTGCTAGAGCCGGCGGGGCTTTTACCGGCACGCTTAGCTGCTGCTGCTCTCGCACCCTGCTCGCAGCCGTCCGCGCTGCCTGCCACGGCGGACCCCTCCTCCTCCGCACCCGCCGCGCCCGGCTGCAGCGCGGCTCGCTCCTGCTGCACCAGCCGCCACACCCACACCCTCAGGCTGTGCATGTTGAGTTCAATGCGCAGCTCCAGTTTATAGCCGGTCCCCAGCAGCGGCAGCAGCCCGCCACCGTCACTGCCGCTGCCGCCTTTGCTGTCGCGGGTGTCGCTGTCGTACCCCTCTAGCTCCAGGGGTCCCACCAGCCCTAGCTCCAGGGCCCAGGTGGTGGTGGCCAGGTTGCCGCCTGCCGCCATCACCCACAGCTCGGCCGGGTGCAGCAGGGGGTGGCGGCAGTCCTGCAGGACAGCAGGGCACGGGCGACGGGGGCGTGGGGTGTGAAAATGTGGGTGCGCGTGGCGTGTGTGTGAGGATTTAGGTAGCATCCGTGAAAGGACGGAGATGTGTGCGCCGCGAGCCAAGGCAGCCACGTGGCCTGACCACCTACCACCGTGATGCGAGCGCACACCGCCGCGCACAGTGGCCACCCACCTGCATGCCTGCATTCCTCATTCCTCGTGGCTGCAACCGGTGCACCCACCTCCCTGCCTCACGCACCTTATTTGCTGCACGCTGCGCCTCCATGGCCCACTCCGCGGTCTCGACACTGCCGCCCGCCGTCGCGGCGGCGAAGAGTATATCCGTATCCCGTCCGCACCGCGCATACATCAGCCGCGCCAGCGACAAGTCTGCGCCGTAGTAGCCCGCGGCCCTAAGAACGCTCGCCCATTCTGACCCGCTTGCCACACGACTCCCAGCAGCGCCAGCGCCAGCGCCACCAGCGCTCGCGCCACCGCCACGGCCGCCGCGGTCACCCGCCTGGCCCTCCTCGTCGCCCTCTGTCGCCTCCCCGCCAACTGCTTCGGCCAGGTACCGCAGCGCCTCGAGATGGCCCGAGTACGCCGCAGACCAGGCTTGGTAATTTAGCGTGAGCACGGCTGGTCCGAACCGCCGGCACAGCAGGCGGAGCACCGGCGTGTGCCCGTTCCGGGCAGCAATGTCTGCAAGGCGTTGCGCGCCCGGCGGCGCGGTGCCGGCGGCCTCTGCGACGGGCAGGAACCCCTACCGTTCCAGCCCCTATTAAACCGATCGGTATGGGGGCGGTTACCGAGCGGTCACCCTAATAAACCGATGGTCAGCGTCGGTTAGCATCGGTCAGGATTGGTATGGGTTGGCTGATCGGTAAAACCTCGGTAAACTTTGATAAAATGGTAACTTTGTGGTAACCCATTGGTATGTGGCTCCTACCCAGGCTCGCTCAGCCCCCACCCAGATGCCGCCCAGGCCCGCCCAGCTGCCGCCCAGGGCCGCCCAGGGCCGCCCAGCCGCCGCCCAGGCCCGCCCAGCTGCCACCCAGGCCCGCCCAGCCTGGCCAGGGCCTGCCCCCAGCATAGATGCGTGCAGCTCTGGCCGCGGCCGTGCCTTCGGCCATGGCTGGGGGTGTTATGCTAGGAGACCACATTGGGGCGGAACTGTCAGCGGCTCCCTATTGGTCACCCGCAGGTAACTCATCACTCGCTGCCCAGCCACGATGGTGCGTGCCTTATGCTTAAGGTAGGGGCCTGCCCTCTTCCCTCACACACACCGTGGGAGGACTTGTAATACCTGTACTCCTCCAGCTGCCCCCCCCCGCATGGATGGTAATGCACACAGATGTTTACAAACAGCAACATTGGGAGCAAGGTGTGCGTCTTCTTCTTCACCCCATACCATCCATGATCATCCCACTGCTGATCTTGCCGTCTCCCCTTGATGCTTCCCAATCCACGTAGTCTACCAAACCACAACTGTGCAGCATGCATTGATGGCGTTTAGCAGCGCCGCGCCTCCTCCCTACGTCAGTGTTTCGGCCCCTTACCTCACCAACCCCCATAACCCCCCCCCCCTTCACCCCCACCCGCACCCACCTGGCCCCTGTACCCTCGCCAGCCCAGAAGGCCATGTAAGAGCTCCCAAATGTAGTGTTTGTTATGTGGGAACATAGGGGCGAGAAGTCTGGGGCGAGGCCTGTGGGATCATTGGGGCGGCCTCGCCCCTGCCGAGCCCCTGAACCCCCAAGCGTGCCCCCCAGTAACCCTCCGGCAGTCGCTGACGGCCGAGCTCCGACCGCCGCGCTTCCTGAGCTGTAAACTTACTTTAGTAATGTAGTTGCATGTAGTGTATGCTTCCTGAGCATAGGAATGCACCTGAGCAGCGGGCTGTGTCGACCGAGGCAGCAATGAACCCCCCCGGTCACTGCTGTCACTTGGCGCATGGCTTTAGCGGTTGATATCAATAGTCTGTTATGCATTTAGAGTACTTGTCCCAGAAATTCGGGCTTTTCGGGTGTCTCAGAGAAAGTGGTCGAGCGTCCCCCGGCCGGGGGACGCAAACCCATGTTTGTCAACTCGTCGAGTTGTGTATTTGAACTTGACCACACTGTGTATATTGACTAATGCCTATAAAAATCAATCAACCCCAACACCCAAAGCCGTCCAGGAGTGTAGAGTACTTTACATCACCGGGTTGAGGCCGTTTTCTCCTTCTTACATCCTTCCTAGTACACTAAGTTAAAAGCTGACATCTTTCCCAGTACATTACGCAGGCCTTCCGTTGGGGTCTGAGGGAAAAACGCTAGCCTCTGCATGGGGTTCCTGCGGGCCTTCAACTTCAAGCAGCCAATTTACATATGCTGTGATAACTGATATACCGGTATACATATAATTTATATACTACATTTCATTATAGAGCGTTTGCTCGCTCTCCCTCATTCCGCCCCTCGCCAGTCGCTATTTTGCTTTGTAAACACAAAAATAAGGCTAGTTCTAATGTCAGTAGAACAAGAGCTGGTGGCTGAGGCTGCTTTGTTGGCTTGGGACGCGAGTTTTCGCGCTGCTGACCGCTCGTTGACCAGCTCGGCGACGCTGCTGCTGAGACGTCAGCTGAAGCCAGCTATCACATGAGACTTACAACTGTGCCTCATAAATGATCAGCTGTGCTTTTAATGTTTTAATGGGGAAGTCTTGGTCAAAAACGCCATACATTCAACATCACGTTCAGCACGACCGTTGTCGCGTCTCACGGAAGTCCACAGGTTAGTCCACAGGTTAAAATGAAGACGGGAGGCTTTAAACCTGCAGCCTGGAATGCCCGCCCGGCCATATGTCACAACCCCGTGTGTGTATGTGTACTTGCAGGATCCTCCGCCATGCTCTTGAGGACGATTCTAGGAGCCGTTCGAGGGTGAGTCCATGGAAAATATGTTTGAGGAGATGCCGTAGATGCAGGTAGATGCAGGTCCCCAGCGGCTGCAACCCTGGCGCAAGATGGTTCGCAACCCCTTCACTCATGTTGTGTTCGCTAGTCGGAGCCCCAGCCTTCAAGAGATGACTGTTTGCTGCCTCCCTTACTAGCGCTGTATGGTATGTATGTCTATATCACTTCCTGGTACCTCTAGTCCGTGTCACATACCCGCCTGCTGCCACACGCCCCTTCCCCCAGGTCGGCTGGCTGGACTGCCGCCACACCTCCAACATTGTGTTTAGCAACGGTGAGTGTCCGCATCACCAGTGGGCATACACACCGAAACACATACAGGCCCGCTTCATGAGATAGGTCCGGTGCACTACCAAGCACTCTGTTCTTGGCCGGCAGCCTTGCATTGGCATTGGCACCTTGCGGCAGGAGTGCAGGGTGTGTTCACATGTGTGCACGCGTGCATGCAGGTGCAGCCAGTGGAGGCAGAACTACAGGAGCTAGCATGACACGAGCTGTCCGGCACTAGAGTTGGAGACGGGCGCGGTGGCACCAGTGGCGGCTGCTGTGGAGGCGGGTGATGTGCCGACTGCAGTGGAGGCGGGTGTCAAGGTGGTGGGAGACGTCATGCCCAGCAGACACGCCAGTGGTTGTTGTTGCACGTTTGACACATTCATACCATTTAGACATCATATGACAGGCTTGGGTTAATGGCACAGACGTAATATAGTGTTGTAGACAGTGGCAGACCAGGAGAGCAAGACTGTGGTGGGCTTTGAATGCACGGAGACTCAGCTGGAGAGTGCCAAGGAGTAGGGAAGCAGAGGGCTAACTGAGTATGGTGTTGTTGGTGAGTTGGACTGGGAACACAAGGCAGGTGACCTCCTCAAGGCAGTTGACATGGGTTGGTGAGGGCACTTGGTACAAAATGCAGCAGGCTGATGTGTGTGGTCACTGCTAGGGCGGGGCTTGTATATCAAGGCGGCATCATGTAAAGGAGACACTTTACAGGCCACAATGAACAACCCTAAACCCAGGCTGGCAGGCGGGCTGGGCGGGGGCTGGGCGGCATGCAGCTGGGCGGGGGCTGGGCGGGCCTGGGCGGGGGCTGGGCGGGCCTGGGCGGGGGCTGGGTGGGCCTGGGAGGGGGCTGGGTGGAGGCTGGGCGGCAGGCGGCAGCTGGGCGGGCCTGGGCCGCAGCACGGTAACCAAGCGGTCACTGCAAGGTAACCAGTTGGTCCGACACTGGTTACCACGCGGTCTGTTAACCGCTGGTAACCAGTGAGGTGGTCTATTAACCGTCGGTTAGCGGCCTGAAGCCCAAATAAACCGATGGTAACCTGAGTGCCAAACCGGCCATTCCTCCCGGGATAACCGCTGGGTAACCAGCGATTAACCGATGGTTTAATAGGGGCTGGAACGGTAGGGAACAGGTTGGCGTCAGTGATACTGGAGCATTTCCTTTTGATTGGCCGTCACAACACGCTCTCACCTTCGCCACACAATTAAGCACGCACGCACACACGCATACAAGCACACACGTAGACTGCGTGCTTCCTTCTCTTGTGCTCTCTCATACGCATGCACGCACGCGCGCGCACACACACACAAACACACACACACACACACACACACACACACACACACACACACACACACACACACACACACACACACACACACACACACACACACACACACACATTTGCCTGCTGCCGCTCTGTGCCTGCAATTTGTCTATCACCCGTGGCGAGGATCAGGGAAGTAGGCGAGCTGGGTAAACGTTGTTTAGCGCGCCCAGGGTGCGGAGCATGGACGCATGCAGGTGCATCGCGGGATCAGGCCGAATGGTCGCCTGTGAGGTCCCAGGCTTATCGCGGGTAAGTATGACTAGCTGGGTCACGACAGTCACGCGATGCCCAACACACTGGTAGGTATCGGTAAGTAACTCCGGCGCGCCGGCTGGGCGGGCTTCGTTTTGTTGTTTTTTCAACACACACACACACACACACACACGCACACGCGCACACACACACACACACACACACACACACACACACACACACACACACACACACACACACACACACACACACACACACACACACACACACACACACACGCGCGCGCGCGCGCGCGCGCGCGCGCACCGGGCGACTGCCACCAGTCCAACAGCTCCGCCAGGGCGTCAGCGTCGCCAACTGTAGCCGCCCAGTCCGCCGCAGCACCCTGCCACCAGGCGCCACCTTCCAGCTCCCCCGAGTCGTCGCTGGCCTCACTCATCCCGCCGCTGGCCTCGGCGGCCTCCGCGCCGCCGCCGCCGCCGCCACCGGCTGCTGCTGCCACTGCAGCTGCCTCTTCCACCAGAGCGGCCAGGTAGCGGCAGCGCTGCAGCATGCCGGGCCGGGCTTCTTCATCCCTCACGATGGTGCGCCGCCACCAGCTCGCCGCCTCCGGCAGGGCCGCCCGCACCCGCTCACCCGCGGCCTCGCTCACGGCGGCAAGCGCGGCCCAGCGCGACAGCAGGAGCTCCGCCTTCGCCTGCCAGTCGTCACCGCCGCTGCTCAGTGCGCTGCACAGCACCTGACTTAGGGCCAGAATGAAGGACTCGTCATCGACAGCTGGGAAGCAGAAGGGTAAGTGGTCGTCGTAGAACTGCTGCAGGAACGCCACCGGGCAGCCAGCGGCGACACTATTTAGTACCACAGACCAGTCAAAGCTCTTCCACATTGCAAGTCTGATCGCGTACACGCCGTCAGGGCGCATCAGTCGGCTGACTAGGTCGACGTGCCCACCGTCAGCGGCGGCGACGACGAGCTCGCGGAAGCTCAGTGCAGAAGGCGCGGCGGCCGTCGTCGGCAGCAGTCGGCGGCTATGGCTGCGAGTGCGGCCGGCCATTCCCTCTGGTCTGACTGGCTCGGCGCCCCGCCCCTCCTGCTGTGCCCCCTGCCCCACCTGCCCCTCCTGGCCCGCTGCCTGCTGCCCTGCCGCCGCTGCCGCCGGCTGCTGCTGCCGCTTGCCGCCCTCAAACCACGTCAGCACGTGGCCCTGCCCGCCCGCGCACGCCGCCTTCGCCACGTCGGCGTCCGAGTAATAGCCCAGTGCTTCCCACAGCGAGCGCGCAGGATCGGCGTCGGCGGTAATCCACTGCAGGATGTGCACGTGGCCATAGCACGCCGCGAGCTCTGCCGCTCGTGCGCTGCGGTCGCACCCCTCCTCAATCAGGCGTTGCAACGCCGCCCGGTCGCCCCCCGCCGCGGCCGCGTCCACGACCTCACGTGTCAGCCCGGCGCCGGAGAAGGCCAGTGCGACCTCCAGGCTCGCGACGTCGTGGCTGGACGCTGCCAGGCACAGCAGCTGGCGCCGCTGCTGCAGCGTCAGCGTGCGCCATGGCTCGGGCCGCGACCAGTGCGCCACGAACGCTCGTCCCGGCCACGGCGAAACGGCAATTTTTAGGCCTTTTGGTGAGATTGTTTGTGCTAAAGCGATTGTTCCATACTCGCCACGCAGGGCCGCTGCCGTTTCCTTGTTCAGCAGTCGCAGGGTCGTTGCGGGCTCGTAAGGGCTCAGCCGCTCCGCGATGCAGTGGATGAGCTCGGGAGTTAGTCTCATCCAGTGATTGCTGTATGGAGCTTGCGTGGACATGGTTCTGCGAGGCCGCGATATCGGCTGGCTCGCAAACTACCGCGAGTAGTGCGGCCGGGTCAGCCGATGCGCCAAACAAGCAGCAGGTAACTTTTATTGCATGGGTCACCGAACAGTGACAGGAGAGACAAGACCTACGTTACTGGCGGGGGGTTCCATTCCTCAGCCCTGGGCCAGGGACGTCCATGCAGGCTCATCCCTTTCCCCGGCGCAGCACATGCCATCACAGCTGCTCTGACCCAACACCTCACCCGCCTTTCCCTCCTCTTGTGATGTGCCGATGTCCTGCACTAACGCGCCCCATGCATCCACCCATCCTCGAGCCCCCAACAATAGTCTCTCGAGCCCCCAACAATACTCATGGTTCCGTCTGTGACACAGCTTTGTCCCAAACCTTGCTCCCACCATCCGCACCCCCAGCTTGCCCTCCCTCGATGCAACCGCCTTCCTCACGGCGACACAACCTCTCGGCTAAGCCGGGCTCGGGCAATGAAGCCGAGGTGCGTGCCTGCAAGCAACCACCCTCTGCCTTCCCCCAAACCACCCCTGCGAGCCCCGCCTACCGTACACACACACACACACACACACACACACACACACACACACACACACACACACACACACACACACACACACACACACACACACACACACACACACACACACACGCTCATCACCCCGGCCCCTCCCCACTCCTACCCACTCCCCCTCCCGCACCCCGCACCCCCAGCCACCCGCTCCTTCACTCCTGGTGGTCGTGCTCCGGCCCGAACTCATCCCGCGCGCGCCGCACGTACAGCGCGTCCAGGCAGCAGATGAGCACCCCGCCCACCAGCACCGGCACCGCCAGGAAGCCCAGCACTATGGCCGTGTCGCTGATGTTGTGCTGGTCACGAAGCCGCCGGTACAGCCGCATGCCCAGCTTGGGCAGGCTGGCGGTGCGCCGGCAAGAGGAAAGGGCAGGGGAGGGGTGAGGGCGGGGGTGTGGAGAGGGGTGGTGGATGGGCAGGGCAGGGACAGCCGCGTCTCAGGAGCCACTGCGCACCGCCATCGCCATGTCAACCAAAAGGGGCTCCAGCTTTTGCCGCCCCACCCCACCCCACCCCACCCCGCCCCACGCCACGCCACGCCACGCCACGCCACGCCACGCACGCCACGCTCCGGCCCGCTCCGCCACGCCACGCCACGCCACGCCACGCCACCCCGCGCCACGCACCTGTGTAACCGGCCCATGGCTCTGCCCACTATGCTGTTGGGCGCGCGGTGGAAGGGCAGCGGCTTGGCGGCCTGGTAGCTGGAGGTAGCGAAGGCCCGGAACTGCACCCGTGGTGGAGGCGGGAGAGGGAAGGAGGGGGAGGGCGAGGCAGGGTTTGAAGGCAGGACTGGCGACAGGAGTGGTGACAGGACTGGCGATAGGACACGAATGCCGATAGGCGGGGTGCACAGGAAGGTTGGTAAGGATTTGAGACCACGGCCAGTGGCGTCAACGGCAGGCAGACAGGTAGCTGGGCGGCCTGCTTACCGCTGGCGCCCGAAACACCGTGCCCCCCATACCACACACCAAAACCTCCACCTACGGTACCCAAGCCATAGCTGCCTCCATCCCTTGCGCCCTTGCACCCGTTCGGCCTTTGCACCTCCTCCGACCTTGCAGCCCCTTCCCCACCCACATAACCCGCCCTTGCTGCCACCCATCCCTTCGGCCACCCATCCGCCCACCCACCCCTCCGCCCCCTGCCACCTCCTCCGCCCATCCCCTCCCCTGCCCCCTCCGCCCCAGGCCTCACCGATGCCACGTTGCGCGCGCCCTCGTACATGTACGTGCGCCCCTCCCGCAGCAGGAAGATGCTGGGGAAGGCGTTGATGCGCAGCCGGGCCATCATAGCGCGCTCCTTGGTGCCGTCGATCTGTGTTACAAAGCATAAGGAAAACGTCGCGCAAAGACATTGTCAATTTGTGTGTGTGGCCACAGCTAAGGGGGGCGGCAGGTTGGCGGGGTGGACGACTGGTAGCGGCGGAATTGTCCGGCGGCGCAGGACGCGCGATGCTTCATTGGTCGCAGACGGTTTGTGGGGCGCAGGCGTACAGAGCCGCCACCGAAACAGGTAACCCGGCACCTCACGCCTCATTCCCAGGCCAAATCGCGGGCTCACTCCCGCAACGCCGCCATAGGCGCCCCCTTCTTGGTATCGTTTGCATAAAGGTCCAACTGGCGCCAGTCCACACTCCGCACTCCGCAGTCCACCTGCACCCACCTTGCCGACCTTGACGCCATCCGCCGCCGCCTCCTCCGCTAGCACCTGCCACAGCGGCTCCAGCTGTCTACAGTGAGAACACCTGCGGCGAGGGTGCGGCGCGGCGTGTGACGCGAGTGGTCGCGTGACAGCGTGCGTGCGTCACCCCGCGCACATGCAACGCCGCTGTGAGTTGGTATCACGGTACCTCTGCGCTGTGTATGGGCTTGCAGTCACCAGGAAGGCAGAGGCCCACCTTCAGGTTTCAGGGCCTAGATCTCTAGGCGACGGCGCGCTACGAGGGGCAGGTTCGGCAGGAGGGAACACACCCCCAGTGTCGCCCGCCCCAGGGCCGCAGACCGACGCACTGCTGCCGCCCTGGCGCCTGCTGTGCGGCGGCTGGTGCGCCCGCGAGCACGTGGTGGAGCCCGCCCCCTTCCCCCGCCTCGCGCCTGGGCGGCCCCGCCCTCCGAGGAGCTGGTCCAGTGCCCACCATCCACATCCCGCCCCTCCCGCCCCTGGGCCGTAGGTTGCACATGGCTGCACGGCCTGGGCTGCACAGGGCTGCCCAAGACTGCACAGAGCTACACGGCACGCTATTGCGCCAGGATTAACGCCCAATCGCCACAGCCACAGCCCTCACCATGGTGCATACACCTGCGGACCGCGGACCACAGGGCACGGCAGGCGGGGGTAAACCTCATACTGTGTCACACTATGCGACTGCTGTAACGATAAGGAAAGATTCCGTTTAAGGACAGTGCCGCCTGCCATTCAATCCCCCCTTCAAGCAACGGATATGTGTACCCGTGTGCTCGCTCGTAGCAGCCTGGCTGCGGGGTCCCCAGACCTCAGCGCTGTGGTTGTCAGCAGCGTGCCTCGATACAGGTGCCTTTCGTGGCCACGCGGACACAGACTATTCCTCGCGCGTCAAAGCGCGTTCAGCCCCGTCGCTCACCGCAAGCCTAGCTGCTGTCTTAGATGGGCTTGCCATACTGGGCACTGGCCCGAGGAAGCCCCCGCTCCCGCCCACCCCGCAGGCACGGCAGTTGCAGTGCGAGCTCTGACCTACCTTGATCATCCAGACGCCCGTCGCTGTTTCCTTATCAAAGTTCTCATCCGTGAGCTCCACAACTGCACCCCCCGCAGCCGCGAGCGAAAGCCAGCTCGCGAGTAGCAAGAGCCTCCCAGCAAACGAGGTCATTTTGACTTTCAAGTTCAGGATAGTTATTTTGTATTCAGCACGGGATGGCAGATCTGGCCGCTGATGAAGGCTTGCCTCAGCCCAGGCTACAAGTAGAATACACCCTGAGCCGAGCCCGCGTTCGTTACCAGTTCAAATGGCCTTCTAGTTCAGTGACAATTCACCTATTGCGCTGGGTACAGTTGTACCGAATTCATGATAGCCAGTCCTAAAAGACCCTGTGCGATGGGGCAAGCCCTCCATGCAGGCTCTGGCCCGTTTATTGGCCCGCCTATGGTTCTCCTTACTCTTGTTATGCACACACATATTAATTGACTGCTCATCAAGACTTACCGGAACACGACGTTTCCTAAACTCGACCGTGTCCTTTAGGCCACCAAGCATTGAGCTAACGTCTAACGCTGCCAGACGCTGCTGACGAGACGCATAGAGGCAAGGACAGCTCTGGAAGCTGCGGAGCCGCGAGGCGTCAACGCTGAACCGTCTGGTGTGGTTTTGTGTGGGCGACGCAACTCTCAAACATCGGTCAGTTTGATGCATAACTCGTTACCCTGTGCACCTCATCAGAGGGACACTCTTCAAGTGGCAAGCCCGCAAACTAGTGCTATTGTTGCCGGGCCCAGCCCCGCCGCAGCCGTGCAAGGCCAGCGGCATGTGCCTGCATGTTATGATAGTCACGCGCTTTCAACGCATCATCTGGTGACTGATAGGGGTTTCAGGGCGATGGAGAGGGGTTGTGTGCCACGCCGGTACCGAATATATGGGGTTATCACCAGACCCTTAGGAGCGTGCGGCCGTGTCAAGGGCCTGTGAAGTGTTGGTCGCGACGGATGAGTACGTCGCTCGATAGCTCGCAGAGCTGCATGATTAGCAGCTTTGGAGTTGGCTACAACCCAGTCAGACTTCCACGCACTCGGGTGCTCGCGAGGTGTTCGCGCGTTGCCTTGCCAGGCAACGACCTGCACCGAGCCCCACACCCCGCCGCAACCGCCTTCTCGCCTGCACCACATGCACAGGCGCTCCTCCTTTCTGCATACAGCACACAACAACACCCGGGCTCGCCTTACATCGCTCCTGAAGCCTCAACTCAACAAGCATGCGGATGCGCGCCCACTACCCCGCGCTGCTGGTGGCCATGCTGTTGACACCGGAGGTCGTGTTATGCGCCATTGGCAAGGCCAGCAGCAGCGCCGGCGGCGGCAGCCGCAGCAGCACAACCACCACAACCACCACAACGGCGGGCAGGACCACGACCGCTACCACAGTGAGTCGTACACGCTGCATCGACGCATCAGATCGCATGTCTGGCGGCACGCGATGCGCCGTGTGGCGAGATGTGGCCCGGCTGAGCGGCCTCGCCAACACCTGTGACCCTATTGACCTGTTGACCCATCGCCACACTGTGCCTGCCAACTGCAAAAAACAGTTCCCGTCAACTTCGTACGGCTTTTCCAGCCCGGCCCGCATCACCGCTGTGGGCGCCGGCGTGTTCGTCCTGTACGGCGGCCACAGCTACCCCTCCACCCGCATCATCTACGACCGTGAGTGTTGCGGATGAACAGCGCCCCCGGTGACGCCACGTGGCCCTGGCGCCACTGTACGGCAGGGCAACGAACTGCGCGTGGCACGTGTACAGGGTGGTAGCAGAGCAGCTGCACGGGCAGGGTCCGCGTTTCGCGCCTGTACCGAGCTGGAAGCTGTGCTAGCTAGGTCAATCGGCTGCCTGCATGCCCAAGCCTTCTGCCGCCCCTGCAACGGACACACACACACACACACACACACAAATACACACACGCCACTTACCGCTAGCCCGCAAACAACGTGCGCGCGCGCAGAGTCCAACACCGATGACTGCGCGCTCCGCAACGTTACGGCGGCGCAGCTGGGCGGCAATGACTTCGACATCAACCCCACGGCCGTGAACCGCACGCTGCCACTCATTCTCAGCAACACCACTGGCCGGTCGATCCTGGAGGTGGGTGATGTGCCGCGCGCATCAGAGGGCCCTCCGCGCAACAGGCTGGTTTGCTGAGCGCGCGTCCCGGACACCTCGCCCTAGAGCAACACATGTACAGTCTGCTTTTTTTCTGACGCTGCCACGGTTTGACGTCGGTCGACGCTTTATACGTGCAGTTCAACAATACGTTGTACAACCAGACCGGACTCATTGTGGATCCTGACTACTGTGAGTGGGGAGCTGTGTTGGGGGCTTGGGGCCGCGGGTGCCAAAGGACAGAGCACGGGGAAAAGTGCGTGTTATGCAACACGTCCCCATGTTGGGTCGTGTCTCGGGCGCACACATCCTGTGTTTGTGTGCATGTATGTGTGCGTGTGTGTGTGTGTGTTGTGTGTGTCCTGACAATATCAATCCAATGCCCGTGCAATGACGTCGCATCATTCACCTGCACGCACGGGCGCACCCCACACCGCAAGCTGCGTTGTGGCAACGCCGGACATGAGCCCTTGCAGCGACGCACACCTGCATGCCTTCCCTAGCACGTGACTATGCGAGGACGGGCGCCTTGCTTGCAAGTGCCTCGCCATTGCCTGTGCCTCACCCACGCGGGCCCCGCCGTTGTTGCCGTTGCGTGTGCCAGGCAACTACACCCGGTATGGCTCTGCTGGCGGCGGTAGCGCCTCTGCGGCGCGCGTGCCGGTGCTGCTGGCGCTGGTGCTGGGGGCAGTGACCGCGATGTGGGCGGCCGTTGACAGTTACAGTGCCCCATAAGTCATGGGAGGTATCCTTGCAAGCCGGGGGACTGGATACACGTGGGACGCCAAGCTACATTCATGCGCTGGTACATTCAGCAGTTTCTATAGGGTGACACAGGTACAAAGACATGTTGTGTACGTGTGGGTGGCGCGCAGGCGCTGCCATATGCGCCGGCTTGTGTGACTGATGTGAGGTTGTGCGCGTGTAATTGCTGCTTCCTGTGTTGAGAACGCTCCCCACGAGGGTTTGGGACGAGACCCGCACTCCGATGACCCTTGCGCACGGTATGTCAATGACAGTGGGGTGCGGAGCGGGTTACAAGTGTTGAGACTCAATGTTGCCGTGGGTGAGCGCAGTATGGTAGTACGGCAGTGACATGCGTTCTTTTGTTTTACCCCGTTGACGGACATGTGGTCAACATGAAGTTAGTGGTGCCAGTACGAATGTTGAGCTGGGACCCGAGAGCGAGTTAGTGGATACAGAGGACGTCTATGTGCTATACCTTGTACTTTGACACGAATGTCCTTCATCCAGCTATCACCGGCTAAGTGGGTTGCGTTGTCACCACGTGCAGCTCCCTAAGCACGGTTGGACTCCTAGTACAAGCAAGAGCAGATGGTGGTGACAAGCTTAGTCCCGAGTGTGGCTAGAGTTCCGGCCCACAAGTCCCACAAGGTGTGTCAGGGCAAGAGCACCGTGGGCACGGTGCACGGATACGGTGTAACAAAGGGAGGTGACATCTAGAGCTGGAGAGCCTGTGACACTGCAACGGTGCAACGTCTTGGGTGCTGCCGTGCTGGGTGCGGTAGTGAACTAAGAAGCCTAAAACGCTCCGGAGGTAGCTGTTTTAGCCCGGTCCTGCAACAAGCCGCATGGCCAAAGAGGCAAAGACTCACGGTGCCGGATCCCACCGAGTATTACCAGTGTCCGATCCACTGTTATAGGGTGTTGCCCCGCCGTACACCAGGGTGGCGCAGGTAAGCGGGCTGCAGAACTTCGGTGTGCTGACCAGTCGGGCCGCTGTCCAGCATCACCAAGCATGCCCAAGAGCATGCCCAATCTGCGGCCCGGACACCAGTACTACGGTACTGCTGGCTGCAACCCGCCCTCGCCAGCTGACTGCGTCCGGATCAACTGTGGCATACGAGGCTCTTGCCATTGCGCTCCCACATGACGCAACAATTGGTCTACGCCCGGTACACGCGATATACTGGAACGGCGTCAGAGGGCTAGCGCTGAAGAAACCCGCAGGCCTGCAACCACCTCACATATTAACAGATCAAGGCCAGAAATACTCTGACCTCTCGCAGTTGCATTTACCCCAGATGGGCATGAAACCCTGAACCTCCTATATATCACGTTGATAGTAACAGTAAATCACCACATTGGCTGGCTATATACGGTATCCAAGCCAGCCATATTATTGAACTCGATTGATGAGTGGTGTATTGGTGTCTAGAGTGATGGAGACAAAGCTTACAGCTAGGACAACGCATGGGACCCATGGGACCCATTGCGCTGCTGGTTTGCGCGGGGAGGGCATTGGCGCGTAACAGGCCGAGTTTGTACTGTTACGCGCCAATAGCCACTTTCCGGCTCGGCCCTTCTCCATGTCACTCATCTATGCATCATACATGCATTATACATGCAAGCCTGCTCTTACCATCTGCCAATTGTTAGACACAATCCCCCTGCCCGCTACCGCATCTCACGTGCGTCCACGTAGCATGGCTGTCTGCCTCTGGTGCACAAGGGCAGCCGCATACGCGCGCACCTGCTCCCCGCAAATTCCGCAATGCAACCCCACACTCTGGCCACCAAGCAAGGCGGGCAGACCCGTCGCCGGCTTCTGTACCGAACCAGCCGCCACCGCACCTTTCACGCCCTTTGTCCCCCAGTTGCACCTAACCAGCACCACCCCGCCACCATGCAGCCATGCTGCCTGCAATCAGGACACTGTTGGCCCATACACACGCATTCAAAGTCACATGCGTCCAATACTCATAATGACTGCACCGCAGCCCGCACTCCAGCGCCCCTCGAATCCGCACAACCTCGCCCGACACCAGAGCACTTGGGTTGGGTGCCCTGGGCTCAACTTACAGTGTAAGATACGAAACGCCATGCATGAAGCCAATGCTTCAGAGCCCTTTTTCCGAGCGTCTTTATATATCTATTCTAGGAACAACTAGTGCTGCACATCAGTCGCTGGCGTGCCGTGCATCAGATGCGCAAACGTTGCCACAGTCTCCGGCCACATCCTACACCTGATAAAATGGCATCAATCATACACTGACCCAACCCTAACTTTAGCCGATGTTGCTTATTGTGACATCGGCGCACATGCCAGGAGTCCACACAAACCTAAACCCACCTCGAGGATTGAAAGACCGATTTGACGTCGTCTATGCCGCAGGCACGCCCGGCGTGCTCATTGGTCCTTTGCCTTCAATGCCGCCAATCCAACACCCGGACTTGACGGATTCTTCCCCAGCGCCGTCACGTCCTCCGCGCCGGCGCCACCGCTGTCATCACCCAGTGCGCCAGCTAGGGCCGCGTCGCCCGCCGCCACGCCCGCTGTCACACCAACACCATTGCTGCCGTTGGCACCTGCTGGCACACCCCGCATCGCGCGACAGTTGCGCTCAAACGACAGACGAATGAACACGTGCACCGCGAGGGTGGCGCAAGAGGCTGTAGCAGCGAGGCACAGCGCGCGCGCCACGAGCCCCGTGAGGCTGTAGCTTGAGCCCGCTGGTGCTCCTGCCAGTGCTGCTGCTGCTGCTGTGGGCGCCAACGTGTGCAGCCACCACATGCGCACGCACAGCGGCGCCCGGACCAGGCCCACCAGCACCGACTCAGCAGGCGTCATCTGCGCAATTGCAGATCAGCATGAACGTCAGCGTGAGTGTCAGCGTGAGCGTAAGCTTGCCATGAGCGCGCTGGTCGGCACAGGTACAGGGAGCAAAATTGTGAGCAGAGCCAGCTAAGTACGTGCTGCACGCCGTCTCGCCTCCCCACGTCACTTTATCCCCCGTCGACCCCATCACACACACCCCGGGACCCCATCCGCAACCCCCCTGCCTCCACTGCCACCCTGCCACCAACCCACCAGCACTGCTGCCGGCACGATGAGACCCTCCACGACGAATATGCTGAAGCTCAGCTCATGTCGCACCGTGTTGGGCGGCTGCGAGAAGCCCAGGTACGAAACCTGCAGCAGCGGTGGGAGTTGCGTTGAGTAGCACAAGGAAAACAGGAGGGAAGGTGTGTGTGTGTGTGTGCGCCGAAAGACATAAAGCGTGTGTGTGTGAGGCGCAAGTGAGGTGTTAAGCAAAGCACTGCCGGTCATTAGGGGGGTGCCAAGAGCATTCAGCCGCCACAACCTTGCAGGCCCCAGCCCCCCAGCCCGCCGCCACGCACCATGAACTTAGCCAGTGTGTAGCCTGCCTGGCGCGGCCACCTGGAGCCCGCCGACCAGCGCCGCCACGTGTGCCCCGGCAGCACCAGCCAGGCGGCCGCCAGCGCCAGCCCCACCGCCACGCCCGCCACCACACAGGCCTTGTCGCTGTCCGCCCAGCCGCCGCTGCTGACCAAGCACGTGGCGCCAGCCACCAGCTCAAACACCTGCATCACGTTCATCTGCAGAAAGGAGGGGAATCCGGAAATGGGGGTAAAGTTGGGCCGTGCGGGATGGACAGGGCGCGTGGAAAGGAAGGAACCGTGTGGAAGACAGGGAGGCGCATTTAAAACAGTGGCATTGGAGGTGTGAGCTGCCGACAACGACGCGACGATTTAGGCCGACTGTGCACGCGCAAGAGATCAGGCAGTTCAGGCTGCTGCTAGCATGGGCATACAAAAGCAAGGACGCTGCCTGCCGCCTGCTGCTTGTCACCACCTTACCATGTTGGTTGCGAAGTTGGCCGCATACGCGCGATGCGCCGCCGCCGTCTCAACCGAGTCGCCCGGCACCGGCCGCTGCAGCGCCGCCGCCACCAGCAACACCGCCAGCCGCCGCCACAGCGCCCGCAGCTGCACCCACCGCTGCTGCAGCCCCTGCCAGCGCTTGCTGCCGACAGCGCCGCCGGCAGCTGCGGCTGGGGCTGCGGCGGGAGCATGCAGTGCGGCGAGCACCCGTGACTCGGCTGTTGGCACTGCCTCTGCCTCTCCAACCACCACCGCCGCCGCCGCACCATCACCGAGCTTGTGGGTGTGTGGCGAAGCCATCGTTTGCTCCGGCTTCACGTTGAAAATGGGCGCATCGGCTGTGGTGACTACCAGGCCCGCGGTGACGGAGGCTATTGCGTCCGAGGCCAGAGCCACCGTCTCCGGCGGGGTATGCGCGGCACGCTCGGGGCAGTCGGTGTCAGCAGCTGGAGGAGTCATCACCCCCCGTGGTGCAGGTGCAGGCCGCAGGGCGGGCGCAGCCGTGCGTGTTGGTGCTGCACCTGATGCTAGTGCTGTTTCTGGTGCTAGCGATGTAGCGGCTACTGCTGTGGGTGCTGCGGCTGGCACTGCCGGTGCAGGCGCAAGAGCCGCAGCAGGTGCGGCTGGCGGCAGCCGCAGGCCGCCGCCCACTGCCATCGTCGCCGCCACCGCCGCCCGCCGCCGTGCCTCCAGCCACGCCCGCAGCCGGGACCAGCCCACCGCGTGGGCATGGGCACACAGATGGCTGTGCAGCGCCGCCACGCGCGCCCACAGCGCCGCCGTCTCCACCTGCGCCCCGAACCCCGGACCTTGCCCCGCACCCGGGCCCATCCCCGCAGCCTCCTCTGTCGCACGCCAAGCGCTGCTACCACCACCCGCCGCAGAGGCTGTTGCCGCTGCTGCTGCGGCGGCAACGGCCGGGGCGGACGAGCCGACGCGGGCCTGCAGGTGGGCGCGCGCCGCGCGCTCGGCCAGCTCCTGCTGCAGGCTGAGCAACGCGCCCAAGTCGTGAAGCAGCCCGTCCAGCTCGTCAGGGCTGCCAACCCAGCTGTCCACAGCAGCCTGTGGTTTACGTAAGGGCGCGGTGGTTGGTGCGACATGCAGTGTGAGTGCCAGGCTCACGGCTCAAAAGGCGGGCGGAAAGAGTGAAGTGAAGACGTAAGCACCCTACACAGCACAAGCTCCGCGCATGCATTCATGCACACACACACACACACACACACACATACACACACGCACACACACACACTGCGTGTCCGTCCCTGGCCCCACCTGCAGCTCCGCCGCCACGCCCGCGTCATCCACCAGCAGCACCGGCACCACCGACAGCGCCGGCGGCGGCGGCAGGCCGCCAGCCGCCCTGACGCCGCCATCACCCCCATGACCGCCGCCATCACCACCATGACTGCCGCCATCACCGCCGTCAGCGGCACCCGCGCGCTCGGCTGACGTAAGCTTCACCTCAACCAGGACAGACCCAGGTCGCAGGTCGCGCGCCTCGGTTGTAAGATCCACACTGTACAGCACCTCGCAATCCGTGGATCCGGACGGCGCCGCCAATACCGGCGCCGCCGCGGCGGCACCGGCGGTGCAGCCGACGGCAGGCGGCGCCGCCGCGGGCGAGATGTGCGCCACTGCGAGGAAGTCACGCTGGGAGCGCAGCAGCACGTGCGCCGCCGGCAGCTGCGCCGCGCTGACGTCAGCAATGCCAGAAGCGCCAACGGCTGGCTGCAGCTGCGGAGGCGGAGGGGCAGCTGAGGAGCCGCTCTGCGGCACCCAGGACACAACCAGGGCCAAGGATTGGAGGGGCCGCGGCCGCAGCAGCGGCGCAGGAAGCCCGGATGCCGCGGCGGCAGCTCCGCCCACCAGCAACACGCGCGGGTGCACGTCCAAGAGCTGGGGTAAGTAGCCGTGACGGCGGTGCGGCGCTGCAGGAGCAGCCAGTGCTGGTAGTGCTGTCGGCGCTGCTGCCGTCGCCACCGCATGTCCCGAGGCTACGCGCAGCACGGCGCCAGGCGTGCGGATCATGCCCACCAATTGCAGGTGCTGCAGCTGTTGCTGCGGCTGCTGCTGCTGCTGCTGCTGCTGCTGCTGCTGCTGCTGCTGGACGCTTCCTTGTGCGCCCGGCCCAAGCAAGCACGACGCCGGCGGCCGTGTCGGAGGCGGGGTGAGCGCCAGGTTGGAAGGCAGGGCCGGCGCAGCGGACGCGGCGCGTGTGACGCCTGCTGCGCCTGCGGCGTTGCCTGTGCCCAGCATCAGTGACGGCGGCAGGCCACGCGCCGGTCGGCCCTCCGCCGTCGCCGGGATGCGCACGGCCACGGCGTGGACCGGCTGTACGCCGGCGGCGCCAGCTGCGGCGGGCGCGGTTGCGACCGCCGCTGCGACGTTAATCACCGTCATTTGGCCTGCCGCCGCCGCCGCCGCCGCCGAGGCTGAGGCCGAGGCCGTGCCCTGCTGCTGCAGCCGCCGGAGCTGGTCCCGAACACCACCGCAGGCGCCACCACCGCGGGCGCCGCCGATTCCGCCGGCAGCAAGAGCGCCTGCAGCAGTGCCGCGGCGCCGCTGCTGCTGCAGCTCCTGCTGCAGATGCAGCAGCTGCTCCCGCAGGTCGGGCGGCAGCTGCAGGCCCTGGTGGGCCGGCGGCTGTAGCGGCCCCAGCAGCGGCTGCAACGGCTGCAGCGGCTGTAGCACCTTCGCCTCATGCTCCAGCTGTGCCGAGTTGTGGCTGCTGCCTGGCTGCTGCTCATCCCTGGAAACGTCTCCTGCATCCGAGCACGTGTCGATGGGTTTGCTGCCCATCGCCTCCCCCTTCACCTCCTCTCGCTCCGCTGCCGTCTCCCCTGCCTCTACCTCCACCTGCGACTCCTCCACCTGCGCCTCCACCTCTTCGGACTCCGCGGGTATCAGGAGGTACTCCTCCGCCATGTGCCTGCCCGCCGCCAGCAGCGGCTCCGGCGGCTGCGGTGACTGCGGCGACTGCGGCGACTGCGGCTGCGGCGACTGCGGCTGCGGCACGGGCAGCAGCAGCGCCGCCATGTGCGGGCCTGCCGACACGCCCACCACCGCCGCCGACGGCAGCACGTGGCTGCCGGCGCCGTACCCGCCGTACCCACACTCGTGCCAGGCCCCAGCACCCTCGCCGCCAATGCCGCAGCTGTCCACGTCAGCACCGAACCGATAGCCGCCGTCGCCGTCGTACCAGCCGCCTCCATCTTCGCCGCCACCGTCGCCGCCACCGCCGAAATCCAAACCAGCCCTGGCGCCGCCCCCATTACGGGGGCCGTGCGTTGGCGATGTGCTGTAGCCGTCGCTGGCGGGCGCCAGATCTAGATCCAAGGATTGCTGATCCGGCGACGGCATCTTGAGTGCCCGGATCAGCGCGCCCACGTCCACCACGTCAATAAGCACGCCGCCGCCTCCGTTGGCACTAAGGCTGCCGCCGCCGCCGCCGCCACCTGCTCCGGGCTGACGCTGCGTCAGCACCGAAGAGCCAGCACCGCCGCCGCCGCCAACGCTGCGGACGCCGCCTATGCCCTCGGCGGCAGTGCCGTAGCCAGGCACCATTGCGGACTCGCGACTGAACACGGCTGCCATGTCTGCAAGTTGCGAGCCCACCGCCACAGAGCCGACCGAGGGGTCAGCAACTGGCTGCGCCGGCGCCGACCGCGCTGGCGAGCGCGGCGGCCGGCCGCTCGTGTTGCGCAGCGGTGCCTCCAGCGTGCTGCCCACCGCCACGACGCCATGAACCCCACCCAGCTCGCCACCGCCACCGCCATCCCCACCTCCACCTGCACCTCCACCTCCGCCTCCACTGCGGGAGCCAGTGCCAACGCCAGCGCCAGCGCCAGTGTCGAACGCAGCAGCAGGGCTGCCAACGGCGGCGGCGGCGGCGGCGGCAGGGGCGTCGCTGTCGACATGCTGGCCGCCATAGTTGTCACCACCATCTTCAAACCCCATGTGCATGCCGCGAGCGTCCACCACCTGCGGCCGTATAAACGCGTGGCGAGAGCGGCGAGCTTCAGCAGCCTTGCAGTTTGCGGATTTGAAGGAAACACGGTTGGGAATGCGCCGCGGAGATGGCTTCAGTCTCCTTGCTCCGGTGGTCTTTGATGTATGGCGCGCCCGTTGATGCAATGTCGTGGCTCGGCAAGTGACCGACGCCAACCGCCAACTAACCATGCATCCCGCACCGCGCACCCGCGCCCACCAAAACCCTGCCACAGTCACGTGCACACGCACCAGCTCCATGCAGCCGCGCCGCACCGTCACCGCCTCCAGGGTCAGACCCCAGCCGCCCACCGCCGCCGCCAGGCGCCGCTGGTAGCCGCCTGGCAGCTGCCCGGGATCGCAGCCGCCCAGCTTCACGCGCGCGCTGTACAGGCACGTACGAACATGGTACGGCACGTGCGGCCGGGCGCCAGTGACGTACTCCACGCGGAGGTTGGTTACAACGGCCTCGCCATGGTTTTGCGGCACCTGCAGCAACCGCTGCTGAGCCGCCATGTGGTGCTCCAGGGCGGCGCGCAGCAGCTGCTGGAAGTTGGCACGGCGTGCCGCCGCCACCGGCACAACCGAGACTGGCAGCCCCCCTGCAGCTGCCGCAGCCACTTGCAGCTCGGCCACTAGCGCGGGCGCCGGCGCCGCCACCGGTGCTCCGCCGGAGGGCACGTCCTGCGCAGTGGTAGCGAGGACGTCCTCGTCTCCTGGGGGACAGCCCCCCAGGCGGTACACGTGCGCGTGCAGCACCTGACTCGGGGCCGGATGTGGCGGCGCCGCCTCTGCTACAGCCTCTGCTACAGCCTCGGCCTCAGCCGCAGCCGCAGTCGCAGCCGCAGTCGCAGCCGCAGCCGCCCCAGCCGCGGCTGCAACTACCTGCGGCCGCGGCGCCTCGCTGCCCCTCTCCGCTGGCGCGGCTGAGCCGCCGCTGTCGGCACCCTGGAACCCGCCAACCGCCTCCGCTTCCGCCGCTTCGGCTGCAACCATTGCTACAGCCATGGTCTCAAGCGTGTCAGTGGTGGATTCGGAGTGACTGCGCCTGGCTGCGTCACCAATGGTGCAAACACTGCTGCTGCTGCTGCTGCTGCTGCTGCTGCTGCTGCTGCTGCTGCTGCTGCTGCTGCTGCTGCTGCTGCTGCTGCTGCTGCTGCTGCTGCTGCTGCTGCTCCTACCGCTGCCCTGGCGCCGCAAGTGGTTGGCGCCGGCTGCGGCAGGCGGCGAGAAGGGCCTGGGAGCGGGAGGCGGGTGCCCACCGGGCACGCACACGGCTGCACCCGGCACTGGAGGCGGCGGCGCGTGCCAGCCCTGCACTGCTGCGGGCACCTGCCCTGTCATTGGCTCCAACCCTGCCCCGCACGCGCCTTTCCCACCCGCCTGCCAGCCGCACTCCCACTCCCATGCCCCAACAGCCTCCGAACCGTCAGCGGCATCCTTGCTGCCGCCCGCGCTGCCAGCTCCAGACCTCGTCAGGCCTGTCGATCCCATCGGCCCCGGCTTAGCTGCATCAGCATCTGCGCCGCCGCTCCAGCTCTTGCTAGGGCCGGCGCCGGCCGCGCCATCCGGCCGCATCCCGGCCGCCGCGGCCATCGGCGCCCTGACTCCACTGCGGCTGCCGCCAGCACCCATGCCACCTTCCACCAAGCCGTGGCCAGGGCCCTGCCCACCCGCCCCCACGCGAGCACCCCCGCGCGCCAGGCGGCAGCGCCATGCCTCCAGCGCCACCAGCAGTCCGCTGCTGGCGGCGCACTTGGCCAGCTGCAGCGGCGCGAAGAAGCCAGCCGGCGGCGCCAGGCGCAGACCGGGCGGGCACACGGCCAGCAGCAGCATGCAAGCCAGGCTGAACGCGGCATAGACCAACTCCGCTGGGAAAGACGTCTGCGGGCGTGTGGGTAGTGTGGGGGTGGGGTTACATTCATGATGAGCTAAGGGAAATGGTAGACGGTAGGCAATGCAGTGGGTGGGCAGTGATTGCGGCTTGGCAGGCAGTGAGGGGGGCACAGAGCAGGCGGGAGGCAGTGGGAGCCAGGTAGGGGCCCCGCGCTGCCTTGCAGCCCCAATGCCCGCCCCTCCACCAGTGTGCTGCATGTCCCGCCGCCAGTAGGGCTCACCGGGTGCATGAGGCCGAGCACAATGTCCATCAGCGGGTACCTGCGGCGCAGCGGCAGGGGCAAGAGAAGGTGCTGGGGTTGGAACTAGGTTGGAGCAGGGTCGAGGTCGTGCAAATGGCGTAGTGTCAAGCGTGCTGCGAGCGTCGTTGCGTGAGTTGGCCCGGCATGGGGCGCATCTGCCGGCCATCCGAGCCACACACGCCATCCAAGCGCCAACCTTATCCGGCCCCTCAGAATAGATAGACGTCAGGACGCGACGCACCAGCGCAGGCTGAAATCGACATAATGTCGTTCTCCCCCACTGCCGCAGCCTCCGCCGCGGCAGTAGCAGTCCCAGAAGCACCAGTAGCACCAGCACCAGAAGCTGTAGCCGCCAGCCCACGCCACAATACAAGCACCAGGCACGCGGGCGCGATGGCGCGCGAGGCCGCGATCAGCCAAGGCGAGGCGGTGCGGTAGACAGCGGGCGGTAAAAGCAGCTCAATGAACAGCCGGCGGGCCGTCACGCCAATTTGTCCCTGCACCCAGCGCGGCGCCTTGGGCCCCGACTGCCACAGCAGGTCGTTATAGATCTGTGTAAAGGAAGCAGGAGAAAAAGCGCCCAGGAGGCGAGGCAGGGTGTTACGACGAACAACGTGGACGCCAGCGGTTACGCGGACGACACGCGCGGCGGCGAGGATTGGGCGGGACGAACGAAAGTGTGGAGGGGCCACGTCGCTCGCGCTGGTCACCATCGCAAGCGGATTGTGCTTCATACCTGAACTGGCGACGAAAGGACGCGCGCCAATCGCCCAAGGCCGGTCTGGTTGCAATTCAGCGAGCGTATCAGTGACGAGGACTCCGGGAGCCACTGTGCCTGGCTGAGTGCACCACTCCAGGTAGATTCGCTGGTACCCAACGGTGACCGTCAGCCAGGTGACCAGCGCGAACGCGTCGGGCCTAGGCCAGGAATCCAGGGACCAACGGGAGTCGCGAACAGCCTCTCCGGTAAGCCAATGGAGACATGCTCATTTCAGTTATGCATGCTAATTCATGTTTGGCATAATTTAAAAGCTCAGAGCCTGCAGCTCCGACTTCTCAAATCGAACGAGTCTGCTTGTTAGCTGTGAGCATTTCAGCAACAAGTACATGTGATATGCAGCAAGGAAATGGCGTTCAAGACGAACCCCTCGGCAAAACCAATCTGACACGACACCCTCTTTCATTCTGCAATACAGCCAACACGGTAACCCCGCACAGTCTTTTTGTATTTCACACAATAAGGTTATTATTGCCGCCAGGTTATTACTATGGAGACGGATGTCGCCGCAAGAAGGCTCGAGCGTCTGAAGCGCGAGGCCGAGGTGGAGATGCGCCGAAAAATGGATGACTCGAAGCGGATAAAGCCAGGTGAGTGGTGGAAGGTGCGGCGGCAGGACGACGGGGTCACAAATCGGCAAGACCCGGCGTCGGCGCTCTGCCGCTGTACCTTTGCAGGCCTCAGTAGGCCTGGCACTCCCCACATGTGACAGCTTCATGCCCCCAATCCTTTACCCCCCCCCCCGCACTCAAACTCCCAGGCAATGCAGCGCCCTCGGGCCGCCGGACAGCTGGCACGGCGCCCTTCGTGCCCGTTGACAGGTTCCGCTATGCCGTGGTGGAGGAGCTGGAGGCGGGGGCCAAGGGCTTCATTGTCACGTGCAACTTCCGCAAGTACGTGGCTCTCACCCTGCAACAGCACAGTGTGTTACACCTCATGACCTCGCCGCCCTTGACTCAGCAGCTGCTGCCGCGAGCGCGGAGTGCCGGCGCCGCACGCGCGTACCCACTTCACGGCCGTGGCTCGTTGCTCCGACACATTCATACACGCACACACACGCACACACACACACACACACACACACACACACACAATTATGCATCGCATACACTGTCATACGCGTAATGTTTTCCTTGTGCTCTTTAACACACACACATACGCGCACACACAAGCACCTTCATTGTGCTTCCTGACATACGCATACGCGCGCGCACGTGCCAACAGGGAGAAGAGCGCCACGAGGGAGGCCTCGCAGCTGCTGCGGAGGTACATGCCCGAGCACCTCTTCCCGCCGCCGCCTGCGCCAGCGGCCGCGGCAGCATCTCAGGCGGATGACCGGGAGGGGGCTCAGCAGCCGGGTCAGGAGCAGACTGCAGCTGCGGCTGCGGCAGGGGCAGGGGCAGGGACAGCGGCAGGGGCAGGCGCAGGCGCGGAGCGTCAGGGACGTGTGACGTTAGCGGCGGTGGAGGACGCCCAGGAGGAGGACGTGGAGGAGGAGGCGGACAGTGACAGCGAAGACGAGAGCGAGGAATGTGGGCTGTTGCTCGGAGGTCAGTTGTGTGGATTGTGGAGGCGGCAGCAGGGAGGGGGAGAAAGGTCCGGAAGCAAAACTGCCCACCGGGAAGAGGTGGCGGGCTCGGTCTGGCAATGCCACCGCAACACCTGGCGGCAGTGGCACTGGTGGTCTGTATACCCTATCTAATCCTGTGTTGGTGTTTGTGGCATGTTGGTGTCACATGGGCGTGCACGCCTGTCGGTCCCCGCACAGGCCAGGACCAAGTGGATGGCGACGCAGGGGCTGCGGCTGTGGCAGCAGCTGCCACAGCACTGGCAGCGGGAGGTCGTGGTGGAGCAGCCGCAGACCACCACCCAGAGCCGTCTGCTCTGGGCCTGGCAAAGGTGGGTGGCCGCAGTGCCGCAGCAACTGACGCTTCGGCTTCGGTCAGAGGCTTGAGGCGTGGGCTTAGGGCGGACACGCGTTTGTACGTGTGTGTGGGGGGGTGGGGTGGGGGAGGCGGCACTCGGCCGTTGACACCGTTACATTGTGGTACGTTAGCATTTGCGCGTCCTCACTCTTCGCACCTATGCGTGCAGGTGGGCTGTCGCGGTGTGGTGGTGATGCGTCTTTCCAGCCGGGCTGCGGCGGAGGTGGAGCCGGTGCGGCTGCTGGAGCGACTGCTGGAGGACCTGGAGGCAGCGAGGGCGGCGCAGGCGACGGCCAAGCAGCAGAAGCAACAGGGCAAGCAACACGGAAAGCAGGGGAAGGGGAAGGGGAGGGGGGAGGAGGAGGGGAAGGAGCAGAAGCAGGTGGAGCCGGCTTTGGAGCCGGGGGCGGCAGCTGCGTCGCCGCCGCTGCAGTTGCCCAAGTGAGTGACATGGTTAGACACTGCACACGGTACGGTGATGCGGCATGGCAGCATTGAAGCGCTGGGGTGTTCCCAGCGCTTCGTGCGGTGCGCGGCGCGTGTGGCTTCTGGGCTCATGTCAAAGTACATCGTCACACACGATGCGTCGATGCACACCTGACTCATACGCATCTTTTCACGCAGGCACTGTCAGCGCCTGGTGCCGCTGGACGCCACCTGCGCCTTCACAGCCGCGGGACTGTCGCGGGCAGTGGCGGACGCAGCGGACGCCCACCGCCGGCGCCTGGCCGCCGCTGGCACGGCAGCTGAAGGGCCACAGGCCGCGGCCAACCAATCGCTGCAGCCCTTCACCTACGCGGTGCTCTACCACTCGCGCGATACTGCTGAGGCGCCCGCGGCGGCGCAGCAGCCGGCATCTATGGCGGCGGCTGCGACCACCGCAGGGCCGGCGGCTGGTGCGGCGGCGGAGGAAGCGGGAGTAAGCGGCGGTGGCGACGGCACGGGTGTCGAGGGCGGTGGTGAGAGCGAGGTGCTGGCGGACCGAGGCCGCATCATCCAGTGTGTGGCTGCAGCCATGCGGGCGGCGTTCGGGGAGGCGGCCAGCGTCAACCTCAAGAAGCCCGACGTGAGTTGGTGGGCTGCCTGAGGGGTGGGGTGGGCTGGGTGGCCTGCGTGGGCTGCTAGCTGGCTGGGTGGGGTGGGCTGGTTGAGCTGCACTGGGGAGGTCAGGGGCTGCTGGGGATGTCCGCGGCCTTGGAGCGGTGGATTGGGCGGACGGCGGAGGGCAAAGCATATGAGCAGCGACACGGGGAGTACGATAGCTCCTCGCACAGTCACCGACTGCTCAACGCCACCACCTCACCAGACAACCTTGCCGCCCGCTTCCTTCTGGCCCCCTTCCGGGCACCGCAGGTGGCGGTGGTGGTGGAGGCGATGCCGGTGGCGGGCCGTCGCTTCGCCGGTGTGAGCCTACTGGGGTCACACCTCGTGCTGGCCAAGGGCAAACTACAAGTCAAGCCACTCAGCAACAACACGCCCACGCAGCCCAAGCCGGGCAAGGCCAGTGGCAAGGCGGCTGATAAGTAGCGAGCTGGCCAAGATGGAAAGAAGCCGCTTGCATCAATGCGCGTGTCGTGCACCGCGAAGTGCGGGCTGCGCGGTTTGCGGCGCTTGATACCATATGCGCTGTGTGCATGTTGACGTGTAAAAGTGTGGACGTGTGGATTGAAGTGCGGATGTGTGGATGCTTGGCACCTTGGGGGAGGGAGGCGCGGCATTCGGCCGCGCGCAACGCAGCCGCTCAAGCCGCGCGCTGCGTCACTGCGTGCGCTGCTTGGGGTGAGCTGCCTGTTGCGTTGTATCTGGGGCGGCCCAGCATTCACAGACACGCAGTGCAGGTGATACAGAATGGGCGTGAGGGTATTAGGCCACCTTTATTACGTCTCCAAATTTACACCAGTCGATTTAATTAGAGCCCTTGACAGCATGCTCCCTGTGCCAGTCCTCTCCTGCTGGAAACCGTCTCAAAAGTCGTGTGCCGTTACCGCGTTACGCCACACTTGCAAGGTATCGCTGGGGTTGCGCGTCCTCTGAGAGCTGGTGCACCCTTTGGAGCAGTGAGAGCTTGCTATTCCATGCGCTCGAAAGTTGAGCAATTACAAGCAACCTGAGCCTGTAACCAACGATGCATCAGACAGGGGTGCACGTAAGCAAGCGCAGGAAACGCAACAGCGCACCAAACCTTATGTCCTGTGGCTTGCCGTACACTTTGAACCCGTACTATCTACATGAAATGCAATGAAACATACTGTATTCCACTCCCTCAACGCCAACACAGCATGCCGTGTCCCGCTTCCTCAACAGCTTTGTTCGCTGCCCTCATAGGGATCGTGCATTGTGAGACACGCGGGCGTCCCCGAAAAAAGTATCTCGTCACTTGACGAACCACCTACCATCCGCCACACGTGCGTGGTCACCGAATCAAGCCTTAAACAAATTACGAGATACGAGGCTTTTACGAGCTAACACGACTTGTTGTCCGCCAGGCACGTAAAAGAGTAAGACACGAGTTGGGGCACGTACCGTACGAATGCATGTGGACATAGTTGCCTATGATGCAAGCACCCCTGATGATGCATTCTACCTAGCCCGCCCCGCCGCCCGCCCGTCATATGCCATCTATCTTTTCTCCCCTGCACCCGCCCACGACACCTCGCCCATTCCACCCCTACACACCCTACAGCGAGTCATATACGCCTGCTGCGAGCTGCTGCTGCACCAGCATCAGCACCTTGACAATCTCCGCAGCCGCCGGCCGGCGCCGCGGGTCGGCTTCGAAACACTGCGTGACCAGCTTCTGAAGCTTGGCTGGAGCGCCCGCCAGCGCAAGCGGCGACATGGGCAGGCGCTCGCCGTTCACCACCACACGCACAGCCATGGCCACCACCGTCAGCCCGGCCCAGGGCTGGCTCCGCGTGACCAGCTCCCATAGCAGCACGCCAAACGAGTAGCAGTCCTGTGTACGAATGAGCACGTATGTATTTACAAGCGGGACTTGAGCATGCTCTGAAGCAGTGGCCCATGGTTAATGCGGGTGTGTTTGTGCGTGCGTGCGTGCGTGCGCGCGTGCGTGCGTGCGTGTGTGTGCGTGCGTGTGTGTGCGTGCGTGCGTGCGCGCGTGCGTGCGTGCGTGTGTGTGCGTGCGTGTGTGTGTGTGTGTGTGTGTGTGTGTGTGTGCGTGCGTGTGAGTGTGTGTATGTGTGTGTGTGTGTGTGTGTGTGTGTGTGTGTGTGTGTGTGTGAGTGTGCGTATGTGTACGAGTACGTACGTCCTCACTGCCAGCACTCCAAGGGTGACGCACCGCACGGTCGGTGATGGCGATGTTGTTTATGTCGAAGCACTCCGGAGCCATGTAGGGGCCCTGCAGGCGCACACCAGGGGTAAGTGAATCGCTGGCGGGAAGAGTGGTGCGTGCCGTGATGAAGGCCGTGAGGCAGCGGCGGCGGGCCAAGGGACTGATGACGGTCGCGATAGCATAGTCGGTAACATACAGTCAGGAAATGGCGGGGCCAGATGGCAGCAACCAGTGCATTGTTCTATCTGCAAGGAACGCTGGAGAGCGCGGTGGCGAGGCCGATGAATGACAAAGGGCGGCATGTACACACGCACACACACACACACATTGGGCGGGCTTTCGTTTCGTTTTTAACACACACACACACACACACACACACACATATACACACACACACACACACACACACACACACACTCTGCAGACGTACCGTCCCGACGCCCGGCTCCTGAGTGATAAGCGTTGTGTTCTGCAGCCTTGACAGTCCGAAGTCCTGCAGCCATTGCAGATACCCAGCGTGCAGGGAAGCCGGCCGTTGCGAATGAGTCAAGCACCCAGAATGCTCACGTCCAAGTTGCAAAGCATGTCGGAACCCAAGCACGCGCGCGCTTGCATGCACGCACGCACAGGCGACACACGCGAACGGCACACTTTGCGCCTTACGCACGCACACATGCATGCGCGCGCGCAAGCGCACTCACTGCAAGTTTGGCCACCACTTGGGTCTCATCACTCGCGTCCGCGTTTGAGATGAGCACATTTCCGGGCTGTTCGTGTGTGGCGTTGCGGCGCGAGCGGGCGGCGGGCGGGTGTATAGGGGTCGGCCAAAGCACGAGTGAGTATGAAGTGCTGGACCAGCAGTGCATGGCGAGTTGATGTTGTAAAGGGATCTACCCTTCGGTTGCATGGACGAGCCCCAATCCTGAGCCCCGACCCGGCGACCAAACGCAGCAAACGCACCTTCAGGTCTCTGTGGATGATGGTGGGATGCAGGTACTCCAGTGCACGTGCCACCTGAAGAGCGATGTGCACAGCCTGCGCAGGGGCACGCGAGAAGAACGAATCATATTCTTCCCGCAGCCTCAGCCTCAGCGCCGCAAGCAGAGCACAGCTTCGCCGCACACGCAGCAATGGCGTCAGAGCGGGCACGCGCGGACGCAGACACGTTTACGATTCCACGGTCACCCCCTGCGGGTTCCTGACACGCACACACCTAATCCCGGCGGCAACGCCGCACCTGTGCACCGGCAGGCGCCCACACCCTCACGCACACGCACGCGCACCAGCGACAGCGGCAGCGGCCGGTTCGGGTCCTTGTACAGCAGTCGGTCCAGTGACGTGTCCATCCGCTCCATCACCAGGCACACGTGTGGAGGCCTGTGATGCGCAAGTGCGTGTTTGTGTGTGTGTGTGTGTGTGTGTGTGTGTGTGTCCGTGGTACCGATCCGCAATCCTTCATCAGCAGCGACCCATCCAGACCCTCTCGATCCCCACACGAACGCGAAGGCAAGCTGCGTGTCGTACGTCGTACACACAGCCGCTGCGACCCACCAAACCACCTACACGAGGTTCGCCGCAAGCAGTGTCACAATGTTGGGATGCTGCACCCTGCGCATGCAAGGACATGGCGGGCATGCTGTTTTAGATGCGCGACTGATGTCGTGCTGCTTGGAACCTGTTGGCACGTGTGCCGCACCTCAATGAGGGCAAGCGAACATGTGCGTGCCCCGCACGCAAACCCTCACCACCCAGCCCAAGAACAACCATTTGGCAATTCCTTGCGACGTCCACGAATGCATGCCATGTGTGTGTGTGGGGGGGGGGTGCGTGTGTGTTCGTACATACCTGGCCAACACCTGAACCTCTTGCTCCAAGATTGCAATCAATGAATCCTGGAACTTGCGGTTTTGGCTGCTGCTGGATTGAGCATGCCCAATCGCCACTGCTGGCGGCACCTGAGGCTGCTGTTGGCCTTGCTTTTGCTGCGGGCTCGCGCTGTTGCTGCTGTTACTGGCATCGCTAGCAGTCACTGGAAACGCTCCGGCACTGCTGACATATACAGTCAATGCCTGTGTGTACGCCAGCGGCAGCTGCTGGCTCCCAGCTGCTGCTGCTGCGGGGACGCCTGCTGCAGCCGCCGTGGCCGCCCCACCAGCCGCCACCGTGGCTGCTGCCGCCGCCTGTGTGGCTGGTGGTGGTGCTGCTGCTGGTGATGGGCTCTCCGGCCCCGCAGGGGGCTGCTGTTGCTGCTGCTGCACATCTTGCTGCTGGTGGGCACTGGACGGCGGTGGCGGGACATCGCCTTCACCGCTTTCGCGGTCCAGTGCTGCCGCTGCACATGACGGCGGCTGGTGCTGCTGCTGGTGCTGCAACAGCAGCCCCGTGTCAATTTGCTTCACAGCCACCCGCCTGCCGCAGTAGTGCCCCTCCACCACCTGCACGGAACGAGGTTGAGACAGGCAGCCGTAAGGCAGGATCAAGCGAAATTGGATGGAGAACACCATCGGGCGCGAAAGTAGGGCTGACTGGCTACTGGAGGGAGCGACAGGAAATGAAAACGAGCGAGGTTGTCTGCTATCTGGCAGCAGGGGATTGGTGCAAGGCAGGCAGAGAGTGGGAGCTACTTGTGCATTCTTGACCTGCGTATACGTACCTTGCTAAACGCCCCCTTGCCAATCAACACTTCCGTCAACAGCACATGGAGGTCCTCAGGCACCGCCGGCAGCACTACTGACGCGCCGCCACCCCTCGCCACTGGACCTTGCTTGTCCGTGTTGCTGCTGCCCACGGTTGACTTGAGCAGGTTCCCGCCGCCGGTGGTTGGCGCGGGCAGGGGGGTGACGTTGAGGGGGATGTGCGGCTGGAAGGGTGTGAGTGGCGTCACCGGCACGAGTGACCAAAACACGCCAGTATCCAAAGGCCGCGCAGCTGGTGCCGCCGCTGCCTTTGCTTTGGGGTCAGCAGCACCAGCGTGGCTACTGTCTATAGGCTCTTGCAGACCATATGCAGCACCGTGGCCGCCGGCGCGTTCTGCTCCTTGCGGCATGCCCCAAGCTGCCCAGGAGCCTATCTTGTCCCAGCAGCTGCTGCCTCCCTCGCTGCCGCTGTCACCACGTGTGGGCAAGCCGCCGCTCGCAGCCGCGGCATGGCGGCGGCGGCGCACCCGCACAACGGCCGCCGTAATGCCGGTGGCTAGCAGGAGACCTGCAGTTTCATCAGTGGCCGCGCGCGAAAAAAGGGCACACGTCAGCGGGTGTGAGATTTGCACCTATCCCTCTCCTCTGGGAACTTTCTTCCCGTTGCAGCACGCATTGGCGCCCGCTGTAAACCAGTCTGTGCATCCAAAAGCGTTTATGCCCTCCTGTGTGTGCATGTGTGAACCTCCCGCGCTCTCCTACATACCTCCTGCAACTCCGCCCACCACTGCGCCGATCACGGCTGCCGTGTTGCCGCCGCGGCCTCCTGCGCCGCTAGCCGGGGGGCCGCCGCCGGCAGTGACCTCCCTCATGGCCCCTGGCCCTGGAGTGGGAGCAAGCGGTGGAGGCAGGGCCGCTCCCGCCACGGGCCGTGGTGGCGGCGGCGCGGCCACCGCGCCGCCACCGCCGCCGTCTACGCTACCACTGCCGTTCGTGGTGTTCTGATAATCCTGCTGCGTGCGTGCGGGATACACGCAGTTGACCGAGTGAGTGCATACCGTGCATGATCATTGTTTTAATTGTTTGACCCCGGAGGAACTCTGGTCGAGCCTGTAGCGTACTGTCCGCCGCGCACGCACGTACGGTATGCTTGCTTGCCGTACCTACCTGCTCCTGCTGGGTTTTGAGGAGGTTGAAGCACCCCGCGATCCCGTATTGCTTCGTGCACTCCAGAGTCATGTATTGGTAACACTGCGCGCAGCAGCAGTGGCAAGCCCGTCGCTAATTAGGTGGCGGGGTTTGTACGGATTACGGCATAAGTGCATTTGATGAGTGGCCAGTGACATTTCAAGTGTGGGTACGTGAAAGGCCATGGAAACTTGCCCATGACCGTCTGCGAGTCGGCAGACAGGCACACATGGAAAGGTGTCCGGGGCAATGCCGTGCACATGCACGTAGCAGTTGCGTCCGAAGTGAGTCTGGCCAGTCAACTAAGCAACTAGCTGCAGAGGCCGACACGCACGCGCGCACGCACCAAGTTGTCGCAGTCAACCACCTGCGACACGTAACCGGTTTTAACCTGATTACCGAACGCGTCTAGGGTGTAGCAGAAAAGCCCGAAGTCTAGGTACACGCCGCCCGAGGAGCTGATGCACTGCTGCTCGAACGGCAGGTCCGGGCTGCTACTGCCGGAGCAGTTGGGGTGCAGCGGCACAATGGTGGTGTTGGAGTAGGAAATCTGGTTGCCCGGCGGCAGCTGCGGCGGGCGGGGAATGGTCGACACCGATGCCGCCACAAGCGACGGTGGCAGGCAGACCTCTGCGGATGGAGGGGAATCACACATGCTCGGACGGAGTATGTGAAAGGCCAGTAGGGGTGCGGTGCGGAGCGGCTTTGATGCGTACCGTAGGGCTCCCTATCTAGGTGCTAAGCCCGCGCCGCACGCGTATAGCCCGGCGGCCCAAATCTGTGTGGCACATTATGCGATATACGCGCTGATGCGGCCCCGCACCCACCCACCGCGGGTCCCTTACGATTGCATTCAATTGCATGAACACACGCACGGACATGTGCACATGCTTGCAGACCACCAACCCGACTCATGCCCCGCCGTTCCCCCTTGCACCTGGACAACCGGCGCCTCCATTACGTTCCTCCAGAAGAGACCCCCAAGCCCTACAACACCGGGAAGAGCCCCCCAAAACACCAGCTCACCTTGAAGGTTTGCGCATCTTTTCACAACGATTAAAGCAAAGGCGGAAGGGTCGTTTGGGTCTCGCCCGCTGTCATCTGTCACGACGTCAAAGCCGGGTGCCTGAATGCAATGCAACGCAACGCAACAGCAGGGGTGCGTCGGCCAGCAAACTCGCCATACAAGTATCCCAAAATCATACGCCGACATAACCTCATCAAGGCCAGGGACGCCCCCTAGGTAGCGTGCCCCTGCTCAAGGCCCACGCAATAATGGACACGCCGCCCATACATCACGCCGACCAAGATAGCAGAGCACGCGGCCACCTCAGCCCCTTTTGACACCTCTACCCGCAGCCGTCATTGGAAACATGAAATCAATGCTTCATCATGTCAGCAGTGCGCATGTACCTCCAGCAGTGCGGTTGAGCGAAGCGCAGATACCGTACCACCGTCCCCTCACGCATGTACACGTACAGATTGAGAGAGAGCAATAGTACAGCGTGACAGCCCCTCAAGCGCATGCACGCATTGTGACAAGAGAGAGGACTAGGAATCCCGAGGCAACGCACCCTGAATGACGGGTCACTGCGGGTACGGCGGGTCATCAGCCGGTCCAGTGTCAACGTCACACCCGGGGCCAGCCGGACCTGCAGCCGGGAGAGCAGAGCAAGAAGCATCCCAGAGTTGCAATGAACGACAGCTTTCGGACCCTGCCACATTTGCTGGCATCACAAACATGTTCACATTGCATGTAAGCTACCTGTTTGGAGCATAAAGCAAGTTCAGATCCTCAGTCACGCCGCCCGCCTCGGGGCACTCGCCCGCCTCGGGGTTGCCCCGTGGGGTTGGCCCCTCACACTCTGCACGGCCCGTCACCCCGTCGGCTCGCCCCGACTCCCAACAGTACCCTCTTAAAGACGCGGGCAGTATTATGCAAGGCGTAGTGCACACACCTTCCCGCGCAGGTACGCCCAGTCCATGTAGGGCCATCGCCCCAATGGCAGCTGCCACTTTCCCTCAATTGTAAAGTTCCGAGTGACCGGTATCGGCAGCTCATGTGCACTGAAATCACTGTCCGTCAGGCGCACGCCCTCCACGTCCACGAGCGCCGTGTGCACTGAGGCATCTGCAAAGGCCGCTGCCAGCTGGACTCCACTGCGCACAACCGCTATTCCTGGTTCAGTACCTGCCAATAGCTCAATCGCGCTGCAACAGCCCACGAGTTCAACAAGCACGAACACGAGCGGGAAACTTGCTGTGCGATACTGGAGCATCATCAAGCGCTAGAAACAGAAGAATAAAGCGAAATAACAACCTAGCAACAAAACGCGTCAGCGTTTTCGCGCTCTGTCGCATGCTGACTGCAGACTTCGTCGGCTCGCCCGCACCAAAGATGTCGTTTCTTCAGCATTCACGTTCCTTGTATACAACTCTTCAGCTGCTATTGACCGGTACATGAGCGGTCGGACTGTGACCTCGCGGACGCTGCGCGACAGTGACTGGGAATACGACGAATTGTCGATCCCGCAGCGCTCCTCCCGCTTGGGAGCTGAGTGGTCCATCCGACTCCCGCAAGACGGTGCGGGGCCCTGGCTGGGCCCCGGGGCCCTGGGCGGGTGCGTAGCGCAAGTAGGCGTCGGAAACTTATCCCGCTGGCGTCCAAGGGAGGTTCCTCCCCTGCTGGCGTCCCTGGCCAAGACGACCCTCAGGGGTATGAGGCACCCGCTCGTGCTGGGACGCCTTGTTCGCCTTGTTGGGGAGCTGCGACAGTCGGCACCGCAGCTGCAACTGCCGTCGGCCTGCTATAGCACAACAACTCCGTTTGTGCGTAGCCCGTTCACTTCCCAACTGCCGGCCACCACTCCTGCAAGGCACGAAGGCATCCAAGTTACCGTGTTCCAACATGCTCACGCACGAGCGCTGCCGCCAGGCATTCCCCACTTCGGAGGGACGCCCAGCCACGAACACAGCGATGCAAGTGTGCGACGCCCGCATGCGCGCCACCTGCCGAGATACCACCAGGACACCCGCACACCGCCAGCAGTCCCTGACGTCTTTTGCTTCAGCATCAAGTACCCGTCTCTCCCCGCTCCAGAACTCTAGGATCCTCTTTAAATCTCTCCCAGCAAATGCGCTGCCCTCGGTACCAACGCCATACATACACGCTTGGGCGCTCAGCTTCACGCGCACAAACCCTCCTTTACCAAGCGCGCCCCTCCTGTCAAGCAGCAGCGCAGCAGGAAGCCACCCCGCACACTGTAACATGGCTCACACTCCAAGAACACTCCTCACCACCTCTCGGGGACTTGAGCAGTCACCGCTATAATACACCGCCCTGCGCAACAGCTGCTGTAGCTGTACAGACAGCTACACCGTTCATGCTACCGCCGGCCACGCCCGCCGCGGCCGCTTCCGCCCACACCACCGCCGCTTCGTGCCGAGCTCCGCCCTGCACCCCCGCGGCCTCCGCCGGCGCGCCTGCCACCACCGCCGCCGCTGCTGCTACTGCTGGTGCTGGTCCGCCGCCGACCTCGGCTGCTGTTCCCACTGCCGACGCCGTTCCCGAACTCGTCGTGCATTACCTCGAACTGCACCCCCATGGCGCTGATCTCATCAACCGCCTCAATCAACTGTGCGAGCTCCTGTGATTGCAAGCAGCAAAGCAGCCGACGCACGTATCGTGAGGACGGTTGCATCAGCAGATGTGAGGATGAAATAGGTTGAGCAAAACGCTCCGCACAATCAGCATGTGCAATGGCCGTGCTTCAGCAAGTCCGTGGCCACTTGAATGCAGCTTTGAAATTCCTTGCGGTTGCAATACCGAATATCCCAAACTTTGGACAACAGAAATCACTCACATCAAGGTTACGCAGCGTCTGTTGTGGTCGACATGCGCAGGGATGACAATTGCAGGTGAACGAGTGGGCCAGGTTAGAAGTGGAGAGGTGCGGCACGGCGGCGGGTTATGTGCCTAACACAGCATGAGCACCATACCACCGCGCTCCACGCAGCCGCTGAACAATAGACCCACCGCTTGCCCCGCGCCCCGCAACCGGAACACCCGGTAGCAATCCCTTGCAAGCCGCACCTGCAGATGCGCCCCAAACATTTGCTGCGCCGCCGCCCGGTACTGCCGCGGCAGCTCCCGCAGCAACAACTCCTGCACAGCCCGCAGCACACCGCGCGCCGCAGGTCATCGGGCAGCACACATATCGGTGCAGCCGCGAGAGCTGCTTGGACACAGACGATACGGCGGTCAAAGCGGTGCGGTCTGCTGGCTTGCCCACACACACCAGGGCACACGCACGCGCGCCAGAGCTCCCTGGCGGACAGCACTCCCGGCGCGTCCTACATGCCCGGCCACACGACCGGCAACCCGCGCCCCCACCTTCTCGTCCATAGACAGAGGCGCCTCCGCCGACGCCGCCTGCTGCTTGGCGCGGCGCTGCTTGCGGCCGTTGGACTGCCAGCTGGCTTGGAAACTACAAGCATGTACACGTGTACACCAGGCGGTGCAGTGCAGGGCGGTGTGTTACGTACGCAGCGGCCGCGGGCATACACAAGTTCACCGGTTTCAGCGACACTCCAGGCCAAGCAAAGTAGGCCGGCCAGCAGCCCATACGCAGGTTACAGTGCCGCTACTAGTTAAGCTATGCTTACAAACCCAGCTGCCTCGTTGTAGCCCTGCCACTCGAGCCAAGCTCCTTCCCAAATGAGCCCGCACCTGGACTTGAAATTCCCTGGCGTGGACGCCCACACGACATAATCGAGGTCGTCATCGTCATCAAGATCCAGGAACCCGTCATCGTCATCGCTGTCGTCCTCGTCATCCATCATAAACTCGGCTCCAAACAGATCGCCAACGTCCATCTCCACAAAATTGCCGTGCTCGTCCTGCACCACCACACGCGTGCCCGCCGCGAAGCCGGCGGCTGACGCAGCGCTGCGGCGCCCGCGGCTGCTGGTGCTGGCGGCGGCGGAGGAGCGCCGCCGCATGGCCTGTGCACGTACGTACGTGCGCGCTCAACAGACCTGATAGAGTGCAATGTAGCGCCAGCAGTCACAGCACCACCGACCTTTGCAGTTTGCCGTTTCGAACACATGTGCATGCGGGCATCACACCTACCCATGCACTTACTTACACACACACACACACACACACACACACACACACACACACACACACACACACACACACACACACACACACACACACACACACACACACACACACACACACACACACACACACACACACACACACACACACACACACACACACACACACACACACACACACACGTCGCGTCGTTGGGCGGGCTTTCGTTTCGTTTTTTAACACACACACACACACACACACACACACACACACACACACACACACACACACACACACACACACACACACAAACACACACACACACACACACACACACACACACACACACACACACACACAAACACACACACACACACACACACACACACCTGTCGTAGTTGCTCATCGTAGGCACGCCGCTGCCGGTCATCACTCAGGATCTCGTAGGCCTGTCCAGGAGGTCGGGTATCATGGGGTTGCTCCGGACCTGGGGCGTGGCCTGCTGCCGCGTTGCCTGCCGCCCCATCGACACCACGCTCTCTCGCAGTGTCACACCGCGAGGCGTTTGCTTTTTGCCTGCCGGACCTCATGCTGCCAACACACGCACCTTCCAGCCCCTTGCGCTATCCTATACTGCAGACGGCCATCCCTCCGAAGACGCACCTCCTTCACACGGATGAATTCTTCTTCGCTGTCATCCTGTGTGCACCGCGCAGCACGTCAGCGAGTCAGGGCAGTGTGTATTCGTGTGCGCCGTCAGCAGGCGGCGCACCGCCGGCAGGAGTCCCGGGGAAGGGCTAGTGGCCCTGGCCGAAGGGCATGCGTCAAGTGCAGTCGGACTAAACCAGTGCTGACCATGCTGAGGTCGCAGCCATTTACACGCAGCAGCATCCCACTTTCCCGGAAGACAACCAAACCGCACCGCATCCCAAAAGGCCCGCACCCGCCACACACGAACCCGTTCACCTCTGCTCCCCCACGCTGCTCCCCGACCCATGCCCCAAGCCCACACAGGCACGACAACGCCTACCGATTTGGACACATCCGGGTGCAACAGCTTCGCCGCCTTGCGGAAAGCTGACTTTATGGCAGTTGCGTCGGCAGTCGGCTCCACGCCCAGTATGTCATAGTCTGCGCCGAGGGCCACCGTGCATTGATGGTAAGGGCTAAGGGCCAAGTTACCCCTCCCCCCAACGGCTGGGGCTGCCCGAGCCGCCCGGCTCGCCGAAGGCCAGCGCTGCACCTACGCGTTCGCGCAGCAGCTATGGTGGTCGTTCTCCGTTGGCATGATGCGAGCTGTGGCCGAGCGCCAGGAAGCCGGCAAGGCGTGCTCGCCGCAAACCCTCGTTGGGTGGCCGGTGGCCCCTGTCCTAGACCTAAGCGACTTGTTCTTGTCCACATTCAATCACAAATATTTCAAATATTCGAGCTCGAGAAATCGTCGGCCGCAAGGAGCCTGAAGAATGTGCGCGCCACAAATTAGAATGTTGCTCCCACTTCGTTTCCGGGCCACCTGGACAGCTTCATTGTGGCATGGGTATAACTTAACTTGACAGCCATGAAAGAAATGTCGTCCCGAGAGCGGCATCATGGCACCACAGCGATCGGACACACCCAGACTCTCGCATCGCTCATCTGATCGCTCATCCCCCTCGCCGCAGGCATCTCCGTCCGAGCGCTCGCTGCCTCTGCCAGATGCCATCTCGCCTACACGCCCTTCCCCCACGCTTTCGTCATACGGACACACGGGCGAGGGTTTCACTCATGACCGACCCTGAAACCCATTCCACACCCGCGCTAACCTTCAGGGCACCTAAGTGCCTTACCCGCAGACGTCGCACAGTAGCTGACCACCTTCCTTCGCCGCCCCGACAAGTCCTCTAACTGACACTTGGTCCTCCCTCGCCTTCCCGTCCCCACTCCGCTACAGAACTCCACCGCGCCTGCCACACACTCCTGCCATGCACCTGCCACGCTGCACCTCCGTCCCCGCATCTTCCCAGACCTCACGCCTTGCGCCTCAGGGCTCGGGGAAGGGGCTCTGGTAGCTGCCGCGCTCGCGCAGGAAGGCCGGGTCAGCCGGGTTGTAGGAGTGGCGGGGGGAGCGGCTGCCCAGTGCCGGGGGCCCCTCGCCGTACACCTTGGCGCCGTGGTACAGCAGTACGTCCTGTTGGCGTACGCATGGGTACGACACACGCGTTCGGTCAGAAGCGGGGCGCTTTCTATTCCAAGCCGTTTAACTGTTTAAGGAGAGTGCCGTGCTGCGGCCTTCACACAGCATGCACCAGCACGTCAGAAAGCGCACGCCGTGCCCAGGATCATCAGGCGCCGCCCGCCCTGGGTCAACCGTGACTTCGTGACTCCAGCACCCTCAGCTCACCTCGGGGTAGATGCCCTTGTCCTCCACTGCGCCGTACTTGCCCTTGGCCTGGGGGCGCACGCGCGAACGCGTATGTAAAGAGTGTGCATGCATGGTGGAAGACGACGAGGGGAGGAGGAAAAGGGAGAGGGGATGAGAGGGAAGGGTGCAATGGCACATGCGAGGGCATGCGAGTTACGCTACCTGATCATGTGTTGTGCCTACAGCCTGACTGGTCACTCAAGACGGGCTGCGGCTTGGCGGCTTGCTTAGCACCCAGCCCTGTGTTGCTTCCAAACGCATAATAATGCCGGAACACAACTTCGCAGGTTAGGGCCGCACACACACATACCATCTTTGCGCAACGTTTTCCTTGTGCTCTTTAACACACATACACACGCTGTTCCACACCCACCTTGGCGTAGCTCAGCGCGGTCCAGCCCCGCGGCGTCACGGCGTCGGCGTCCGCGCCGTAGTCCAGCAGCAGCCGGATGAGCGCCGGGCCGCCGTCTATGGCCCAGAACAGCACACTGTCACCTGCGCCACGGGCACCACCAGCCACCAGGAGGGGTGCGCCACCAGTAGGTAGGGGCAGCAGTGCCGCACCGGGGGTGTCGCACGGGCCAGCGCAAGGGGTATCAGGGGCTAGGGGCTGGACCAGTTGGGGATGAGTTCCGGGAGGGTGCTGGATGGCATGAACGAGGGTATCGATGTGCAAGTGCGGGGGTCGGGGCGGGGCGATTGGTAGGGTGGATTTACGGCGGGGACCTTAGGCCCTGATGCTGCAGCGCCAGTACTTGGTCTATACCCGCCCCGAATCCCCGCCCCCCCAGTCCTCTCCCCAGACACCGCCAACCACCTCCGTAGTTTATGTAGTTGGGGTCGGCGCCCGCGCGCAGCAGCGCCCGCGCCGCCTCCAGTCGGCCGCGGTGCGCCGCCACCATGAGCGGCGTGTAGCCCTCGGGGCAGGAGTAGGCGGGCCTGGAGCGGGCGGCACAGGAGGGGCTGAGAGGACAGCGTCTTCTGGCATCGTGCTCATGCGTTTCTTGCAAGCATCGTCGATAAGCAATGTGTGTGTGTGCGTGTGTGTGTGTGTGTGTGTGTGTGTGTGCGTGTGCGTGTGTGGAACCGAGGGAGGCAGGGGAGGGGATGGTGTCCAGACGGCCGAAGCCAGAAGGCGCGCATCCCGCAACAGGCGTGTAACGTCTCCCTCCTTCCTCCCCCTCCCCCTTCCCCTTTGGCTCTCACTACTACTCGCATTGCACGTTTGCTTATATGTCTGTGCCGCCTGTTTGCCGTTTGAGTCCGCCACGCCTTACTGCCGCTCGCCCATTTCCTGTGTGTGCTTTCCCCTGCGCGCGCGGCTCTGGCGTGGCTTGCATTGCTGAGCGATTAGGTGAGTTCGCGGGGTCCCGGTTTCGCGCCGCAGCAGCTAAGCTAGCCACCTAGACGCATGCACTCAGCTTCTTTACCAACGAGCCTTACTTATCACCACTACTACTCCAGACTACTTGCTTTCAATAGGCACTTAGTATTTTAGCGTTAGCCGCCACGGAAACACGGGGGAGCCAGCAGCCTGCCGCTGGCGAAACAACGGTATGGAATGCGTCGCGTGTGCCCGCTGTACCTCTGGACGTCGGCACTTCACCTCATATTTGATACACACCATCCCATGGATGGCTACTCCCCCTTCCCCTCCTCGCTGACCACCCACGCACCCAAACACGAAGTTGACGTCTGCGCCCTCATCAATCTTGTCGTACACCGTGTGCAGGTCGTTGCGCACGATGGCGCCGTACAGCTCCTCAGTGGCCCGACTGGCCTTGACCACCCGGGGGCCGGCGGGGACCTCGGGGTCGTAGTCTGTGTGGCGGGGCGGCACGGGGTGGCGGGGTCACAGGCGGTGTGTATGGGGCGACGCGGCGGCACCATTTATAGCGAATGTGAAAGATGGCCCGGAGTTGGCAGGCCTTCCACGGTGCCCGTGGCACCAAACCCACCAGGGCTGATTGGACTGCCTGAAGCGGCACGCGACATCAACGGCATGTCTTATGACCCACGCACACGCCCCCTCATTTTGAGCGCTTAGCTGTGCAGCCGCCTGCAACCCCGGGCGCCCCTCCTGCCGCCCTTGCTCCCTCCCTCCCTGCCTCGCAGGCTCGCACCTACCAGGGTGGTGCGAGCCGGCGCCGTTCGCCCACATGGCCTCATACGCGTCGGCGGCCTCCTTCTGCCGCCGCCGCATGACCTCCTCAATTGTGGACCCCATGTCTGCACCGAGGCGATGAGCTCGGCTCCGGTAGCCAACGTTGCTGCCAGTGCTGGCACGATCGCTCGTGGGAGATTGCCGCGGCCGTCCGTTGGGAAGGTGCGTGCGTCAAACGGCTAGTGCTTCCGTTGTTGTGCGAGCGGTTCGGGGCTTCTTGCTGCGAGCAAAATGGAACTTCGCTTCCGAAGCTTTCCTGCCTAAACTCCTCTCGTGAAACCTCTTGGCACGGCTTCTCTTGGAGTGTGCGATGTACGTCGAAACCGTCCGGCACGTACACAATTGTGCGCACAGGTAATCGTTACCATCTGTGAAATTACATCACAGCTCTCGCAGCCAGCTGGGGTATCAGGATCCACTGCATCAACGACTGGTGCGTGGTGCCGCAGCCCCAAGCAACGGCCCCGCACACAGCCATGCACGCGGCCCTGCACTGCTGCACACAGGCAGCGGCCCCCAGCGCGGCAATGCTTGGCTTGCGAGTGCCAAGGCTGCACGCTGTACCTTGAACTTACTTCGTCCGGCTGCACTATCCTGCTTGCTGCCAGCTCGAAAGCTGCGCAACTGTGCAACTAACCAAAGTTGTGACAGCCACCATACAAAATTCCGTGCTTCTTCACTTCCTGCAGGCCAGGGGAGCCCCTGTCATCTGATAGGGCAAACCAGCTGGCGCACGTGAGCATTGTCATACGACCGTAAGTCATTGCATTGATACCAACAACGACATGCGCACCAGGGTTGCACAGTACTCAGTACATGTTAGTACGTACTAGTACGTACTGAGTACTAGTACGCCTCTCCTGGGTCTCAGTACGGCGCAAAATACGCCAGGGGGGCGGGGGGCGGGGGTGTGGGGGTCGCCGGCGGGTGCCGGTGGCCGGTGGTCGTGCCGTGTCAATGCGTCGGTGGCACAGTGCAGTGGCGAGAGGCAACATAGACGCAACATAGGCAACGTCTTAAGCATAATATGATTCTGTGTGTGTAGTTGCTCACAACCAAAAGCCTGATATCAGTGACACGATGGCCGATGCGATGCGCGAACCGAGCCTGCCCTATTGGATACGCGCAATGGAGCTCTGGATGGATATACTTGATGGCCAAACAGTAGGCAAAACAGGCTGCGCAGTTGTCACTCCGCTCATTTCTCGACATTTAATAACAAGTATGCGTTTCCAACAGCATAGCGAGCTGTAACGGCCTCGAGAATGGTCATGTATAGTAGGATACAGGGAAGGATACTAAGGAGCAATGGCGGAGAGCAAAATTTGCATGGGACGTACTATAGCACGTACTAACCCTTGCTCGCCGGCGTATTATAAGTGAATTATGGTGTATTGTACTAGAAAGCTGTGTACTGCGTATTAATACGCGTATTATAAGAAAATGGCTAGTACAGTGCAACCCTGATGCGCACGCAACCTACCTCATGTTTCTCTCGTTTGTTTCTGACACTTGCAAGCTTGCGCAACTGGCACTCTGCTTGTAGCACACACGTGCCAAGCCACCGTCCTGACATATGTACTGGTATCAACAACCTTCTCCGGCGTTGCCACCCGTCGTGCTTAACTCCCCTACCAACATCTTCCCTGGGTGGCCAACAGATTGAATCACTCTGTTTCCACCAGCTCGACTCATGTTCCATTGCTGTGCACTACTCTACGACAACACAACCACAACCACCATCAAACGCCGCACAAACTTATGGGATGGGGATGGTCATGACCAGACTTGGCGAGCTCGCGGTGCAGTCACTCTCAAGGGTAGGCGTGCTCGGCTCAAAATTGGCATCGCGCAGCGTTACCACTGTACGCATGTTTATGCCGTACTTTGCGGACTCGGCAATTGTAGTCACAATGACAGGAAACTTCAACCAGACGGAGGGGTCTAGGTCCTGGATGTAGACGCGCGCGCAGACGTAGAAATTGCCCGAGGGGAGCGGGGCCGCCGGCGTGCCGTCCTGCCAGTTCTTATCTATGTAGTAGACGTTCCTATGAGCAATGCGGAGGACAGGCGATGCAGTGCTTGTTACAGTATGGATCAGGTAGAGGTTTGAATCAGGCAGCTCTTATGACCTTCTGGAAGGTAGGCCGTACGTGTGGTTGCGCGCGCACGAGGCCTGAGAAGTCCGGGTGTTGGCTGGCATCAATAACTTGAATCCCTACAGCCCTGAGCATACGCTGACCCCCTGCACGTGACACACTCACTCTGGGCCGTACTGGTCGGACTGTGTGTCCAGTACAGCGTAGCCGTTGTCCTGCGGGGTGTGGGTTGGGGTAATCAAACGGGTTCGGGCAAAACACAAATTGCGCACTGCAGGCTGCACATTTGGGCGGTTACGGAGCCAGAAAGGGAACCGAAACAGAAGCCGCGAGCTGTGCGCCTTCTAAGTGTAACCCATCTGCCAGCCGGTACTACTGCTGAACCCGCCCAAAACCTATTAAACCTATCCACCTGGCACCGCTTCCGACAACCTAGCACACTTGCCTCGAAGCCGTAAGGCAACCACTTCGGGTCGCGGGTTTCGTCTGCGTTCCAGCCGTCGCTGTTCCACCAGACAGTCTGGTTGAGTGGGTTCGTCACCCACATGTCCAGGTCGCCGACGGACGTCCAGCTCTCTAACATGATTCGCAGCTGGCCCCGAGACATGCAGTAAATGTCCTTGTAGCAGAACTGCATTCGCAAAAGGAGGACACAAAGAGTGAGGGGGTGAATTGTAAGAGCGAAAGAGTGCAAGAGTTCTCTGAGTAAAGTCAAGGACCGCCCCCAAGGAACGAGGACGTCCCGACGCGCGGCCACCCCAGCTCCAAAAGAATAGCACGCATGTGCTGTGTGCGTCAGCATGCGTTTCCAACAACATACCAGCCTGCCCTGCTTGCTCAGAATGGCGCCAAACTTACAAAGTCTGGCAAGCACAGCCGCGGATTCCCATCCCACGTGCTGCATATGCGCTCCTGGACCACGCAGCTAGCGGCGGGGGGCGTGGGCCAGCCGGCCATGTCGGGGGTGGCCCAACAGGCTGTGTTGCCGCCGCAGCCGGGCCCCGTGCCGCACATGCACTTGCGCTCGGCGGTGCAGAGCTGCGGGCGGCTGCATACCTCGCCGGCGCAGAAGGGGTAGCTGTCCAGTCCGCCCAGTGAGTACCAGGGAGGAGGGGGCGGCGGGTTGGGAGGGGAGGGCTGCAGGGGAGGGGAGGGCGGGGCTGGCGGGGAGGGCGGGTCCGGCGGGGAGGGCGCAGGCGAGGGCGGCAGGGGCGGGCTGGGAGGGGAGGGAGGAGTGAGAGGGGCGGACGGCGGGGTGGGCGGGAGCGAGGGAGGATCGGGGCTAGGGGGGTTGAGGCTGGGAGGCTCGAGGCTAGGGGGATCGGGAAGCGAAGGCTCGGGAGGCGGTGGGCTGGAGGGCGGCGGTGAGGGAGGCGGCGACGAAGGGGGCGGCGGGGTTTCGGGGCTGGGCGGCGAGGGACTGGAGTTCGGCGTCGGCAAACTGGGCGGCGATGGGCTGGGCGGCGGCGGGGGTGAGGGGGCTGCCTGACACTGCAGCACCGTGTCAATAAGGTGCACCACTGACTGCAGGTCGTGTGGAAAGAGATCAAAGCGTACGGGACAGGGGGAGGGGTGTCGTCCATTCCAGGCCAGAATAAACCGAGTGTGTGTGCGTGTGCGCGTGTGTGTGACAAGACACGTACGCTTCCATGCAGGACACCCAGCACACCCGCTGACGTGGCTTCCTATCGCATTCTATGCTCCCATCCCCAGTGCGCGTGCTCCCCCTACGTTGATGTGGGCACACCAGCAGGCGACTGAAAACACATGTCCTCACCTTGCCAGTGGTGATGTCAGCGTGCACCACCTCAGCTACCGAGTTCGCTCCACACTCCACCGTCACGCCCCCGCTCGAGGACCTGATCAGGAGGGCAGCAGGGCGATAGGCGAGGGCCAGGTCACTCATCTCATACGGTCACTTCGGGCACGTCGGGTCAGGCCAGGTCAGATCAGGTCAGCAGCCCCGTGCACACACGGCACACAAGGCGGCGACAACCCCCGGCCCCAACGCCGAGGTGCGTGACAGCCGGCCCTCCCTCCCCCCGTCCGCAGCTGCTCACTCGGCAAAGGTCAGCGAGGGCCCCTGCAGCGATTTGTACGACAGCGGGGCGGCGGCTGCCGTGATGTTGACTGATGTCAGCGCGATGGAGGGCTGCAGCACGTGACAGCGCAGCACGGCCTGGGGCGGGGAGGGGCGGGGAACAATCACGATTAGCCAAGGAACAGGGAGAGAAAAGGGGCAAGGCATGCCTAGTCAGGCGAGGGCGGATGCGGGAGGAGGGTCCGGCTGTGGTGTTGCGGGTGTTGTTTGTTGGTTGGCTGCGAGAGGCGGTGGAGCGAGTGGGCCGGCTGGTTGTTGTTCCAGGTTGAGCATGCTACATTTTTTTGCCGCATCGGCCAGCAGTCGGCAGGGTGCTACATGCGGCGTGCAGTGGGTGCGGCAGCATGCTTGGGAACGACTCGGCCTCAAGACGCGACCGAGTCCCTCAGTACTGTATCCCTCCCTTTCACTGTTTCAGGCTGAGCCCCGCGCGCGCAGGGGTGCCCACAGAATGTACTGGGAAGAGGCCCACCCCTGGTGTAGGGGGGGCGAAGCCCCCCAGGAACACCCGCTTTTATACGAAGCGCTGCCTGCTGTCCGCTCGGCCTCCGCTGGCTCTGGTGCTTGGTCGTACCTGCAGCGCCTTGCGGCCGCCACCGGTCTTCGCCAGCATTTTGGTCAGCGTGGTACCCTTGGCCTTGAGGTAGGTGTCCAAGGCCTGGTGATGGGGCGATTGAGGTGTGTTCCAGCATCAGCAACACAGCGGAGGCGCACATGCAGCACTGGTGGTGTGTGCTGTGGCCAGCATAGTTGCTCAGCTGCAAGCATAGCCGCATCTGGTGGCATCAAGCGTGCGTGCCCGAAACAAGTGTCCAGACTATCCGGACCGCACCAGACTGCTTCTGAGGTGCCAAGGTGCAGGCGGCCGGACGTTTAAGCTTCATTATGCTACGAGCAGGTAGCCACTTTACTTCCGGGCTTCACGACGGCATCTTAAGACCGGTCCCAGAAGGCCTGCAGCCGCGGCCGGCCCCACGGTAGCCCACATGGCTGCCACATTCTGCCACGCACGAAAGCACAGAGCGCTGCATAGAGCGCATCCCTGCCCCCACATGCAGGCGCTGCGGGCATCACCTCACCATATCCGTAGGCATCAGCAGCGTCCGTTGCGCGTTATCGCACGCGCCAGTCCCGCAGTCCAGCAGCCACTGGGCGTACTTCGGGATTTTCGCTAGGATGGTGCCGAAGGATGACAGGTCAGTGGGGCACCGCTTTGTCAATGCCTCAATCGTTCGTGCACTGGTAAGATTGCTGCATGGCGCTTGAGCAAAGACGCAGAGCACGCCTGCAGGCGTCGAGCCATAACCGATGCACAGTGTGCGTAACGCGGACGCGTCAGACATGCAATGGAGAGTCTATATCAGCCATATAAGGTGTGGAGTTCAACCCGCAAGTGTGTTACAAAGCAGAGGAGTGCGCCTGTGGCGTCGCCTCACACGACAGTGACCCCTAGAGGAGCGCTCTATAATTTCGATATCGGCCCACATAACGGGTCATAAGCTTACATGATAGTCCTGCCAGTGCTGCCAGGAAAGCCGACGGCCGCGTGATATCTGTCCTGATGCGACACATCTCTGCTCTTGCAGCTACTTATTAAAATCAGGACAGTGCAGAGGCATGACTCTGTAGCTTGTGTATGGGTTGGCATGAAGCTTTTTTTGCCCACTTCAAGTGGGTTTCCATGGTGCGATAGTGCATCAGCAGTTGACTGCAGCGCGGCCTGCGTGCCCGGTACGTCATGTATAACATCGCTTAAGACGTCATTGACATCCATGGCATCCATCAGACGTACGCATAAAGCCCCCAGGATCTTGACGGTGCACCCGCCCAGCAAAGTGGGCCAGCCGGGAAAACCTCCCAGCTTCGCAGCGCGATGGCTCGCCCTTTGTGGGGCTGCAAAGTCAGGCAATGTATAGTTTGGGATTGAAACGCGCGGCATGCAGCTGGAAGGAGTTATTACAGCGTGTTGAACTGGCAGGAGAGGGGGGGGGTTAGGATGCAGCACCAGGAGACAGCTACAGGAGGTGACAGGAGTCAGGAGGCGACAGGAGGCAGGGGGAGACAGGAGGCGACAGGAGGCAGGGGCGTGGGCAGGGGGAGGCAGGAGGAAAGAAAGCGGCGGTGGCCTCATGGCCTGGACAGTGCACTTTACATACTAGTTTTTCTGTGTCGCATGCCTTCAAGGGTTTTTGCACTTGGCCAATACTCCGTTACAGCCTCTATTCCCTACAGGATTTGGTGAAATAGTAACAACTACAAACAACCCTAATGTAAGGTTCTTGCCGAGGACTATGGCTGTCGCCCCCCTTTGGGGGGCGAGCCAACTAGTCCCCAGCGCGTGTGACGTCTTCCCAAGTACTACGCCGCAATGCCCATGGAGTTGTGCACAAGAACGCTGGGGTTGGAGTGAGGCGCCGATGGAAGCGGACTGGTGACAGGTCAGGCCGGCACCCCTCGACTCCCAACCACTCGACTCCTTCACTTTTCACGCACGCACGCGGCGGCGTCGCACCGCTCGTATCGTCTGTGCTGCTTACGGTACTCCTTACTCAGGCTTGTATCATCGGCTCGGCTTCCCACAACTTTCCGTAACGCCTTCGAACCTCTGCCACAGAGCCTCTCAACAATTCTTTGCTTTTCATTCACGTCTCACACTGGCCTTCGCCTGCAACTGCCCTGTTCGTCACCACCCCTGGTCTGCCTCCGCTGTCCCCTGGCGCTCCACGCTTTCCTTGGCGGCAGATAGGCAGGCCGTCACAGGGGAGAGTCCCCCTGGCAGTCACGCACGGACAGGGGGGCGAAGCCCCCCTCTGCGCTTTACTCAGGGGTCTCAGCTCCCAAAGCCTGGTCACAACGACTTGTCTTCTAGCCCGGCTGATTGGTGTACAGCAGGAGTAAAATCACCAGCGTGCACATTCTGTGGTGCTGGGGTGAATGTGCTCATGGTCAGAGGCAGGGGTCATGGGAGGAATGTGGGCGGATGGGTGGGTGGAACACGGGCAGGCGGTTGGCTTGTTGAAGGCAAGGCACGCGCCAGGACAACGCCACACCTACCTAGTCCCCCCATCTACATCGCTTACTGAAGACGGGTATGCACTCTGCAGCCAACTGACAGGGAGGGGACACGAGCAATGGCCATCTTGCATGCGATCCATTACCGTGGCATTTGTGTGTGACGAACGTCCCCCGTGTACCCCTGAACGCGCACAGCCCCCCCCATTGACGTTCGGTGCGCGGGGCAGTGCACGCAAGTCTTTACTCACTCACTCCCAAGGCCCCCCTACCTACAAAATCCTACACGGCCACATCGCAGCCAGGCTCTAGCCTCCCCCCATGTCACCATCGCCCTAACCCCCATGTCACCACCACCTTCAACACATCCCCGCCCCTTTCCTTTCAGTACCATCGCCACATCAGTACCGCAGCTACCACAGCTTCTTGTCCCACTTGCAGGCTCGCACTCCACGCTCACAAGCGGGCACTCTCTGACCAGGCAGGGGAATCCATGGTGCTTGCCATCGTTGCAATTTGGTAAAAACCCAACAAGATGGGTGCATTGGCAGCTTGGATTGCAGCACGATTAAGTCCATCAAAGTATGGGGCACGGTGTAACGGCGTAGACTCTGATGAAGCCGCCAGAAAGCCACAGGGCAATGGTGATGTATGGCGAAGGCACCTGCGGGGTAAGGGGAGTGGACAGTGTGGCATGTCAGCACGTGCGCTAGACAAAGCTCGGCCCCGGCCTACTGCCAGCAAGTGCCGAGCTATTGCCCCGGGAAGACCCCTGGCCAGGCTACCTCGCAGGCCGCATCGGCCCACAGTCCTGCTCCAGGCGTACACCAGACGGTCTTCTTGGCGGCGGTGGCCGGAGCGTCAGGAGTGTCCTTGACCTGTGGGTGCCCATCCCTTTGGTGGTGCCCGTGTTATGGTCATCGCAGCTGCCGCCGATCGTGTCCTGCAAGCTAGACTGCTACAGGAGAAGAGCCAAGCACTGCACGACTGCGTCACTCACCATGAAGGATAGCTGGCGGCCGAGGGCGTGTGGGTATCTGGGGGACGGCGGGGGGTGCCTCCAGCGCTGTGTGCTGCTGAGTGCTGCCCTCGGGTCCCCACGCATGCAGCTCATGCCGCCGTCACACATCGCCTCCACTGCAACCCCACACGCACGTGTACCCTCACGCACCTAGTGCGACTGAGCCACGGACACATAACATGCATTGTATTCCCCCCGGCGCACCTGCATTCGCGGCGAGAGCCACTCCCTTAAATGCCGCCACGGCTGCAGCACGCGCGCAATCAAACATGGCGCGTGCTGCCGCGCGGCTGCATGTATGGTGGGGAGCCCGCGCCGATCCCTGCGGACCAGGCCTCCTCGCGAGCGGCACGTTATCACAGGTGAACCGGTTAATGGGGGTATCGATCTGCGCGACCTCGTCGAGAGGCCGAGGTCGCGCAGATTGTTCGTGCGTGGGGGGCTGCAGGGAGCTGCTCCCCACGCCACAGCGCTACAGTTGTAGACGCCGGCGCGCCAGACTCAGCTCACACGCACATGCATGCAAGCGCAATCTGCGATTGATTGCCTTGTGCACTCACGCACGCAGGCCCTGGGCGTTTGCCGCATCTCAGCCAGAGCTGAGGCGACGCCCGGGTGCAAAGGCAGTTGCCTCCAGAGTCCGGTCCAGCCAAGTAACACGCACCAAAGAGCGATCTGCGTTGCAGCAAACGGCATTGAAATGGCAGCGGGCGTGAGTGGCAGCCGCAACAGCGGCGTTCTCGGCAGTTGAGGTAAGACGCGGCCCTAGGAGCGGCTGAGCTGCATGCGTGGGGCTTGCAACGACGCGTGAAGCAAAGCTGAGTCTCCGTGGAAACGGCTACGAGGCTTAATCATGTAAATTTGAAGGAGTCACGGGTCGGCCCGGGGGTCGGCTAGGGTCGGCTACCTGTCAATGCGAGGTCTCCACGCCCGGTCCCAGAGCCCATCCGTTTCCTGCTTCGGAAGCGGTGGCCGCGCACGCAAGTATACCCCAACTGGCCTGCTTGTCGCGTGTGCTGTGGTGTCTATGGCTTGCCGCTTGGGCCGTGCAAGCTGGTCTGCATGCTACGTCCGGCGCACCACCTACCGCAGGTTAGTGCTTGGCCCTGATGCGGCAAGACACCAGGCCAGGACCCAGGAGCTGCACAGTGCCTAGGGCGCACCTGTCCTGCGAACTTCGACTTGCAGGGCTTTGCCACGCCAGGTACTGCATGCTTAAGCAGGGTTGGTGGAGTCATGTTGGGCCCTGATAGCATGTGATGGCTCGGCGTCTTCGGGTGCTGGGACTGTCCCCTCTGTAACATCCGCATTCTTAAGCAGTTACAATGTTTCTTCTCTGTGTTTGCGTGCCGCAAGTGCTTCCCTCAAAAAGGCCAACTCCAATCCGCATCAGGGTGTGATGCTCACAGGAAACACGCTAATCAAAAGCTTCGTGCCACATTCCAAACATTCGAGCACGCACACGCTAGATACGATAACCAACAGTAGGACGAACCAACAACCGACCGGGCATAGCAGTCCCGCCACTGCATGGACCATGCCGCAAAAATGCTAGAAAGCCGCCCGTCCTTGGCGTAGGCAAACACCTCGCCTCGGACTGCAGCTCTTCATATGTACAGTAATGCAGCTCAAGGCCCGTCATGCTGTGCAAAAACGCCCGCCCGTTGTAATGCTTACATCTGTCCAGCTACAGCAAAACGATAAGCCAACCATGCCCAATCTTGCGGCGAATGGTTTTACAGCACGTCAACGGACGAGCGACCGATGTTCTCAAATGTCAACTGAGGCACAGGCCAACGCTGCAGCGCCCACAGCTCACGCCGCCAGCGCCCTGCGGGCCGCGCGCCTAGCGCTGCGGCAGCGGCGGTGAAAGCTGCTTACCACAGGCCAATGACCTTCCACCAGGCGCCGCCAATGCCCAGCCACACGGCCAGGTAGAAGATGGACAGGATGAAGCCAAACTTCAGCCAGTCGCCCTGTGTGTGTGTGTGTGTGTGTGTGTGTGTGTGTGTGTGTGTGTGTGTGTGTGTGTGTGTGTATATGTGCGTGTGTGTGTGATTGTGCAACACCCGTTGGGGGACAGGGCTGGACAGTAGCAGCGGCACGTGCACGCAGCCAATGACTCGTCGTAAGGAGACGTGGAGGCGTGGAACAGGCAAGGGCCCAAACCATACGCCTGCTATCTTTCGCGCGCTGCGTACCCATACCCTATTTCAAGCACGACCCCGTTCTTGCCCCACCCACAGCCCACCACCAGCTCCCTTCCTTCACTATCTAAGCCTGCCCCCACCAACCACCTCACCCCCGGCCCTGGCCACCCGTACCTGAGGCACGTAGCCGGCGCCGAAGTACGGCGGCGCGGAGCCGATGCCGTAGGTGGTGAGGCAGCCCATCAGGTTGGACAGCTGGCCCAGAGCGATGGCCGCCAGCATGGGCGGCGTGCCGCAGGCGGTGGCCACCGCCAGAAAGGCGGTGTACATGGCGCCGATGTGCGCGGCACCCGAGGCGAAGAAGTAGTGCGAGTAGAAGTACAGCAGCACCACAATGCCGAAGGCGCCCTGGGAGGTGGTGGGAAGGGATAGCGCGGGGGACGGGATTGCAGGTGGGTGGGTGAATAATAGGGCCGAGGGCAGGCGCACCGTGTGCGACTTCTTAACTGCAAGCCCTGCACGGTCCACTCCACAGGCCCTCGAGGCCCCGGCTTGAAGGCCCGTGTCCTGCTTGCCCCGCCACCGCCCTGCAGCCACCCTTCCGCATTGCCTCACCTGCCAGCCCAGGCCCAGGCCGCCCACGATGTTGACCACCGAGGTGGACAGCCACGGGATGAAGCCGTACTTGTTGAGCGCGGCCGCCATGGCGATCAGCGCCGCGAACCAGGTGAGGGTGTCCCAGGCCGCGTTGTTGTTCAGGCACTCCTTCCAGTTGGTCACGTTGGTCACCTGAGAGTGCCGGAAACGGGTTGGCGATGGCGAGGCGAAGGGTGGGCATGCACGTACGAAAGCTGAGAGCTTGGCAGGCCGTGGCGAAACCGCCCACGTCCGCATGCTGTAGAATCTCGTGCCGGCCTGTTTCCGGTCGCTGCTCCTCACCGGCTGCCCCTTCACTTCGTGCCATTAAAGCTCGTGAAACCCACAACCACATTCGCAGCTCTCTTTCCGCCCGTCACTCACCAGCAGGATGAACAGACCGACGATGGCGGCGGCCACGGCGTTGACACCGATGGAGCCGCCGAAGATCCACAGGGCCACGGTGATGGCGAAGGCACCTGCGGGGTAAGGGGATTGGACAGTGTGGCACGTCAGCACGTGCGCTGGACAAAGCTCTGCCACTTCCTACTGCAAGCAAGTGCCGAGCTACATACTGCCCGCGGAAGACCCCTGGCCCAGGCTACCTCGCAGGCCGCATCGGCCCCACAGTCCTGCTCCAGGCATACACCAGACACACATGCATGCGCACGCACCGGCGGTGATGACCTCGTTGGTGCTCATGGGGCCCAGCTTGGCCAGCTCCTTGGCGGCGGTGGCGGGAGCGTCAGGAGTGTCCTTCACCTGTGGGTGTATACGACGTAGGTGAGGGACGCATAAGGCCGGAGGACAGCCTCGCGTGTAAGGATCGTGGCTGCGCGGGGATGCTTGCCTGCTCGCCAACAGAAAGCGACTCCCCATCAAACTGTCTGCGCCCCTACTGCACTCAGATCATAGCGCGCCTGCGCCTTCCGCCCTTCGCGAGCCACATCCCATTTGCATGACCGGTTGTTCCAGTCCCATTCCCCCAATGTTCCGCTGCCCACATCCCGCACGTACCTCGGGCGGGTACAGGGCGTACAGGATGAGCGGCACGCAGATGAGGCACACGATGCCGGGCACCAGGCCCGCCAGGGCCCAGGTGCCCCAGCTGATGTTGATGCCGGCGGAGGCGGCCAGGTTCACGGCCAGTGGGTTGGCGGCCATGGCGGTGATGAACATGGCGGACGACACCGTGGTAGTCTGGCGGCATTGGAGAGTGGCGCGATACGGTTCAGTGGCAAGTGGAAATAGGCAAGCCGGTGCATGCGGTGATCTGGTGCGACTCCCCTCGTCGCCTCGACGCACCGGACCTCCTCAGCCCATAATGTCCACTTGGTCCACTGCCCGACGCCATGCCTGCCCAGCGCCTTAAATCCCTTCTCCATCTGGTTTCTAAACGCTAAGGCAACCGGTGCATATGCTGCGGTGCCCTGCAGACTGAACCCCACGATAATCCGACCCAGACCAGCGGATATCCTCAGCCAGCCAGTGCGGACTGCTTCCCCCACTGCCTGACACCATGCACGACCACCGCCCAATTCCCGGCGCCACCCAGTGCCACAAGCAAACCGCTACCTATTCCCTTTCCCTCCCGCTCCATTACCCCAGGCCGGCGCCCACCTGGAAGCAGGTGGTCATGACGTATGCGCCCATCTTCTTGGCGGTGCCCTTCTCCGGGTCGGAGCCGCAGGCCAGGCACAGCGCCTTGGCCAGCGGGAAGAAGATGCCGCCGGCGCGTGCCGCCACCGAGGGGATGGCGGGCGACAGCAGAGCCTCAGCAAACACCAGAGCGTAGGTCAGGCCCAGCGTGGTCTTGCCCAGCGCGCCCACAATCATGTAGGCGATGCGGTTGCCCAGACCCGACTTGATGAAGCCGCCGGCCAGGAAGTAGGCGATGGCGATCAGCCAGCTGTGGGCGAGGGCAGAGAAGGGAGGAACCGGGAGGGGTTGGGAGGAGGTGAAGGGCGTGTGCGCTGGACGAGCCGCACGCGCAGCTGCAAGCATGACCCGAGGTGCGCGGAACCCCAGAGCCCTGGACTATGAAGGAAACAACGCCCACATACACGCGAGTTACATGGCTATAAAAGGGAGTCGCAGGCGAGATGGCGGTCAACGGCCCCGAAAAAGCGAGCGTGTGCGTCGGCACTTACGGGATCTCTGAAGCGAAAGCGCTGAACGCCTCGGCAAAGGTCAGCACCTTCGTGATCATGGCAGCGCCCAGGCCGATGATGGCGACCGCGCCCAGCGGCAGCGGCGTAGTGATGATGCCCACGATAGTGCCTGCACGCAGTAGCCATGCGCGAGCGAACGATTAGCCCACGGGAATGACACTAGTAAAACATACACCGTTGCGGATAGCGCAGCCTGAAAGCGCTCTGGGATGCAAGGTAGACCTTTCGATGCTCACCGATGAAGACCGCCAGCAGGTGCCAGGCCTTGGCCGTCACGCCCGCGGGGGGCGGGATGAACCACAGGGCAGTAGCAACGCCCACGCAGATGGCCAGGTCCTTCATGTTGGCACCCCACTTAAAGGCGGGCTTCGCGGGAGCCGGGGCAGGGGACGATGCGGCCCGAGCGCCGACCAACAGTAGTGGTCTTCTGGTGCGACATTCGTATTGACATGAGCAATCGCCGCCCGAACCAGCACAGAACATGCCCGAACCAGCACAGAACATGCCGCAACAAGACGGGGGTTTTACGTCTTCGCCGCCTGCTAATTAAAATACACAGCTAGCGAGCTAAAGCACTGCACGCCGCCTTATCCATACACGTAGTGCGAGCCCAGCACGACAGCCACAGTACCACAATGAGTGCTGCGCAGGGTCCCGCAAAACACCCATACAATGGGGCACGGCATGCCCCATCCAGCCCTCAGCTATCATCCTTGCCGCCCCCCACGAAATCAAACCGCCAGAGCACACCCCTCCGTATCCCCGTCCATGAACCGCTAGCAGTGGTAGCACACCATGTTGCGAAACCGCCCCTGTGCTGCGAGACCGTGCAAAGCCTGGCTGCTGCCGCCGGTTTGCAGCTCGTTCCTTCACAGCCACCACGCGTGCAGATGCTGAGTGGGAGAGCAACGCCGGTGTGCAGGGGCCTGCCTTGCAAGCTGAAAATGTGCACTCGACCTGATTGAGCATCCGCCATGCCGCAGCCGCAGGCCAGCTGCCCGTTAGCCGCCACCAGAGGCTGTGAATGGAAAGAGTGGTTTGTGCGCATGCGTTCAGGGATGGGGTTGGTCGAGGACGTCCCACAGTTGCTTTCGCAAGGGAGACTAGGGAGACCCAGACGCCCGATTGACATGGCGGGGTAGTGAGCAGGCAGCTGGCAGCTGGTGCTACTGGCGCATAGCAGGTGCAGACGGAAACATGCAGCGGGTTAAGAATTCGGCAGCCACACGCTCCGGGAGCCCAGCACCCCGCTCCGCCCCCGCCCTCAACCGCGCTGCGCTGCGCAACCGCCCTTCCACACTATCACTCACCGACACTAAATGTTCTTGTTGATGAAGGCGGACACCACCATGCCAACAGCGCTGACGGGGTTTAGGGGGAGAAGCAGCATGATTCCCACGATGATGACCACCGCGAGCGCCAGCTGCACAGCCAGCAGCTGAACCTTGTCAAAGCGTGAGTCTATTTTGCGTTCAAGTCGTGTAATGTCGTCCTTGCTGGCGAGGTCCTTCGGTGTCGGGAAGACACTCAGCATCACCTCCGCCTGGGGCTGCGTGAAGTGATTGCCCTTGAGTACAGCCTCGCGGAGCTCAAAAGTGGCCGCACTTGACGTGGCCGAGCTCGTGGACGGCTGCGCCACGCAGGTCCTCACAGAGATCCGCCGCTGCTGCAGCAGCGCAGAGCGGTGTCCCATGGCGGGCTGCTGGCCCAGGGCGAGCTCGTTGTAAGACTTCGAAAAGCTGCACAGCGCCATAGGAGCGCAGCGCGTGTTCCGTGTCTAGATTCAGAAAGGATAAACGTCACCGCACGTTGGGAAGGGTCGAATGATAACGATTACTTTGCACGTTTACTGCTTGCCTTGCGTTTTCGGAGGGCGAGGGATGGGGTCCCGCGGGATGGGGCGTCCGCCCGCTCGCGATGGTATTGCTCCTTTTCACTTTTTGCACAGCTGCGGCAGTCGCCTCCTCCTCTCGCAATTTTCTTTGTATTTATTTACCAGGCGCTGATGCTTCTCCCCCTAAACCCCGTCAGCGCTGTTGGCATGGTGGTGTCCGCCTTCATCAACAAGAACATTTAGTGTCGGTGAGTGATAGTGTGGAAGGGCGGTTGCGCAGCGCAGCGCGGTTGAGGGCGGGGGCGGAGCGGGGTGCTGGGCTCCCGGAGCGTGTGGCTGCCGAATTCCTAACCCGCTGCATGTTTCCGTCTGCACCTGCTATGCGCCAGTAGCACCAGCTGCCAGCTGCCTGCTCACTACCCCGCCATGTCAATCGGGCGTCTGGGTCTCCCTAGTCTCCCTTGCGAAAGCAATTGTGGGACGTCCTCGACCAACCCCATCCCTGAACGCATGCGCACAAACCACTCTTTCCATTCACAGCCTCCGGTGGCGGCTAACGGGCAGCTGGCCTGCGGCTGCGGCATGGCGGATGCTCAATCAGGTCGAGTGCACATTTTCAGCTTGCAAGGCAGGCCCCTGCACACCGGCGTTGCTCTCCCACTCAGCATCTGCACGCGTGGTGGCTGTGAAGGAACGAGCTACAAACCGGCGGCAGCAGCCAGGCTTTGCACGGTCTCGCAGCACAGGGGCGGTTTCGCAACATGGTGCGCTACCACTGCTAGCGGTTCATGGACGGGGATACGGAAGGGTGTGCTCTGGCGGTTTGATTTCGTGGGGGGCGGCAAGGATGATAGCTGAGGGCTGGATGGGGCATGGCGTGCCCCATTGTATGGGTGTTTTGCGTTTTGCGTTTTGACCCTGAGCAGCACTCATTGCGTTTTGCGTTTTGACCCTGAGCAGCACTACTCATTGTGGTACTGTGGCTGTCGTGCTGGGCTCGCACTACGTGTATGGATAAGGCGGCGTGCAGTGCTTTAGCTCGCTGGCTGTGTATTTTAATTGGCAGGCGGCGAAGACGTAAAACCCCCGTCTTGTTGCGGCATGTTCTGTGCTGGTTCGGGCATGTTCTGTGCTGGTTCGGGCGGCGATTGCTCATGTCAATACGAATGTCGCACTGATGTACAACAACAATGCAAGACAGAGCTGTACACCAACGCCAAGCAGGACTGACCTAGTAGATGCAGGGGTGCAACCAACCTGCGGTGGATATACCTGCTGGACAACATATGTACTGGATGAATGGCAAACTGGGCGGCAAGCGTGTGCAACGTGTGCTATGCACCGCTACTGTGTCCGTGCCTAATAGGGCGGTGGTAATACAGGATTGCGTGTGTACCGGTGAGTGTTGAGCATATGTAACCATGTGGAGCGTCACAATCACATAATTGCTTTTGGGACTCGGCGTGGGGCCAAGTTTGGTGCTGTGTGGGCGGGCCATGCGTACTAAAGCCTGGTTAGTTTGGCGCAGAGATAGAGCCCAGGACTCGTCTTTTGCCTCGTTAGCAGTCGGCCTAGGCGGCATACGCTGGAACGGCAGAGCTGGGCTGATTGCGGAGTTGGGGCTGACAGACCAGCTGGAAGACAGCGAACAGCCAAGCGCACTTTCACTGCAGGACAGCTCAAACCAGGGGTCGTATCTTGTTTTCAGGGCAATGTCTAGGCTCAGACAAAACCGGCCGGGTGGCCGCCGTCTTTTGTCTGGGCACATGGCGGTTTGGGGGCTTCTCCATAGGAATTGGGACAAAACCCGCCCCAAAACCGGGCGAACAATGTCTTGCCTCACACATTAGTCCCCAGGAGGAATGCCTAGGAAACGGCCAAAATGGCCAATTATTGTCTGGACTCTGGAGACATTAAGATAGGAGCCGTGGCTCAAACCGCAAGCGAGCGCGCGGCGTGCACCACGCGCGCCACCGCACAGCCACGGCCACACACCAGCGCGCGAGCACAGCGCTAACAAAGCAGCGGACCACCGCCAGAACCAGGACGGCAGCACCGACAAAACGAACAACAGTGACAACGAGGCCACACAAACACCGCCCAGCAGGCGGACAACGGCCGCGCGAAGCCAACAACGCCGCGGCGGCACACCAACAAAACAGCGCGAACACCAACCGCAACACGTGGGGTACCCCCATTCCGTAACCTGGTTCCTGCAACGACAAGAAAAGGTGGCTCTCCCTCGCAAGGGAAAAGTGGGCTGTGCCGCCACGCCACGTCCTCCGTCTGAGGCCGAAGGTTCCGATACTAGCCTCATCTCCCGGACATAGCCGGGGTCGGTTTGTACAGGCACCGCCCGCCATATGTGCCCAGTCGCTTCGCTCAGGGGGCTCAGCCCAAAAACGTATGGGAACGAAAAGCAGCTCCAGGATAACGCCACAGAGAAAAAGCACGGAACCCTGGCAAAGCACAAAAATCCCTGCGGCAGGCTGGAGCGCGCTAGCCCAAAACATCCCCAATTCATGGAGTAACGCACGTCAATAACGGCGGGGCAGCGGGCTGCACTGATCCCCTCGGGGGCCCACCGACTGCCCTCTACACCGCCGCAACTAACCAAACGCTCACACCAACACCAACACGCGCCACACAGTAGGGTACCTGCGTGTGTCGAAGATGCTCAGGATTGTGGCCTGTTCAGGGAACCGCACTGGGCTGGGGGGATCCCGCAGGCGCGCCCTGCTGTACCAATAAAGGCGTGGTCCTTTGTCATCCACGAGCATGGAGCCACTTGTGGGCGTGTCACTGATGCGACATTGCTCCGACGGCGGTTGTTGTTTTGCGGGCGCTTGGATTCGACCTGGCTGCATCGCAAGCGTGACCCACTGCATGGTGCACTGTGCCACTTCTCAGGCCTTGCCGGTGCTGGATTGGGAACTTACCAGTGCTCACTTGTGTGCTGGTGCAGCCCATGATCTCCTTCGGCGTGCAGGCCGTTTGCGTATCGGGCTCAGACAGAGCCGTGCTCAGCTATATAAACTGAGTAGCCCAGCGACTGACCCAGCTTGCCACAGGCACGCGGTGTCCATGCCTGCCTCTCGCGGCTGTTAGAGATGCTAAGTGCTGCGGGGTAATGGGGCTAGTGGTGACTGGTGGTGAATGCCAGTAAGTGCTGGTGGTCTGTGCCCTTCTGCGGACGGCTGGGCTTGGGCTGCGTTAGTTGTGCTCCATGTTAGGTGTACGACCGTTGGGCTGTGGTGCGGCGCTGCCGGCGGCCTGCCAAACATGCAAGTGATGCAACGTCTGGAACCCATTAACTCCTTAATACCCACCTCGACTGGCTTTCAGCATGGCGTGGGTTGCCACGGCCTCTGCACCTGCCACCTGGATAGTGGGCCAACTGGGTCCTGGCCCGCCAAGCATGCGCCGTATGTACGAACCTCCAGAGCCCTCCAGAGCCCTCCAGAGCCCTCCAGAGCCCTTAGCTAGAGCCCTCCAGGGCCCTTCAGAGCCCTTCAGAGGCTTGTGCAGATCCCTCCAGAGGCTGAGCGGCTCTGAAACAGCCTGTGTTGGGAATGCCAGACCACCCTCAATGCAGCAGGAAGCCGCTTTGTAGCTCTGGCTGCCTGAGGAGGACCTGAGCCCCAATGTCTACCGTAAATTCAGGAAGGGCATAAATTGAATTCTCAACACTGGGCACGCGCACACGCAAGCATAGCGACAGGTCAGAAGCTCGGCTGCTTTGTGCGAGGGGCTGACGCAACGGGCTTGCAGCCGGATTTGGATCGGGTTGACTATTACACGAATCAGCTGGTCTCCGCCTCACAGTCGCTGACCCTTCCGGCCAGGATCCGCATTGTAGCTGCTTCGCCTGTGCCAACGCATAGCGCCATCCAGACACTTGATGCATTGCACGCCCGCCCCGGCGCGCTGTGGGCACCTGGTTCTGCTAAGCAGGGCTACGCACGCATGACGCACGGTGATTTGGGCAACGGCTGACGCCGTGACGCCGATGATGAGAGTGATATGGTATTGGTGGCAAGAGGTGCTATCAGCAGGGCCTCTGGAGGTGTGCGAGACGAGAAAACCAGACACCGAGAATGTGAGACACGGTGTGCGACAGCAGTGGCACGGGGCGTGCGTGAGGCGGCTGCCCTGCCGCTGCCTGACGTGGACGGGCCCCAAGTGACAAGCAACACGAGGGCAGTGGGAGCGGCGCCGCTGCCGTTGTGGGAGGGGTCGCGCGCTGCACCCACGAGTGTGGCGCTGGCGGCTGTGCCGTCTTGCGCCGCCTGGCCACCTGCCAACACGCCCGGATGGAGCCCGCGATAGATACGGTCAGAAGAGACTCAGCTGGCGGAGGATGTTTTCGCCAAGGTGGCGGCCCACTCCATCACGCTGGCGAAGGCGGTGTAGTGTGACAGCCGCGCCGTCCTGGCCAAGGTGGGCAGCAAGTGCCTGGGCCTCGCGCGCAGCACCAGCGACGGCGCCAGACGTGACGGCATCAGCGGCAGTGGGCTCAGCGCCAAGAGCGGCCTGCTGGCCGCAGAGGCGCAGCCAGCTGCGGAGAGTGGCAGCGACGAGGAGGCCCCTCCCGATACCGCCTTGGCGCGCTGCAACAACGGCGGTATCAGGTCTGCCGCATCGCGGCGGCCTGCTGCGATATCCAGGGCGCCGAGATCCACCTGCGCCGACACGGGCGCATCCAACTGTGTAATCTCCCGGCGGGCCCTGTCGCTGCTTGGCCTGCTGGGCGACGTTCGCGACACCCGCACCACGTTCTACCACGCCAACGGCGCGGAGGAGCGCGCCAAGCGCAAAGTCAGGGTGGTGGTGTGCCTGCCCGGTCTGACTCGGACTGTGGAGATGTTTTGTGTCAGACGCCGCGAACTACGACGTGCTGCTGGGTAACGACTTCCTGGGCCCTATCCGCGCAGATATCAGCTACAGCCGCAGTGTGCTCGAGTACGACGGCAACGAGGGCGGCCGCCACACCGTCCCTGTGATCATCACCCGCGGCGAGCTGCTGGACCTGCTGACGCCGCTTGACGTTCACGTGGCGTCAGGCCGCTTCAGCAGCGGAAGGGCGCGGTCGAATGTGCTGACTCCGGGCGGCAGCCCTGGGCCGCCGGGTTTGCTGAATGCAGCCGCCGCATCTGCCACAGTGGCGGAGTCAGCAACGACGACCACGGCGGCTTGCCGGCGGCAGCACTTTGCCGACAGCAGCTAGCTGCTCATGCAGGAGGCAGCCGGACCTCCGACACTGCCAGTGGCGGCGGCAGCGGTCGGTGACAACGGTGGCAGCGGCGGCGGTGGCGGCGGCACGCTCCGGCACCTGACCGTGCGCAACGAGTCGCCGCCCCCGCCTGACAACACTTGTGTGGAGCAGTCAAAGAGGCGGCGCCACCTGGGCGAGCTGTGGGAGCGGCAAGCCACCCGGCGTGCCCCACAGCACCGTCTGCATCAGCCGCCCAGCCGGGCGCGCCCGCAAGCCCCGGACTAGCCGCCGGCTACACGAGGGCAGACGGCGTTGGACGCGACAGCGCTGACTGAGTTCAAGTTTGGTCCGATGGCTGCCAAAACAGCAGCGCTGATTTTCTTCTTTATGCACACAATAGGCCTGCTGATTCGCGGCACTTGCGGGACTGTGTGGGTAAGTGGGATGGCAGGTTTGGGGCAGGTTTGGGGCGGCAGGTCGGTTTGGAGATGATGACACGGGATGACACGGGATGACACAGGGCGGTTTGGAGATGATACGGGGTGACACACGGGATGACACATGGGATGACACACGCCCTGTTTGCATGTTGAACTGCAGGGCCGCGACGCCAACTCGGCTACAAACATGCGGCACGCGCTGATGGAGATGCTGCTTGGCAAACCGCGGCCTGCAGCCCTGCGACCTGCTGGCGGCGGTGGCGGTGCAGGGCCTGGCGGCGGCGGTGGCGGTGGCGGTGGCGGTGGCGGTGGCGGTGGCGGCGGTGCAGGGCCTGGAGACGGCGGTGGCGGCGGCGGTGGCACCGCGCCTACCGGCGGCAACAGCAGCGGCCACGGCGTTGGGCCCGGTGGTGGTGGCGGCACGGGCGGCCCTGGGCCCAGCGGCAGTGGCGGCGCACATGTTCGGAGCAGAGGGGGCGGGCAAGGCCACGTGGAGGAGGACAGCGCGGCGCCGCCTTCAAAGCGGCGCCGGCGCGCAGGTTGAGACCTGCCGGTGTTGTCTGGTTAGCGACCTGTGCTGACGAGCATGGCGTAGCAGGCAGTCGGCTGCAGCGGCAGGGGTGTTTTCCTTGCTGTCTGGTTGGCCTGCTGCCTGCTGCACTAGTGCTTGATAGCTGGGCGCGACTGGGCACATATGGCGGGCGGTGCCTGTACAAACCGACCCCGGCTATGTCCGGGAGATGAGGCTAGTATCGGAACCTTCGGCCTCAGACGGAGGACGTGGCGTGGCGGCACAGCCCACTTTTCCCTTGCAAGGGAGAGCCACCTCTTCTTGTCTTCTTTATGCACACAATAGGCCTGCTGATTCGCGGCACTTGCGTTTGTGTGTTTGACGTGCAGAGGGACATTGGGGCGGGGGCAGCCAAGGCATCGAGCATGTGCACTCGCGCACACTCCTTTTCCTGGCTTGTTCCAGCCCTCTGGTGGCTCCAGGACGTTATTCTGGCTGTGGTATGCTTTTGGAAATTGCGGCGTTTGCAGGGGGGGGGTAGGATCTTCCGAAACAGACCCCATGCCTCAAATGGATAGAGCTCAACGAGAAAATCACGAATCCGCTTTCAAAATCGAAAATGGGTTTCTGGGTGCAAAGTTATGGATGCGAATTACAATTGAAGGGACAGTCCGACAAGCGGGGGCACACCGTACCCACGCCGCGAGGGACCGTCTCCGGCCCAGAGAGAAACACCCACCCCCTGGTTGACTGCCGACCTTCATAGCGTTACGCGCATGAGTCGAAGCCAAGCCGAAGCCCGCCAAAGCCCCACCGCAAAGTTATGACCCCTCAAAGTGGCCGGTCGGTCGGTCGGTCGGGGGTCCCAAGAGGTTTTGCACAGGTTCGTGCCAAGTTTTGTTCCTAGCGCTTCTGTCCTGCAGCACGCGGCGCAATGGGTGCAGCTCAACGATGCGTGCGTAGGTATACCCCAGACTCAGCACACGTGCATAGTTTGGGGCAGTTTGGGGAGCGGCATGTCGGCATTTTGGGAGATGCCTGGGGAACTGGTCAGGGACAGGCCGGTGCCGGCCGGGTTTTGCATGCATGAACGTGTCAGCACATTTCGTATCATCAAGTAACATTGAAGTAAGCCGTTGCATAGCAGGCCAGTCTATCAGGATACTTGTCGGCAGCCGGGCCACATGTCCACATGTCCACATGTCGGTCGGTCAAAGTGTGTTCCCAAGGCGGATCATCAAACATAGCGATAGAGCTCACCGAGAGCAGTCAATTGGCACCAACCTGACAAAAAACTAAGGGGTTCTGAGGGGGTTTTGGGGGGTCGTACGGCAGGGGGGGTCGGTCGGTCGGTCGGTCGGGGGGTCCGGGAGGTTTTGTGGCATGGGGTCAAAAAAGTTTGTTCCTACCCCCCCCCCTGGCGTTTGCATGGAGTAGCTCAGGCGCTGCATGGGGGTCGTCACATGGGGCAGCGGTGGGCGGCAGCTGAGCCGCAGCCAAGCCAGGCCAAGAGCCCATGCAGGAGCCGCGCGGGCGCCCTGGCTAGGCATAGTCGTCACTGGGGGCCAGAAAGACTAGTGAGAACCCGGCACTCTGTGTAAACTTACCACGAGTAATTGACAAGCAACAAATCTTGCTCATACCGGATGAACAGATTCCCAGCCCAGAGGGCTCTTCTGCTGATAGCGACTCTGTCAGCAAGTCTGCTAAGCTTCCAGCGCTCAGCGCAACAGTGATTGAGATATGGGCCTTCGGCCACAGTTTCCCCCCTCCCCGCGGGCAACACTCCGTGCCCCGGGCGTCGGCACGTCTGGTCGCATCGGACCTCGTCTTCGTGACCCGTCAACCCTAGCGACGCGGCCCTGCGGTATCATACGTACCCAAGCTACGTATATCGGCAGCTACAAGCGCCTGGACGCGCACCGACGAGCCTCGCGAGTCTTCGGTCAAGGACGTCGAGACCGGCCAAGGCTTCCCGACCCCTCCGTCAAGGCTTCGGCTATCAAGACCTGACTACACGACACTCGTGTGCAAGTCAAGGCTATTCTGAGACTCCCATCACGTCAGCGACGCGAAGACCGACAACTTGACATCGATTCAAGACCGGCTTCACTGGGTCAACGCTTCGAGTAGTTCGAAAGTTTCAACAAGACCTTCGGACTACATACGAGCCCAGCCCAAGAACAACTGACAGAGTCTTGAGATTCCGATTCATTCTGGGCTGTCAAGCCAGTCCAAAAGGCTTGCAGCAGCCAAGCTGTACATATCTTAGGGGGAAGGGAGCTGAGTGAGACAGCACCCACGGCGCCAGTTGCTTGGATTCTTGCATCGGCTTGACACGTTTCGTGCCATTGCTCACAGGTCTCCCTTGCTTCGGCGCATTCCCGCCGGCTTGGAGCGACCCGGCCCTCACGGCCTCTCGCCCAGCCAACTATATTTATCCTGACCGCCAACGACGATTTAGTAAAGCTATTCAAGACCGCAGGCAGCTGCTGCTGGGAGAAGCTCCGCTGCAGTCAGCCCGACACATTCGCGCTGCAGAAGGCGTCCTCCCCAGCGATAAGGGGGCCGCCCGCGCGGAGTCGCGACAGCATCACCACGTCATCCGGCGGGTCCTTCAACTTTGGCCTTGGCAACTTTTACCTGCGCAAGGTGATCCTCAACGTCTCCAACTGTCGCAACCTGGGTGCTCGGGCGAAACCTGAGCGACACGCCCAACACCAGCATTCAAGGCTGCGCGGCCGCTACTATGGCAGTGTGAGCTATCCCAAGCGCGTGCAGTGAGTTGCCCTGCAGAATGGGTACACCACCAACCAGTACGTGCTTGAGTGCCGAGCCTGCTTTATGACTCCTGACAACCAGTGGACCCCTCTCAGATGAGTCCTACTTCGATACCTTTCCCTTCCGCCCGCGGATTGGCGATAGCGGACTGACCAAGACGCTGGGATTCGCAGATCCACACCCCATCGACCGCCCGCTCTACCCGCACTTCAAGACGCGCGCGGGGACGTGTCATCGAGTGCCGAGAAGCGAAACAACGTGGCAGCGCGACCGACCAGTACAGCGTGCCGATGGGGTCTGAACTTCACTCAAAGCGAACAAGAGTAAATTCTAAATTACTTAGCGATGGCTTTATTGATGGTATCGCGACTACTGATGTCACTATGAACTGAGAGGTTTCGGCCGAGTTTCCTTTGAGTTTCCGCCGAGTTTCCTCTGAGTTTCTGTGCCTCGCTCCTTTCGCCCCTCAGCACTGCGCCGCCCCCCTTTCAAGGCAGCCCTAGCAGCCCCGATTGCATTCCCGTGTGCACCACAGCTCCCATTGCCATCCTGGTCGCGGCGGGGGTCGGCTGGCGCCGCGCCTGCCGCGCCCGTCACCCTCACTCCTCAGTCGCGTGTGCCCCGCAGCCCAAATGCAGCTGATGGAAAGGCGCAGCCCCATGCATCCCATCTGAGTTTACACGCAGCTCACACGCAGCTTCCCAACCAGCACCGCGCCAAACTGTGAGCGCCCACTCGCGCGCCACGCCAACAGCCAGCTACCATCCCTGAGCTCCACCGTACGCTTGTGCGCTCCTGTCGCTTCGCAGCCGGCTTCCCGCGCACTTCCAGCTCCCAGCCGTACAGCTACCCGACTCATGCCAACGACCCGTGTGCGTGCCCCCAGGCTCGGCAGCTTCCCAGCCGGCCCATCGTACAACTACCAGCTCCCGGCAAACGCACGGCTGAGGGGGTTGGGTGCCGTACACGAGTTAGTTGGGGGGTAGTCGGAGCTGTCCTAGAACATACATTATACTATTTTTTGGGCTGAGCCCCCCCAGCGAAGCGTTCCAGGGGGGGGCGAAGCCCCCCAGGAACACCCCTGTCCGTGGCTGCGTGGCTGCGTGGCTGGTGCGTCGGCAAAACATAGCATACTGGCGCAAACCGCGACTGCTACGTATTAGTATTTGTTAATGCCTATTGCATGTAAATAGGTGGCAGGGAAAATTCGGGCGGAGCGAGAAGTGCCTTCGCGGTCCATGGACAATTGACTTTCGCGAGGTCGCGAGGAAAGCATCCGGTGCCCGCTGATATGCAGTCTCTAAGGCAAATATGTTGGCGGCAAGCAAAGCGGGGAAGTATATCGAAAGTTTTGAGCGACTTGCTGAGCCATGCCTGCTAACGCGCCAGAATGCCGAGAAGCCCCGAGGTCGCCCCCGCCCCGCGCCCAGCCCTTTGAGCGTGGGGCGCCGGGGAGGTGTTGAGTATGGCAGGAGGCGAAAGAAATGCTTGGGGTGTTTGGGAGCGTGACAAGGCACGCATGCGTGGCGCGGGAAATCCCGCACGGCCCCAACCCGAGTGTCCCTAGCCGATGCGCCTGCGCGTCGTAGCGGCATGGAGGCTCTGACGGGGCGTTGCACGCCTATTAGCTCCCAAGCGTACGGGGGCTCAGCCCATTTTCCAGCTGTACAAAGCTGACACCCCTTGTTCGTGTACGGCACCCCCACCCCCCTCAGCCGTACAGGTCCTGGTACCTTCCTCCAAGTTTTGACTGGGTTTCCCTTGAGTTTCGGTGCCCCGCTCCTTTCGCCCCACAGCGCGGCGCCGCCCCCGCCGCGCCAGTTTCAGTGCAGCCGCCCCCCGCCGCGCCGGTCAGCCGCAGCCGCGTGTGAGCTCTGATGCAGCTCGATCGTAGGTAGGAAGACTGACACGCCGCACCGGTGCACGCAGTGCACCGCACGCGGCCATGTCCTCACCTGGCTGGATCACATCCCATCACATCCCATCACATCCCACACGCCACTTCTCAGCGCGGCGGGGACGGCTGGCGCCGCCCCGCCGCGCCAGTTACAGTGCAGTCCGTGTGAATCCCGTGTGCAGCCCAGATGCAGCTGATGGGAAGGCGCAGCCCCATGCATCCCATCTGAGTTTACTCTCCGCAGCTGTAACACACGAAGCAGTTTACAAGCAGCTCACACGCAGCTTCCCAGCCGGCACCACACGCAACTGCCAGCTCCCACTCGTGCGCCACGCCAACAGCCAGCTACCATCCCTGAGCTCCACCGTACGCTTGTGCGCTCCTGTCGCTTCGCAGCCGGTCTCCCGCGCAACTTCCAGCTCCCAGCCGTACAGCTACCCGACTCATGCCAACGACCCGTGTGCGTGCCCCCAGGCTCGGCAGCTTCCCAGCCGGCCCACCGTACAACTACCAGCTCCCAGCCGCGGCAGCTACCGACACCCAACCCAGCTCCTGTACGGCTAAGGGGGGTGGGGGTGCCGTACACGAGTTAGTTGGGCGTTAGTTGGGCGTTAGTTGGAGCTGTCCCAGGATGAAGGTTTATCTTTTTTTTGGGCTGAGCCCCCTGAGCGAAGCGATCCAGGGGGAGGCGAAGCCCCCCAGGATCGCCCCTGCGTTCCCCCTGGCGCACCTGCACTCGCAGCGAGAGCCACTCCCTTGAATGCCGCCACGGCTGCAGCACGCCACCAAACATGGCGCGTGCTGCTGCGAAGCGGCTGCATGTATGGTGGGGAGCCCGCGCCGATCCCTGCGGACCAGGCCTCCTCGCGAGCGGCACGTTCAATGGTGAACCGGTTAATGGGGGTGTCAATCTGCGCGACCTCGTCGAGAGGCCGAAGTCGCGCAGATTGTTCGGGGGGCTGCAGGAAGCGGCCCCCCACGCCGCAGCGCTACAGAAATACAGTTGCAGACGCCGGCGCGCCAGACTCAGCTCACACGCACATGGATGCGGATTACAATTGAAGGCCAAGCGGGGGCACGCCGTACGCACATGCATGCAAGCGCAATCTGCGATTGATTGCCTTGTGCACTCACGCACGCAGGCCCTGGGCGTTTGCCGCATCTCAGCCAGAGCTGAGGCGACGCCCGGGTGCAAAGGCAGTTGCCTCCAGAGTCCGGTCCAGCCAAGTAACACGCACCAAACAACTATCTGCGTTGCAGCAAACGGCATTGAAATGGCAGCGGGCGTGAGTGGCAGCCGCAACAGCGGCGTTCTCGGCAGTCGAGGTAAGACGCGGCCCTAGGAGCGGCTGAGCTGCATGCGTGGGGCTTGCAACGACGCGTGAAGCAAAGCTGAGTCTCGGTGGAAACCGCTACGAGGCTAAATCATGTAAACTTGAAGGAGTCGCGGGTCGGCCCGGAAGTCGGCTAGGGCCGGCTACCTGTCAATGCGAGGTCGTCTCCACGCCCGGCCCAGGGCCCATCCGTTTCCTGCTTCGGAAGCGGTGGCCGCGCACGCAAGTTTTCCCCAACTGGCATGCTTGTCGCGTGTGCTGTAGTGTCTATGGCTTGCCGCTTGGGCCGTGCAAGCTGGTCTGCATGCTACGTCCGGCGCACCCACCTACCGCAGGCTAGTGCTTGGCCCTGATGCGCCACGACACGCAGGCTACACAGTGCCTAGGGCGCACCTGTCCTGCGAACTTCGACTTGCAGGGCTTTGCCACGCCACATACTGCATGCTTAAGCAGTTACAATGTTTCTTCTCTGGGTTTGCGTGCCGCAAGTATCACTCCCACTCACTGGCTTCCCTCAACAAGGCCAACTCCAATCCGGGGTGTGATGCTCACAGGAAACACGCTAATCAAAAAGCTTCGTGCCACATTCCAAACATTCGAGCACGCACACGCTAGATACGATAACCAACAGTAGGACGAACCAACAACCGACCGGGCATAGCAGTCCTGCAACTGCATGGACCATGCCTGCCCGTCCTTGGCGAAGGCAAACACCTCGCCTCGGACTGCAGCTCTTCACATGTACAGTAATGCAGCTCAAGGCCCGTCATGCTGTGCAAAAAAGCCCGCCCGTTGTAAATCTTACATCTGTCCAGCTACAGCAAAACGATAAGCCAACCATGCCCAATCTTACGGCGAATGGTTTCACAGCACGTCAACGGACGAGCGACCGACGTTCTCAGATGTCAACTGAGGCACAGGCCAACGCTGCAGCGCCCACAGCTCACACCGCCAGCGCCTTGCGGGCCGCGCGCCTAGCGCTGCGGCAGCGGCGGCGAAAGCTGCTTACCACAGGCCAATGACCTTCCACCAGGCGCCGCCAATGCCCAGCCACACGGCCAGGTAGAAGATGGACAGGATGAAGCCAAACTTCAGCCAGTCGCCCTGTGTGTGTGTGTGTGTGTGTTTGTGTGTGTGTGTGTGTGTGTGTGTGTGTGTGTGTGTGTGTGTGTGTGTGTGTGTGTGTGTGTGTGTGCAACACCCGTTGGGGGACAGGGCTGGACAGTAGCAGCGGCACGTGCACGCAGCCAATGACTCTGTATAAGGAGGCGTGGAGGCGTGGAACAGGCAAGGGGCCAAACCATATGCCTGCTATCTTCCGCGCGCTGCGTACCCATACCCTATTTCAAGCACGACCCCGTTCTTGCCCCACCCACAGCCAACCACCAGCTCCCTTCCTTCACTATCTAAGCCTGCCCCCACCAACCGCCTCACGCCCGGCCCTGGCCACCCGTACCTGAGGCACGTAGCCGGCGCCAAAGTACGGCGGCGCGGAGCCGATGCCGTAGGTGGTGAGGCAGCCCATCAGGTTGGACAGCTGGCCCAGAGCAATGGCCGCCAGCATGGGCGGCGTGCCACAGGCGGTGGCAACCGCCAGGAAGGCGGTGTACATGGCGCCGATGTGCGCGGCACCCGAGGCGAAGAAGTAGTGCGAGTAGAAGTACAGCAGCACCACAATGCCGAAGGCGCCCTGGGAGGTGGTGGGAAGGGATAGCGCGGGAGACGGGATTGAAGGCAGGAGGGTGTATACTAGGGCCGAGGGCAGGCGCGGCGAGGGCAGGCGCGGCGTGTGCGTGCGCTGCACTGCAAGCCCTGCAAGGTCCACTCCACAGACTCCACAGGCCCTCGAGGCCCCGGCTCAAAGGCCCGTGTCCTGCTTGCCCCGCCACCGCCCTGCAGCCACCCTTCCGCATTGCCTCACCTGCCAGCCCAGGCCCAGGCCGCCCACGATGTTGACCACCGAGGTGGACAGCCACGGGATGAAGCCGTACTTGTTGAGCGCGGCCGCCATGGCGATCAGCGCCGCGAACCAGGTGAGGGTGTCCCAGGCCGCGTTGTTGTTCAGGCACTCCTTCCAGTTGGTCACGTTGGTCACCTGAGAGAGGCGGAAACGGGTTGGCGGTGGGTTGGCAGCAGCGAGGCGAAGGGTGGGCATGCACGTACGAAAGCTGGGAGTTTGGCAGGCCGTGGCGAAACCGCCCACGTCCGCATGCTGTAGAATCTTGTGCCGGCCTGTTTCCGGTCGGTGCTCCTCACCGGCTGCCCCTTCACTTCGTGCCATTACAGCTCGTGAAACCTTCACAACCACATTCGCCGCTCTCTTTCCGCCCGTCACTCACCAGCAGGATGAACAGACCGACGATGGCGGCGGCCACGGCGTTGACACCGATGGAGCCACCGAAGATCCACAGGGCCACGGTGATGGCGAAGGCACCTGCGGGGTAAGGGATTGGACAGAGTGGCACGTCAGCACGTGCGCTGGACAAAGCTCTGCCACTTCCTACTGCCAGCAAGTGCCGAGCTACATACTGCCCGCGGAAGACCCTTGGCCCAGGCTACCTCGCAGGCCGCATCAGCCCCACAGTCCTGCTTCAAGCATACACCAGACACACACGCATGCGCACGCACCGGCGGTGATGACCTCGTTGGTGCTCATGGGGCCCAGCTTGGCCAGCTCCTTGGCGGCGGTGGCGGGAGCGTCAGGAGTGTCCTTCACCTGTGGGTGTATACGACGTAGGTGAGGGACGCATAAGGCGAGAGGACAGCCTAGCGCGTAAGGACCGTGGCTGCGCGGGGATGCTTGCCTGTTCGCAAACAGAAGCGACTCCCCACAAATTGTCTGCGCCCCTACTGCACTCAGATCATAGCGCGCCTGCGCCTTCCGCCCTTCGCGAGCCACATCCCATTTGCATGACCGGTTGTTCCAGTCCCATTCCCCCAATGTTCCGCTGCCCACATCCCGCACGTACCTCGGGCGGGTACAGGGCGTACAGGATGAGCGGCACGCAGATGAGGCACACGATGCCGGGCACCAGGCCCGCCAGGGCCCAGGTGCCCCAGCTGATGTTGATGCCGGCGGAGGCGGCCAGGTTCACGGCCAGTGGGTTGGCGGCCATGGCGGTGATGAACATGGCGGACGACACCGTGGTAGTCTGGCGGCATTGGAGAGTGGCGCGATACGGTTCAGTGGCAAGTGGAAATAGGCAAGCCGGTGCATGCGGTGATCTGGTGCGACTCCCCTCGTCGCCTCGACGCACCGGACCTCCTCAGCCCATAATGTCCACTTGGTCCACTGCCCGACGCCATGCCTGCCCAGCGCCTTAAATCCCTTCTCCATCTGGTTTCTAAACGCTAAGGCAACCGGTGCATATGCTGCGGTGCCCTGCAGACTGAACCCCACGATAATCCGACCCAGACCAGCGGATATCCTCAGCCAGCCAGTGCGGACTGCTTCCCCCACTGCCTGACACCATGCACGACCACCGCCCAATTCCCGGCGCCACCCAGTGCCAAAAGCAAACCGCTACCTATTCCCTTTCCCTCCCGCTCCATTCCCCCAGGCCGGCGCCCACCTGGAAGCAGGTGGTCATGACGTATGCGCCCATCTTCTTGGCGGTGCCCTTCTCCGGGTCGGAGCCGCAGGCCAGGCACAGCGCCTTGGCCAGCGGGAAGAAGATGCCGCCGGCGCGTGCCGCCACCGAGGGGATGGCGGGCGACAGCAGAGCCTCAGCAAACACCAGAGCGTAGGTCAGGCCCAGCGTGGTCTTGCCCAGCGCGCCCACAATCATGTAGGCGATGCGGTTGCCCAGACCCGACTTGATGAAGCCGCCGGCCAGGAAGTAGGCGATGGCGATCAGCCAGCTGTGGGCGAGGGCAGAGAAGGGAGGAACCGGGAGGGGTTGGGAGGAGGTGAAGGGCGTGTGCGCTGGACGAGCCGCACGCGCAGCTGCAAGCATGACCCGAGGTGCGCGGAACCCCAGAGCCCTGGACTATGAAGGAAACAACGCCCACATACACGCGAGTTACATGGCTATAAAAGGGAGTCGCAGGCGAGATGGCGGTCAACGGCCCCGAAAAAGCGAGCGTGTGCGTCGGCACTTACGGGATCTCTGAAGCGAAAGCGCTGAACGCCTCGGCAAAGGTCAGCACCTTCGTGATCATGGCAGCGCCCAGGCCGATGATGGCGACCGCGCCCAGCGGCAGCGGCGTAGTGATGATGCCCACGATAGTGCCTGCACGCAGTAGCCATGCGCGAGCGAACGATTAGCCCACGGGAATGACAGTAGTAAATCATACACCGTTGCGGATAGCGCAGCCTGAAAGCGCTCTGGGATGCAAGGTAGACCTTTCGATGCTCACCGATGAAGACCGCCAGCAGGTGCCAGGCCTTGGCCGTCACGCCCGCGGGGGGCGGGATGAACCACAGGGCAGTAGCAACGCCCACGCAGATGGCCAGGTCCTTCATGTTGGCACCCCACTTAAAGGCGGGCTTCGCGGGAGCCGGGGCAGGGGACGATGCGGCCTGAGCGACCACATTCAGCGAGCGCCGACCAACAGTAGTGGTCTTCTGGTGCACACGGTTGTGCAGAGGCAGCGCGGACATGCCAACCACGCTGCGAAGAGCAGGCGCGGTCGCGGAAGCGCGGAATGCCGCAGGTGCGGGCGCAACCTTGCGCTGCTGGGTGGGCAGGCCGGCGCGCAGGCCCTGCGCCCTCAGGAGAGTGGCCATGGCTCACAGAACAAGTCCTTGTCTCGGAAAAGTTCCCCGATGCGAGTCTCTTGGCGCGCCCTTCCCGCGTCGCCTATTGCTAGTAGGCAACCACGCCCAAGTATGTATGCCGCAGCGCACTACGGTAACAATCAAGAGGAAGTGCGCCGAGGAGGCAAAGTTGCGCGATTTGCGGGTTGATTGCATCGTGCAAGCCCCAAACGCTGACCCATCCAATCGCAATTTCATGTATACATGATGGTCGGCTACTGTTTGCACAACAGTGGAGCTGCCGAACAAAGAAGTCAGTTTCTTGCGTGCAACATCCACGCGCGACAACCCTGCACCGTCGCGTGCACGCATGGCTGTGCCCTTGTAAATGAGGTGGCCGATGAAATGAAACATGCGAGGGTTGCACTTGGGGGCCAGGGGATGGCTGGAGGCCGCCGAGGTCTAGGGTTGCGGCCCCACCGCGGCTCTGAGTCGGCCACGCGACGCCGGGCGTCTTGCGCGGGTTCCCTGACACGGCGGACAGGAGAATGTTGACTACCCCTTCAAAATGCCATCGTGGCAATGGCCCCCGGCAATCGAGTGCACGGCCAGTCCCTTTTGGTGTAGCGTGGACCAATCAACGCTGTGGGCTTCGCACACACCCAGGCGATGCCCTTGTTGGCCTTTGCTTGATACACACAACTGTCCACACCACGATGTAATGTTCCTTCCAGCACAACGCCGGTGTTGCAGCACACAACCAAGACGCCGCTTCACTGTGTCCCCGTGTCCTAGCAACCCGATCTGGGCGCTGTCTCGGAGAGAGGCGTCCACTCGTCCAGCCAGCGCCCCGGTAAACCTCCCATACTACTGTCCCTTCTTGTAATGTCGCATCCATACTACATCTCATATCCCCCGGCTGGGTGGTGGCGCTGGGTATACGTGCAGGTACTTTCTCTCCTGCGGTTTGCTTGCGTGGCGTGGCACGGTGGCAGTCTGCCACTGCGCTTTTTTAGTTGTGTGTGGTTACAAGGTGGTGAGCACGACGTGCATTCCTGTCCTTGTAGAAACCTAGGCCCGGGCCGGGGGGCCCTTATATATAACGCCTGCAACACTTATATATATGCAGCTAGTTTGGTCCCCGAATGGGGGTGCTTATGCTCCTGTGCTCCCAAATGGAATCTAGTAACGCGGCTAACCTGGCTGGGTCCGCATTCTGCATGACGGCCTGCATTCCGCCTGTAAAATCGATCTCGCTACCCAAACGCAACTGGTCGTAGGCCGTACACCGCATGAGCACATGATTCTCATCTTCGACTTCATTTGCAACACATAGCGGGCAAATCCTCTCCTCCCTAGGTCGTCCATAGGCGCGGTTGGCAGTAAGCGGCCAGCAGCATAGGCGGAACCTCATCAAGGCCTTGTGGTGCGCAACTGGTATAAATGCTCTACTGTGCCCTTGCATGGTCAGTGGTGCCGCTCCTTCCGCACACAGCCCCATCCAATGCTTGTACTTGCTCATCTGCACGCCTGGTTGCTTGTTGTCTGATGGGAAAGTGCTTGGCTCAGACTGCAGCCGCTCGTGCTTCCACGCCTTCATTAGACTCTCTCGAAAGGCGGATACTATTTGCCCTTCAGGCAGCGGGCTACCTGCTCGGCTCTCCTCCCTTTCCGGCCTGATCATGTGCATACGGCCTTGCCATACGTCTACGCCATGCGCTGAGATAAAACGGAAAAGCCGTGCACACCACCCATCTCCCTCTGGGTGTACTAACGCGTCTTGTACTTCATCAATTAGTGCATCGTGAGCTAGGCTATCCTTCTGCACGGCAATCCTGTTGTAGAATCCAATGCAAAGCTTGGCGAAAAAGAAATGGAGTGGTAGTTGTGCTAATTCAGCAAACAGCAGGCGATGCGATGGTCGCTTCGCACCCACTGTCATCCTCATGTACTGCACTTGTAATTTGACGGCCTCGTCTTTCAGGCATGCTTCAAACGGTCCGTGCGCCAGGTTATTGCTGTCACGCCGCCGCGGTGGTGGGCCGCCGTCCAGCATTTCCGCTAATACGTCGGGTCCCCACACTTCACAACCATATGCTAGGATGGAGCGAATTTGCACCTCAAAACAACGCATGCGTATGTCGGGGGAGAAAATCCTCAAACGGTTTAATCTATTAGTAAGCGCGTACATAGCACGCCGCGCAGCCTCACATAGCGTCTCTCTGCAGGCGGCAAAAGCACGTCCAGGGCCGTAGACTAGTCCCAGATACCGTGCCTTGTCCACCGCAGGGATGGGCTGCCCTGCCAGCCGCAGCCCACTGCACTCATCGTTCAATCTACGACGCTCCTGGTCGTCTGAAGTGAACACCAGACGTTCACACTTTGCGACGTTTGCTTTCATACCAAATGCTTCGCAGAAAGTATCCACAAGTGACAACAGGTGCCGCATACGCTCAGGGGTGGTGGCTAGCAGCGAAACATCGTCAGCGTACATTAGGAGCGACAGCTTCTTACCGTTTAACTCAGGGGTTCCCGCTGTGCTTGCAGTGTCCAACCAGTCCTCGTGCGCATTAATATACTCTGCCAAAGTTTCAATAAAGAGCCCGAACAGCTCTGTGCTCAGTGGGCACCCTTGCTTGACTCCTTGCGTTGCCTCAAAAGCAGCGCTCAGTTTGCCATCGGCTTTAACCGTCATCATGACCTTTTCATATGCGGCTTGTATGGCCTCCAACAGCCGCCCTGACACGCCCTTTTCCCGCAGCCGTAGCCACAAGAGGGGGCGCGGCACCTTGTCAAACGCCTTCTCAAAATCAATCTGTACAACAATCATTGGTGGTGCTCCTGCACGTGTGTGCTTTGTCACCAGGTGCCTCCACTTGAACAACTCGCCTGCTCGTGCTAGCCTGTTCAGAAGGATAGATGCATAACACTTAGCCAACGCTCCGCCTACTGCAATGCCCCTGTAGTTGCCGGGCGTCTTCACATCGCCCTTTCTCTTGTAAATTGGCGTCAGCACTGTGGTTGTGAACTGTTCCGGAAAACTTTCATCTCCGTCTTGCGCCCGCCAGATGCGGTTAAACAACACTTCTAGAACAGGTGCTACCCGGTTCACCGGCGGGATGGGGGGGGTCTGCCCTGGGGTCTCCCTGCGTCTTTGCGTACTTGTAGCATTCCGATGGCGCGGCTTCCGTGCCTGGGGCCTTGCCATTCGGTAGCCTCTCTAGAGCATGAGTCACTTCGTCTATCGAGATATCGCTGTTCAATATGCTATCTAACTCAGCCCATTCCTCGTCATCATACATCGAATCTCGCCAGCCATCTTCGTCACAGCAGTACGCCAGTAAACGCTTTGCAGCGCTGTCGTCAACTGTTCCTGCCCCATCATTCAGTAGCCGTGCAAAGTGATGACGGAAGCCATCTGCCGTGATGGGGGATTTGCTCGTGCACCGCTCCTCAATCATCTTCCACAGTGCTTTAGCGTCGGCTCTGCACCGTGCTACCCTATCCCGCATCACTTGCGCATCATGGGCGGCTCTAGCCCTGCGTTTTGCGCGGCAGTACACTGATCTCGCGGCCCGCATCGCTTCCCACCTTTCTCCTTCCTTCACAACTGGTTTGCCAAGCGCTACTTTCGCCTGGACGAGCCTCCCTCCTGAGGGGGGGGAGGATAACTGGATAAGAATGCCGGATTCTTACCCCATCACCGACATCTTCAGAGCTTATCTAGGGCGTTACGCATGTACTTGTAGTTTTATCAAACGTAGCACTATGCGGCTCACACATGCCATCACAAACACAACGCAGCGTGGGAATTCCATGTGCGCGTCCTGACGTGGACATGTCGGCACATGTCCCCACAGGTCGACACACGCGCTTCTACATGGCGGGACCCTCGAGCGCTAATGCACGCTGTTCATGAAACACAGAACGGGGTATGGAACGGGGTTCTGGGGGGCTGGGTCCGTGGAGCCGGGTCGAGACTCGAGAGAATTTCCAAGCATTGAATCCTGCGTGCAGAAATCGCAGCACTGGCCTGGATGGCACAGCGCGATAGAGCCCCAGAGGCCAGAGGCGCGAGTGTAGCACTTGCGGGGGATTGGGTTATGGCACTTGTGGGAGACGGGGGAGGATGGAGACAAAGCTTACAGCCATGACAATGCATGGGACCCATCGATGTTTTCTGGGAAGGACCGAAGCAGGATTGAATCCGGTTGGTACTTGTCCTCTCGAGTACCCGCTTCTCTCCTGGTTTCCCTGGTGTGGTGCTGACTCAACACCGCTGCCGCCACCTGGAAAGCGCTGCATGCGGCACAGGCGCCCTGCAGTCCCGTCCCAACCCGTGCTCTTGCTCCCGATGCCGTTGAGAGCAGGGGTTCCCCTGGTTGAGAGGCCTCGCCCGTGCCCTCACGCCCTATGAGCCAAGCCATTGGTGGTGTTGAGAAACACCGGACTTTTTTGGTTGATTGCAGGTTGACAACTTGCTACAGGAGCCGCTTAGGCGGTCTCCTCGCCCTTGCCGCCCTTGGTCTTCTTTGGCAGCAGCACGGCGTGGATGTTGGGCAGCACACCGCCCGAAGCAATGGTCACCTCGCCCAGCAGCTTGCCCAGCTCCTCGTCGTTGCGGATGGCCAGCTGGATGTGGCGGGGCACGATGCGGTTCTTCTTGTTGTCGCGAGCGGCGTTGCCGGCCAGCTCCAGCACCTCAGCGGTAAGGTACTCCAGCACAGCGGCCAGGTACACGGGCGCGCCGGCACCAATGCGCTCGGCGTACTTGCCCTTCTTCAGATAGCGCGCAATGCGGCCCACGGGGAACTGCAGGCCGGCCTTGGCGCTGCGGCTCACGGCCTTCTTGCCGGAGGTCTTGCCCTTGCCGCGACCAGCCATTGTATCGAGTGGGGGGTTCTTGGAGAACGAAGTAATAAGGTTTGAATGTGCGTGTTGAGAGCGTTGTAATTATAGCGCTACCATCCCCTGTGTTTATATGCAGCAGGCCCGAAACGAAGCGCCTCGCCCTGGCCAGCCGGTCAACGCAGTCAACGCTCCTGGGCGGTTGGGTCAAACAACCGCTCTCCTCGCCCTGGCCACCCCGCGACCAGCCGCGCTTCCTCATAAGCTGCCTGTTCTCGCATGTATTTCCTCAACCCCAAATACTCCGTTACATTTCTGCTTTCACAGCTCCCATATCTAAACAAAATGGCCCCCAAGAAGGACGAGAAGCCCGCGACTCAGGAGGCCGGCGCCGAGGCCCCTGCCAAGGCCGAGGCCAAGCCCAAGGCCGAGAAGGCCGCCAAGAAGGCCAAGAAGGAGCCCTCCAAGAAGGCTGCCAAGGAGCCCAAGGGCGACGGCGAGAAGAAGGACAAGAAGAAGAAGAAGAGCGCCGTGGAGACCTACAAGCTGTACATCTACAAGGTGCTCAAGCAGGTGCACCCCGACACCGGCATCAGCAGCAAGGCCATGTCTATCATGAACAGCTTCATCAACGACATCTTTGAGAAGGTGGCCACCGAGGCCTCTAAGCTGAGCCGCTACAACAAGAAGCCCACCGTGACCTCCCGCGAGATCCAGACCGCCGTGCGCCTGGTGCTGCCTGGCGAGCTGGCCAAGCACGCGGTGTCGGAGGGCACCAAGGCCGTGACCAAGTTCACCTCGGGCTAAGCGCCCTCCGGACGGACACCTGGGCGTCACACCTCAAAAAAACAAAACTCGGTGTTTCTCAACACCACCTCACATATTTCGAATGGGATGGGTGGTGGAGGACGGCCACTTGACGCACCACAGGTGTCCGGATGAGGCACCTGCGTGGCGGTATAAGTCTGTAGGGGTGATGTCAAATCATGATACCTGGTGCCTCATAATTAATACGGCAACAGACTGAAGCGGTTCTGGCCGGTCCGGAGATGGATGCCTTATCATGTTGGGCACTTGTGGAGCGTGTGTGAGGCGTGTGGACCACTGGGATCCTTGGGGCCCCAATTACTTTTTGCAGTGCACAACCCTCATTGCATACGGCATATGGTGTGCAAGGGACTGTTAGCGAAAGCTAATGAGGGCTGTGTTACCAGGTGGGCCCCTTGCCTCCTCCACTTGGCTGTACCTACGGGACTCTGGTGCTTGGCAGGGCATGTGGAGGCCCCCAGTTGCTACTGCGCATTGGCAGGCAAGCAACCGTGCATGTGGCATCGTTTAAATTATAGGTGTGGACGCCGCGGGATGGGATCATGCAGGCTGAAGAGTGAAGACGACAGTTAGCATGGGGCCCGGCCCGGCCCCCCACAAATTAAAGCTCCTCCTCGCGGTAAGGACAGGGAGGACCTAACAAGTGGGGAGTAGTCTCAATCTGGTGTCACGGTCTTCAGCAGGCCGTTGCAGCAGGGAACGCTGGAATGACCCCTGTCTGTGGCACTCGGGAGCGCGGCAGCGCATGCGGTATGCTGCAGCACGGAGTGGCAGGCACGGCCCGAGGAAAAGGCGGCTCGCTGAGCATGTTGGCAGCGTGGTGCGGAAGCTGGGGTTGGTGTCTTATGTAAGCGGATAACGGCAATGTCCGGCATTGTGCAGGCTCAGGACGGTATAAATGTAGAGGCAGGGATGATCATGTACAAAGGCACAGAATCCCGAGGTTGAGGGTGGTGTTGAGAAACACCGAGTTTTTTTGGGGGTTTTAGGTCCTGGCACGCCACGTGCGCCCCGCTTCTCCAGGTGAGGGAAGACGTGGCAGATACAGCGTGTGCAGGGTGTAGGAGTTGCTTAGCCACCGAAGCCGTACAGGGTGCGGCCCTGGCGCTTGAGCGCGTAGACCACGTCCATGGCGGTCACGGTCTTGCGGCGAGCGTGCTCGGTGTAGGTGACCGAGTCGCGGATGACGTTCTCCAGGAAGGTCTTGAGCACAGTGCGGGTCTCCTCGTAGATCAGGCCGCTGATACGCTTCACACCGCCACGACGAGCCAGACGGCGGATAGCGGGCTTGGTGATGCCCTGGATGTTGTCGCGAAGCACCTTGCGATGGCGCTTGGCGCCGCCCTTGCCCAGGCCCTTGCCGCCCTTGCCACGTCCGGACATGTTTGCTGGTAGGTTAGGGGTACGAAGATAAGATATGTGAGTTGTTTTGTGCATCACACTGAGGCCCTGGGCGGTTATAACAGGGCGCTCGGGGCAAGGCAGGATCCAAGTCAACGACACAGGTGAGGCGTTGACCAGGCCTTCATGCAGTCGAGTCTTGCCAGTCAACGCCTCACCCTGGCCATGTTGACCAGTCATCCTCGCGCCTGCTATTTAAGCCGAAGCAGCTTCTGCTTATTTAAAACTTTTCAGCAATTCACATCGTTCTTTTCCCAGCTTCCAACAAGATGGCCCGCACTAAGCAGACCGCTCGCAAGTCCACCGGTGGCAAGGCGCCCCGCAAGCAGCTGGCCACCAAGGCCGCTCGTAAGACCCCCGCCACCGGCGGTGTGAAGAAGCCTCACCGCTACCGCCCCGGTACCGTGGCGCTGCGTGAGATTCGCAAGTACCAGAAGTCGACTGAGCTGCTCATCCGCAAGCTGCCGTTCCAGCGCCTGGTCCGTGAGATTGCCCAGGACTTCAAGACCGACCTGCGCTTCCAGAGCCAGGCCGTGCTGGCGCTGCAGGAGGCCGCTGAGGCCTATCTGGTGGGCCTGTTCGAGGACACCAACCTGTGCGCCATCCACGCCAAGCGTGTGACCATCATGCCCAAGGACATCCAGCTGGCCCGCCGCATCCGTGGCGAGCGCGCCTAAGCGTCCTGGCGTCTGCGCTGCCCTCTGGCGTCTCCCCGTTGTTTCGGGCGTGACAGCAGCGGGAGGCGCAACAAAAAACTCGGTGTTTCTCAACACCACCTTATCCTCGTGGTCTTGGAGGGCGGGGCTGTGGGGCAGTGTGACAAATTCCAAGCCGAAGTCGTGGCTACAAGGGAACCTCCACCTTTTACCTTGGATTTTGGGTGGTTCGGACCCCACTTGTCGCGCCGAACGGCAGATTGGCAGGGGGGCGCGGTGGAAGGCAATAGAGATGGTGGGAGGAATTGAGCAGCTGCGTCAACCCCTGTGTTTGGCTGCTTGGGGGGAGCTACACTCGTGCCAGCCTGTCGCGCACGATGGAAGTGGGGCTCTGTGGGAGGCCACAGCGCCCGAAGGGCTTCATGCAGCTGCCTTGTATTTTGGCTGTCATCCGATGCCTCAGCTGTGCATGATGGCCAAGTGCCCCAACCGAAAACCATGCCGCCAGCGTTTACGCATGTGTCCTCCATAATCCAACACCTGGTCGCGCAGTCTGAAGCACGCCGCCCGCTCGCAGGATGCATGCCTTGATGCACACACGAATATTTCCGCCACCGACAGGCTCGCACGCGCGCGTCCCTTCCCTTAGCTACAACCCTGTACGGTAACCCATGAATCGCGAATCCCTGCGATCCCACTATGTCGCACGCCTGCTCGCCCCTCCAGCACGCCTCCAGCACGCAGTCCTAACTCTCACGCTAAAGCTCCTCATACACGTCGTACAGCCCGCCGTGACCCACATGCACGCCGTAGTCTTCCCCTTCGTCCTGTTCCTCGCCCTCCTCCGCCACGCCCTCCAGCCCCAGCTCCAACGCTAGCCGCCTGTCCAACCCCGCCTCGCCCGACACGCGCCGCCGCACCCATCGCAGCTGGCGCGCCCCCGTTCTCCCCAGGGCTTCCATCATGCCAGGCATAGCCCGCCTTACGCCGCCGCCATCCCTGCCGGCCTCCTCTTTCCGGCCCTCCAGCTGCCCCCAGCTCGGCCCCGCCGCCGCCGCTTTCGCCTCCACTCCTTCACCCTCCACCGACAGCAGCGCTCTCCGCCTCGTGGTTTCGGATGGCTCGGTAGGGTGGTTTCGGATGGCTCGGTAGGGTGGCGGGTAACTGAATTCCAAACGGAAAGCGTGGCTGCAGAGGGACCTCTGGTTAGCTGCGCATCTGCTGCTGAGTGGGTGACGTCCAGTTCATCAAGTCTTCGACGCAAGATAATATAAAGATACGCACCGGTGGTGGCCGCGGCACGCTCAGGAACCAAGCGATGTGCGCCCTGCCCAGCCAGTATGCTGTGGGCATGCGTCTATGGTCACAAGCTCAGTACAAGCAGGTTGAGGCATTTGTGGGGCCGCCACACAGGCGCTGGGCCCGGCTATGGGCACGGCGCCGGGAGGGGCTGCCAGGCGCCCGGCCACCGTGTGGTCAGGGCACCGCTAGTCATGTCGGGCTGAGTGCCGTGTTTGCATGCCACCTAGTGTAGGTTGACACAGCGGGGCGGGTCAGGCGCGCCACACAGCCTCCGGGGCACTTGTGCTACATATGCTGCCCCGCAGCATGCAAGCACGCCCACACGCCCACAAAGGCATGCGCTCCTGCGCCCACAACCACATGCCCTGGAACCTCTGGTGCATTGCAGCTGACATGTCACACGTGGTTCCTGTATTATGACGCCGGCAGCCGGCCTGCGCCCGGTCGCATGCCGGAGCCGTGACTGTGTTACCGAGCGGCGGCGGCGGTGATGCAGGGTGCGAGGAAGGTGAGGGGGCCGTGTGTACGTCATACGGGCTTTGTGTCAGCCCTTTTGCTGTCCTCTGTCCCTGATGTATATCACAGCCTCATCACATAGCCTTGCGGCCCCTGTGGGCGCCGGTCTATGGCACAAGAGGGTCTGCTCGCCTGGCTGGGCAGCGCTCAGGGCCCCGCCATGGCGCCGCGGCCTGGGCTCCTGCGTGCTATACCCTGACGGGCGCGACTGCAGTGGCGGCTGCTGGTCTCATAGTGTAAGCTGGCTGGGAGCCCAAGGGCCGACTGTGCACGCAGCGGAGGGGCCGGGCGGGCCCCGGTGGCCCCGAGGTGGCGCAGCGAGGGTCGCCGGTGACGGCACGGCGTGGCACACCTGCGCCATGCGGCTGTTTGCCTGTGCGAGTATTTCATATTACATATATATTATGTATCTATGTATCATGTGGGGCAAGTGGCCTCGGGGCTGGTGCAATGAATTGTTTTCGCCTTTCCAGCGCGACCGACCCTAGCGCGAGCCACGCAAGGTCAGGCTAGAAGTCGCCACTTTCCTGGCGTCGGTTCCTCCATATCCCTATCAGCATATACTTTCATGTAAAAGACCGCAAACAAGATACCTTGAAGTGAGGGTAGGCCGACTCATTCTGAGATGCGGACCCGCCAACCATGCCACCATGCCCACACGCGAACCAGCGATGTGCGCCCTGCCCAGCCAGTATGCTGTGGGCATGCATCTATGGTCACAAGCTCAGTACAAGCAGGTTGAGGCATTTGTGGGGCCGCCACACAGGCGCTGGGCCCGGCTATGGGCACGGCGCCGGGAGGGGCTGCCAGGCGCCCGGCCACCGTGTGGTCAGGGCACCGCTAGTCATGTCGGGCTGAGTGCCGTGTTTGCATGCCACCTAGTGTAGGTTGACACAGCGGGGCGGGTCAGGCGCGCCACACAGCCTCCGGGGCACTTGTGCTACATATGCTGCCCCGCAGCATGCAAGCACGCCCACACGCCCACAAAGGCATGCGCTCCTGCGCCCACAACCACATGCCCTGGAACCTCTGGTGCATTGCAGCTGACATGTCACACGTGGTTCCTGTATTATGACGCCGGCAGCCGGCCTGCGCCCGGTCGCATGCCGGAGCCGTGACTGTGTTACCGAGCGGCGGCGGCGGTGATGCAGGGTGCGAGGAAGGTGAGGGGGCCGTGTGTACGTCATACGGGCTTTGTGTCAGCCCTTTTGCTGTCCTCTGTCCCTGATGTATATCACAGCCTCATCACATAGCCTTGCGGCCCCTGTGGGCGCCGGTCTATGGCACAAGAGGGTCTGCTCGCCTGGCTGGGCAGCGCTCAGGGCCCCGCCATGGCGCCGCGGCCTGGGCTCCTGCGTGCTATACCCTGACGGGCGCGACTGCAGTGGCGGCTGCTGGTCTCATAGTGTAAGCTGGCTGGGAGCCCAAGGGCCGACTGTGCACGCAGCGGAGGGGCCGGGCGGGCCCCGGTGGCCCCGAGGTGGCGCAGCGAGGGTCGCCGGTGACGGCACGGCGTGGCACACCTGCGCCATGCGGCTGTTTGCCTGTGCGAGTATTTCATATTACATATATATTATGTATCTATGTATCATGTGGGGCAAGTGGCCTCGGGGCTGGTGCAATGAATTGTTTTCGCCTTTCCAGCGCGACCGACCCTAGCGCGAGCCACGCAAGGTCAGGCTAGAAGTCGCCACTTTCCTGGCGTCGGTTCCTCCATATCCCTATCAGCATATACTTTCATGTAAAAGACCGCAAACAAGATACCTTGAAGTGAGGGTAGGCCGACTCATTCTGAGATGCGGACCCGCCAACCATGCCACCATGCCCACACGCGAACCAGCGATGTGCGCCCTGCCCAGCCAGTATGCTGTGGGCATGCGTCTATGGTCACAAGCTCAGTACAAGCAGGTTGAGGCATTTGTGGGGCCGCCACACAGGCGCTGGGCCCGGCTATGGGCACGGCGCCGGGAGGGGCTGCCAGGCGCCCGGCCACCGTGTGGTCAGGGCACCGCTAGTCATGTCGGGCTGAGTGCCGTGTTTGCATGCCACCTAGTGTAGGTTGACACAGCGGGGCGGGTCAGGCGCGCCACACAGCCTCCGGGGCACTTGTGCTACATATGCTGCCCCGCAGCATGCAAGCACGCCCACACGCCCACAAAGGCATGCGCTCCTGCGCCCACAACCACATGCCCTGGAACCTCTGGTGCATTGCAGCTGACATGTCACACGTGGTTCCTGTATTATGACGCCGGCAGCCGGCCTGCGCCCGGTCGCATGCCGGAGCCGTGACTGTGTTACCGAGCGGCGGCGGCGGTGATGCAGGGTGCGAGGAAGGTGAGGGGGCCGTGTGTACGTCATACGGGCTTTGTGTCAGCCCTTTTGCTGTCCTCTGTCCCTGATGTATATCACAGCCTCATCACATAGCCTTGCGGCCCCTGTGGGCGCCGGTCTATGGCACAAGAGGGTCTGCTCGCCTGGCTGGGCAGCGCTCAGGGCCCCGCCATGGCGCCGCGGCCTGGGCTCCTGCGTGCTATACCCTGACGGGCGCGACTGCAGTGGCGGCTGCTGGTCTCATAGTGTAAGCTGGCTGGGAGCCCAAGGGCCGACTGTGCACGCAGCGGAGGGGCCGGGCGGGCCCCGGTGGCCCCGAGGTGGCGCAGCGAGGGTCGCCGGTGACGGCACGGCGTGGCACACCTGCGCCATGCGGCTGTTTGCCTGTGCGAGTATTTCATATTACATATATATTATGTATCTATGTATCATGTGGGGCAAGTGGCCTCGGGGCTGGTGCAATGAATTGTTTTCGCCTTTCCAGCGCGACCGACCAGGCTAGCGCGAGCCACGCAAGGTCAGGCTAGAAGTCGCCACTTTCCTGGCGTCGGTTCCTCCATATCCCTATCAGCATATACTTTCATGTAAAAGACCGCAAACAAGATACCTTGAAGTGAGGGTAGGCCGACTCATTCTGAGATGCGGACCCGCCAACCATGCCACCATGCCCACACGCGAACCAGCGATGTGCGCCCTGCCCAGCCAGTATGCTGTGGGCATGCGTCTATGGTCACAAGCTCAGTACAAGCAGGTTGAGGCATTTGTGGGGCCGCCACACAGGCGCTGGGCCCGGCTATGGGCACGGCGCCGGGAGGGGCTGCCAGGCGCCCGGCCACCGTGTGGTCAGGGCACCGCTAGTCATGTCGGGCTGAGTGCCGTGTTTGCATGCCACCTAGTGTAGGTTGACACAGCGGGGCGGGTCAGGCGCGCCACACAGCCTCCGGGGCACTTGTGCTACATATGCTGCCCCGCAGCATGCAAGCACGCCCACACGCCCACAAAGGCATGCGCTCCTGCGCCCACAACCACATGCCCTGGAACCTCTGGTGCATTGCAGCTGACATGTCACACGTGGTTCCTGTATTATGACGCCGGCAGCCGGCCTGCGCCCGGTCGCATGCCGGAGCCGTGACTGTGTTACCGAGCGGCGGCGGCGGTGATGCAGGGTGCGAGGAAGGTGAGGGGGCCGTGTGTACGTCATACGGGCTTTGTGTCAGCCCTTTTGCTGTCCTCTGTCCCTGATGTATATCACAGCCTCATCACATAGCCTTGCGGCCCCTGTGGGCGCCGGTCTATGGCACAAGAGGGTCTGCTCGCCTGGCTGGGCAGCGCTCAGGGCCCCGCCATGGCGCCGCGGCCTGGGCTCCTGCGTGCTATACCCTGACGGGCGCGACTGCAGTGGCGGCTGCTGGTCTCATAGTGTAAGCTGGCTGGGAGCCCAAGGGCCGACTGTGCACGCAGCGGAGGGGCCGGGCGGGCCCCGGTGGCCCCGAGGTGGCGCAGCGAGGGTCGCCGGTGACGGCACGGCGTGGCACACCTGCGCCATGCGGCTGTTTGCCTGTGCGAGTATTTCATATTACATATATATTATGTATCTATGTATCATGTGGGGCAAGTGGCCTCGGGCTGGTGCAATGAATTGTTTTCGCCTTTCCAGCGCGACCGACCCTAGCGCGAGCCACGCAAGGTCAGGCTAGAAGTCGCCACTTTCCTGGCGTCGGTTCCTCCATATCCCTATCAGCATATACTTTCATGTAAAAGACCGCAAACAAGATACCTTGAAGTGAGGGTAGGCCGACTCGTTCTGAGATGCGGACCCGCCAACCATGCCACCATGCCCACACGCGAACCAGCGATGTGCGCCCTGCCCAGCCAGTATGCTGTGGGCATGCATCTATGGTCACAAGCTCAGTACAAGCAGGTTGAGGCATTTGTGGGGCCGCCACACAGGCGCTGGGCCCGGCTATGGGCACGGCGCCGGGAGGGGCTGCCAGGCGCCCGGCCACCGTGTGGTCAGGGCACCGCTAGTCATGTCGGGCTGAGTGCCGTGTTTGCATGCCACCTAGTGTAGGTTGACACAGCGGGGCGGGTCAGGCGCGCCACACAGCCTCCGGGGCACTTGTGCTACATATGCTGCCCCGCAGCATGCAAGCACGCCCACACGCCCACAAAGGCATGCGCTCCTGCGCCCACAACCACATGCCCTGGAACCTCTGGTGCATAGCAGCTGACATGTCACACGTGGTTCCTGTATTATGACGCCGGCAGCCGGCCTGCGCCCGGTCGCATGCCGGAGCCGTGACTGTGTTACCGAGCGGCGGCGGCGGTGATGCAGGGTGCGAGGAAGGTGAGGGGGCCGTGTGTACGTCATACGGGCTTTGTGTCAGCCCTTTTGCTGTCCTCTGTCCCTGATGTATATCACAGCCTCATCACATAGCCTTGCGGCCCCTGTGGGCGCCGGTCTATGGCACAAGAGGGTCTGCTCGCCTGGCTGGGCAGCGCTCAGGGCCCCGCCATGGCGCCGCGGCCTGGGCTCCTGCGTGCTATACCCTGACGGGCGCGACTGCAGTGGCGGCTGCTGGTCTCATAGTGTAAGCTGGCTGGGAGCCCAAGGGCCGACTGTGCACGCAGCGGAGGGGCCGGGCGGGCCCCGGTGGCCCCGAGGTGGCGCAGCGAGGGTCGCCGGTGACGGCACGGCGTGGCACACCTGCGCCATGCGGCTGTTTGCCTGTGCGAGTATTTCATATTACATATATATTATGTATCTATGTATCATGTGGGGCAAGTGGCCTCGGGGCTGGTGCAATGAATTGTTTTCGCCTTTCCAGCGCGACCGACCCTAGCGCGAGCCACGCAAGGTCAGGCTAGAAGTCGCCACTTTCCTGGCGTCGGTTCCTCCATATCCCTATCAGCATATACTTTCATGTAAAAGACCGCAAACAAGATACCTTGAAGTGAGGGTAGGCCGACTCATTCTGAGATGCGGACCCGCCAACCATGCCACCATGCCCACACGCGAACCAGCGATGTGCGCCCTGCCCAGCCAGTATGCTGTGGGCATGCATCTATGGTCACAAGCTCAGTACAAGCAGGTTGAGGCATTTGTGGGGCCGCCACACAGGCGCTGGGCCCGGCTATGGGCACGGCGCCGGGAGGGGCTGCCAGGCGCCCGGCCACCGTGTGGTCAGGGCACCGCTAGTCATGTCGGGCTGAGTGCCGTGTTTGCATGCCACCTAGTGTAGGTTGACACAGCGGGGCGGGTCAGGCGCGCCACACAGCCTCCGGGGCACTTGTGCTACATATGCTGCCCCGCAGCATGCAAGCACGCCCACACGCCCACAAAGGCATGCGCTCCTGCGCCCACAACCACATGCCCTGGAACCTCTGGTGCATTGCAGCTGACATGTCACACGTGGTTCCTGTATTATGACGCCGGCAGCCGGCCTGCGCCCGGTCGCATGCCGGAGCCGTGACTGTGTTACCGAGCGGCGGCGGCGGTGATGCAGGGTGCGAGGAAGGTGAGGGGGCCGTGTGTACGTCATACGGGCTTTGTGTCAGCCCTTTTGCTGTCCTCTGTCCCTGATGTATATCACAGCCTCATCACATAGCCTTGCGGCCCCTGTGGGCGCCGGTCTATGGCACAAGAGGGTCTGCTCGCCTGGCTGGGCAGCGCTCAGGGCCCCGCCATGGCGCCGCGGCCTGGGCTCCTGCGTGCTATACCCTGACGGGCGCGACTGCAGTGGCGGCTGCTGGTCTCATAGTGTAAGCTGGCTGGGAGCCCAAGGGCCGACTGTGCACGCAGCGGAGGGGCCGGGCGGGCCCCGGTGGCCCCGAGGTGGCGCAGCGAGGGTCGCCGGTGACGGCACGGCGTGGCACACCTGCGCCATGCGGCTGTTTGCCTGTGCGAGTATTTCATATTACATATATATTATGTATCTATGTATCATGTGGGGCAAGTGGCCTCGGGGCTGGTGCAATGAATTGTTTTCGCCTTTCCAGCGCGACCGACCAGGCTAGCGCGAGCCACGCAAGGTCAGGCTAGAAGTCGCCACTTTCCTGGCGTCGGTTCCTCCATATCCCTATCAGCATATACTTTCATGTAAAAGACCGCAAACAAGATACCTTGAAGTGAGGGTAGGCCGACTCATTCTGAGATGCGGACCCGCCAACCATGCCACCATGCCCACACGCGAACCAGCGATGTGCGCCCTGCCCAGCCAGTATGCTGTGGGCATGCATCTATGGTCACAAGCTCAGTACAAGCAGGTTGAGGCATTTGTGGGGCCGCCACACAGGCGCTGGGCCCGGCTATGGGCACGGCGCCGGGAGGGGCTGCCAGGCGCCCGGCCACCGTGTGGTCAGGGCACCGCTAGTCATGTCGGGCTGAGTGCCGTGTTTGCATGCCACCTAGTGTAGGTTGACACAGCGGGGCGGGTCAGGCGCGCCACACAGCCTCCGGGGCACTTGTGCTACATATGCTGCCCCGCAGCATGCAAGCACGCCCACACGCCCACAAAGGCATGCGCTCCTGCGCCCACAACCACATGCCCTGGAACCTCTGGTGCATTGCAGCTGACATGTCACACGTGGTTCCTGTATTATGACGCCGGCAGCCGGCCTGCGCCCGGTCGCATGCCGGAGCCGTGACTGTGTTACCGAGCGGCGGCGGCGGTGATGCAGGGTGCGAGGAAGGTGAGGGGGCCGTGTGTACGTCATACGGGCTTTGTGTCAGCCCTTTTGCTGTCCTCTGTCCCTGATGTATATCACAGCCTCATCACATAGCCTTGCGGCCCCTGTGGGCGCCGGTCTATGGCACAAGAGGGTCTGCTCGCCTGGCTGGGCAGCGCTCAGGGCCCCGCCATGGCGCCGCGGCCTGGGCTCCTGCGTGCTATACCCTGACGGGCGCGACTGCAGTGGCGGCTGCTGGTCTCATAGTGTAAGCTGGCTGGGAGCCCAAGGGCCGACTGTGCACGCAGCGGAGGGGCCGGGCGGGCCCCGGTGGCCCCGAGGTGGCGCAGCGAGGGTCGCCGGTGACGGCACGGCGTGGCACACCTGCGCCATGCGGCTGTTTGCCTGTGCGAGTATTTCATATTACATATATATTATGTATCTATGTATCATGTGGGGCAAGTGGCCTCGGGCTGGTGCAATGAATTGTTTTCGCCTTTCCAGCGCGACCGACCCTAGCGCGAGCCACGCAAGGTCAGGCTAGAAGTCGCCACTTTCCTGGCGTCGGTTCCTCCATATCCCTATCAGCATATACTTTCATGTAAAAGACCGCAAACAAGATACCTTGAAGTGAGGGTAGGCCGACTCGTTCTGAGATGCGGACCCGCCAACCATGCCACCATGCCCACACGCGAACCAGCGATGTGCGCCCTGCCCAGCCAGTATGCTGTGGGCATGCATCTATGGTCACAAGCTCAGTACAAGCAGGTTGAGGCATTTGTGGGGCCGCCACACAGGCGCTGGGCCCGGCTATGGGCACGGCGCCGGGAGGGGCTGCCAGGCGCCCGGCCACCGTGTGGTCAGGGCACCGCTAGTCATGTCGGGCTGAGTGCCGTGTTTGCATGCCACCTAGTGTAGGTTGACACAGCGGGGCGGGTCAGGCGCGCCACACAGCCTCCGGGGCACTTGTGCTACATATGCTGCCCCGCAGCATGCAAGCACGCCCACACGCCCACAAAGGCATGCGCTCCTGCGCCCACAACCACATGCCCTGGAACCTCTGGTGCATAGCAGCTGACATGTCACACGTGGTTCCTGTATTATGACGCCGGCAGCCGGCCTGCGCCCGGTCGCATGCCGGAGCCGTGACTGTGTTACCGAGCGGCGGCGGCGGTGATGCAGGGTGCGAGGAAGGTGAGGGGGCCGTGTGTACGTCATACGGGCTTTGTGTCAGCCCTTTTGCTGTCCTCTGTCCCTGATGTATATCACAGCCTCATCACATAGCCTTGCGGCCCCTGTGGGCGCCGGTCTATGGCACAAGAGGGTCTGCTCGCCTGGCTGGGCAGCGCTCAGGGCCCCGCCATGGCGCCGCGGCCTGGGCTCCTGCGTGCTATACCCTGACGGGCGCGACTGCAGTGGCGGCTGCTGGTCTCATAGTGTAAGCTGGCTGGGAGCCCAAGGGCCGACTGTGCACGCAGCGGAGGGGCCGGGCGGGCCCCGGTGGCCCCGAGGTGGCGCAGCGAGGGTCGCCGGTGACGGCACGGCGTGGCACACCTGCGCCATGCGGCTGTTTGCCTGTGCGAGTATTTCATATTACATATATATTATGTATCTATGTATCATGTGGGGCAAGTGGCCTCGGGGCTGGTGCAATGAATTGTTTTCGCCTTTCCAGCGCGACCGACCAGGCTAGCGCGAGCCACGCAAGGTCAGGCTAGAAGTCGCCACTTTCCTGGCGTCGGTTCCTCCATATCCCTATCAGCATATACTTTCATGTAAAAGACCGCAAACAAGATACCTTGAAGTGAGGGTAGGCCGACTCATTCTGAGATGCGGACCCGCCAACCATGCCACCATGCCCACACGCGAACCAGCGATGTGCGCCCTGCCCAGCCAGTATGCTGTGGGCATGCATCTATGGTCACAAGCTCAGTACAAGCAGGTTGAGGCATTTGTGGGGCCGCCACACAGGCGCTGGGCCCGGCTATGGGCACTGCGCCGGGAGGGGCTGCCAGGCGCCCGGCCACCGTGTGGTCAGGGCACCGCTAGTCATGTCGGGCTGAGTGCCGTGTTTGCATGCCACCTAGTGTAGGTTGACACAGCGGGGCGGGTCAGGCGCGCCACACAGCCTCCGGAGCACTTGTGCTACATATGCTGCCCCGCAGCATGCAAGCACGCCCACACGCCCACAAAGGCATGCGCTCCTGCGCCCACAACCACATGCCCTGGAACCTCTGGTGCATAGCAGCTGACATGTCACACGTGGTTCCTGTATTATGACGCCGGCAGCCGGCCTGCGCCCGGTCGCATGCCGGAGCCGTGACTGTGTTACCGAGCGGCGGCGGCGGTGATGCAGGGTGCGAGGAAGGTGAGGGGGCCGTGTGTACGTCATACGGGCTTTGTGTCAGCCCTTTTGCTGTCCTCTGTCCCTGATGTATATCACAGCCTCATCACATAGCCTTGCGGCCCCTGTGGGCGCCGCTCTACATGCAATCATAGATAACCCGCAAGTTGGCACCCATTGCTATTCAGTAGCGGATTGCTCAGCTCCCTGCTTCGCCAATCGCCAGCCACCGCCCTGCCAGGCCGCTTGGATGCCAGCGCAAGCTCAGCCTGTACGGCTGCACCCATCTTACGCAATTACCCTATCTAACGTGCACACATGTAGGTCCGCATGAATATTTAGTCCGTAAGCCCCATGAATGCAATGCAACGTGATGGCACCTCACGCCACAAGGGAGGGTACCGGTGCACGTTTGGCCCCTGCAAGCCATAGCCACAGTAACGACGCTGTCTCAACCAAGGAGGTACCTGGCTTGCAATCTTCTAAACAGTCCTACCGCAATACTCGTACCCTGCCCCCGCCTGCACTTCGCTACAATGGCGGCAGCACCATGCGCCGGTCAATGACAAGGCTGGCGTTTGCCACGAACTGGTCGACGCCGTCTAGCAGGCCAAACACAGCATCGCCGCTCAGCCCCGCAAACTCGTACGCCAGCAGCTGGTGGTAGCCGGGCCCCAGGCCGGAGCTGCGTGGAAGCTGCACCAGCCGGTTGTAGCTGACTCCCGGCGGCTCGTCGGGGTCATTGAGGTACACCTGGAAGGAGAGGGCAGCGTGTGGTGGGTGGCATTGCTTATCATTTGTGCCACGCGTGACGGAACGGACAGAGTATTTTCGCAGGTCGCAGGTCCCGCATGGTCCCATAACCAGAGGCAAGTTAGGGCCGAGCAGAAAGCCGTTACGCCCCACCCAGCAGGTGGCGCACCCGCTGGCTGCCAAGGAATACGCGTGAGGGTGTGGCGGGCAGCCGCACAGCCAACCGGTTGTCCGTGAAGCCGCGAGCCGACCAAAAGGTCCAGCAGCGCACATGGTAGGTGGCGGCGCCGCCAGCAGCTGAGGAGCCAGCCGGCGGCGGCGGGCTAGGCGGGATAGGGGGGCTGGGTGGCCGCAGCGAGCTACCAGTGCCGGTGGTGCCGGTGGTGCTGTTTGCCGCTAGTGCCGCGAGCAGCAAAACCTGTGAAATGGAAAGCACACATGTGCAGCAGCGTCAGGCACCGTAACCGACATGGTAGGAAGAGGTGCAAACGCTCTGAAAGTTACCATGTCATAAGCATGCCAAGTGTTCAGCGTTGTGAAGAAGGAATACCGTACATCAGGTCGACTGCCGCACGCACCGTGACGGTAAAGTTGGAGGACAAGGTGCAGTTGTTGGCGGCCGTGATGCTGGCACAGGCGCCGCCGCTGGCGCCCAGGGCGGTGAGGCCCGCTAGGAGGGCTGCGGTGCTGTTGTTGATGCTGTTGGAGGGTGCGCTGCCGGCAGCAGCAACGGCTGCAGCCGCCCGGCGAGGCAGGCGAATGGAGGCGGTGGGCGGCAGCCGTGCGGGCGACGGCACGGAGGTGGGTCGCTCGTTGCGGCCAGCCAGCCACAGGTCGCACTGCAGCCCGCGCGGCAGAGCTGCGGGCGGGCGCACGGACCAAGTGGGCGTGGGCATGAGGGCGTCAGCATGCATGGGCAGTTGGTGGCTCTAAGCACGACAATGCCAATGACGGACTGGTAGAAGTTACGGTGGTTTAGGCGTTAGGCAAAACGAGGCCCACACCAGCTTAACGGCGCATTACCCCCGTGTAATGGTACTCCGCGGACCTGGGGTCAGCAATGACCCAACCCAACCCAGGAGAACCGCACACAAGATCCCGCGAGCGCTCCCAACGCAAGGCCATGCAGTCCCCAGTGCATGAGTACGGGTGTACGGCAGTGGGCGCACAGCAGCTGTACGGTGACTCACTGGGGAGCGCCGCCGCCGTTGGCGCCCACATGGTCGCAGACGTGAGCAGTCCGGCCAGACTGCCCCACTGGCCCGTGTCGCTTGCCAGATCCAGCAGGGCGGCCGAGCTGCCGCTGCCGCTGCTACTGCTACTGCCGCCACTGCTACTGCCACTGCTGCTACTGCCACTGCCTGTGGTGCAGGTGGACCACCGTAGCGACACGATCGCGCGCGGCACGTACCCGGCCACGAAGCGCACCTCCAGCCCGTACACCTCCCCCAGGCCGCGAATGCTGCTGCCGCCCAGCCCACTGCTACTGCCACCGCTGCTACTGCCGGGGTCTGAGGCGGCCGCGCCGGGAAACGCCACGCAGCCGGTGCTGCGGGTGACTGGTGTGTTGGCAACTGTGTCGGCGGGCGTGGGCCCCTGAGGCAGGGGCTGCACCTGCGCCGCGTCTAGGAGCAGCACACCCTGTGGCGAGGATACGGCCCGAGGGTAGGTGCGCTAGATTAAGAACAGAAGGGCGCAGAGAGCAAGCAGCTACACGCCATGAGACCCAAAGGAACACACACGTGCATAACTACACGCTAAAACACACCGCGAACCAAGCATATAATTGGTTGCCCCGTTTTGTCTTGTCCGAGACATACACGCAAACACGTGGCGGCCGCACCTGCAGGTACACCTGGCAGGATGTGCACGTGACCTGCAGCCGCAGCTGGCCGTTGGACGGCGGCCGCACGTGCCCAACCGCCACACCGTACACGCCCGTCGTATTCCAGTCGGAAGGCGGCACGCCTAAGGGTAGAGGCCGGGTTGGAGCGGGTTGGAGGTTGTGGTACATCCGATGATGCGGTGGCTTCAATCACTGTAGTCTTTTTGTGGTCACACTTGCAAGCATATCTTCCAACGCAAGTCGCAGCCAAAGCACCCTTCTGCTCTCTGAAGGAGAAGCGCTATGCGCACGCTTCCCCCCGCACTTATCCCCAGCCACCTACTTTATTCCCCAACCTACCTGAGGTGTTGGATGTACGCGCAATGAGGTTCGCCAGGTCTCCGGGGCCGGGGAACAGGTCGGGCACGAGCGCCGAGCCCTCAAAGGGGGCGTAGGCGGCCCCAGAGCCCGGCGGCACCGCGGCCGCGGAGGAGATGCGCGACAGCAGCGCGGGTGTGAGCGGCGCCGGCGGGGCGGAGGGGTCGTCGCCTGGGCTGGCGCCCTGTGGGACATACAGGAAGCATGGGGCGCATGCCGTGTGTGCAAACCCGGAGGCAAGGTACCACTTGACAAGTCGCTTGTGGGTATGTGCTTGGCCCAGAATACCAGTCGTCCGTAATAGCATTTCGTGTAGGTACACACCGTGCAGCAGCGCCCGGCATGGCTGGTTGTTGATGGGTGCACACGAGCGCACGCACATGCGTATGTTTGACGCCGCTGTTTAGTGCGAGGTATCCAACCACCAACGCCAAAACCAACACCAACACACACTTTGCCGACACACCGCAGTACGCACCCGCGTGCTCCACATGACGTGGTACCCGGGCGCGGCAGCCGAGCGCGCCCCGCCCAAGTCCACGTTGGGCGAGTAGCTAGGTGGCAGCGGCGGCGCATAGCCCGCACTCAGCAGCAGCGCGTCAGGAAGGAGCGAGTACTGCGCCGCCGCTAGCGTGGCGCCGCCACCGCCACTGGTGTTGCTGCTGGTGGTGCTTGTGGCGGGGCTGCTACTGCTGCTGCTGTCAACAGCAGACAGCAGCTCCACCGCGGCGAGGGAGGCGTTGGCGGGCGCGGTGGGGCTGAGCAGCAGCAGCTCCAAATCATAGTAGCCTGTGACACACGTTGGCCCAATTGGCACGTTGGCACGCGGCCGCAACACACACACACACACACAAACACACACACACACACACACACACACACACACACACACACACACACACACACACACACACACACACACACACTGACATGCACAGGTCGCACAGGCGACTGATTGCTCGCCGCGTGCTTGTGCCTTCATTAACAATCTCTTGTGGCATCGTATCACCCCCGTCACCGCAAGGCCACTGCCCGCCATCCCAAGCGGCCACCCGCCCGCCGACCCCTCCTGCCCACCCACCCATCCGCCCGCCAACCCGCCCGCCAACCCGCCCGCCAAGCCGCCCGCATTCTCAATTCTGTCACCACCCGCAAGCTCACCCGCCGCCTCCGCCATCACGCGCGCGCTCAGGTCCGCCGACCCGAAGGCCAGCTGCCGCCCGCCCACCGCCAGCTGGACGGACTCGGGCGCAGTGCCCGGACCCAGCTGCAGCCGCAGCCGGTACATGCCGGCGGCCGGCAGGCGCAGCAGCCCCCGCAGGCGCAGCAGCACACCCGGCCCGGAGCGGCGGAAGGTGCGCAGCCGCGCGAGCGGCTCTCTGTCACTTCCCACCTGCGTGTGCGTGTGTCGATGCGTGTGCGGGTTTGTAACGTAATGAGGGAGTATCAAGTCGTCGTGTAAGCATGGCGAGGGTGGTGGCGGCACCATCAGGTGTGTGGTCGCATTCACTCCATCCCGCTGGCATCTGTCCGGCAGCCCGCTACCGCCGCCGCTGCAGCGCTCACCCGCATGCTGACTTGGGCGGGCCGGCTGTCGATGACGGCCGCAGCCACGTCTGTGCTGGAGCCGTTGGCACGCTGCATGCAGCAGGGGCATGACGTACGGCAGCACACGGCACATGCAGCAGTCTGACACATGCAGTTTCCAACCTGCTGTGCCCAATAACAGCACAACATGTGCTCTCAAACACACACACACACACACACACACACACACAGCCAACACATGCACACACACACACAACACACAACACACACACACACACACACACCTGCCCCAGCACGGTGAAGTACTCCTCCGCCAACCCGGGGAACAGCACTGAGGCGCCCGAGCCCCCGGGCGAGTAGTAGGCGGGCGACGGCGTCAGCACTGCGGGACGGTGGCATGTACGACGACACGCGGCCGCAGCAGACGTCAGCACCGATAGGGTGTGGGGGGGGAGGGTTTTGCGGGGGGACAGCCAGACAGGCGCACGCTTGCTAGGGTCCCCAGACAAACCCAGGACGAGGATGCAGTGCATGGGTACATGGAAAGGCCAGGGTGGGAACGGCATGGGTTGGCAGTGCTCCCGGCAGCGGCGGCGGCGGCTGCTGCTTACAGTGGAGGTTGCCCAGCAGGGCGTACGCGGCGCGCACCGCCCGCCCGGCGTTGATGCGCCTGTCGCCGCTGACGCCGCTGCTGCCGGCCGGCGCCGTGTCGGACGTCGCCAGCAGTACGGAGCGAACCTGCGGAGGGCACCAGACGCAGGAGGGCGGGGGCAGCAGCAGTAGTGAGCAGGGGGCACAAGGGCCGCTGCCGGCCATGGCAGCACAAGACTCGTGTGGATGGCATGGTGGTGGTGACCTCGCCGTACCGCATGTGTGAGACCCACAGGCGGACAACGGCCTGCAATGATTGCCGCGAATCAATACGGACACGGACGCGTGCGTGCCCACACCCACCAGCTCAGCCTGGAAGAACGGCCCTGTCGCCGTCAGCACCTGGCCGCCGGCGCCGTTGCTGCCACCACTGCCACCATTGCTGCCACCACTGCCACCATTGCTGCCGGAACGCGGCGGTGGACTTGCCGCAGCACCACGCACAGAGCCAGGCGGTGCAGGTGGCGCTTGCCATGGTGGCGGTGGAGAGGCGCGCGGCGCCGCCACCCCGCTGGCGGCAGCGCCGCCACCAATCACGCCCACCACTAGCGCCGCCACGCCCGCCACCACGGGCGCGGCTGCCGAGCTGCCAGACATGTTCCCGTAGCCGCCGCCGGTCTGCGTGCAACAGGGAGGCGGCAAACTTGACAGCGTCAGTAACAACTCAAGTCCTTTCACGTACGTGCATTGCAAATACGTCACGCACGCCGTAGCTTGACGCCTCGCCGCAGGTAGGCCCGGCTGGGCTGTCATGGGGGCTGTGCATGCGCACCGACACCCCGGTGAGTGCACCCACCACTGGGTCCACCACTTGCGCCCATCGGTCAGGCAGTGTGCTGTAGATGTCCACGCCTGCGAGCAGAGCATAGCATAGAAAGTCAAGGGACAGCATGGCGCGTGTATCAGCGCCTTAGCAGGCGGTGGCTGAGCACCACGACCTAGGCGACACCAATGCAGCCCTCGCTGACGGCTGCGGCTGCGATGTCTGCGTACGGTTGCACCTCCAGGCTACGCCTCACAACCCAAGCGCCGTGAGGCCCCCACCACAGCCACCCTGAAGTCCCCACCACCGCACCTGGGGCGGCAATGCTAACACTGCTGGAGCCGTAGTTCGACCCCAGCGCCGGATCCAGGCCGGGCACGGCGATCCGGATCCGTCGGTCGCTGGCGTCCGCCGCGCCCACACACAGCACGTTGCCCAGGCTGCAGTAATGAAGGGTGAAAGGGGTAGCGGGGGTTTGGGCGCGAGCGGCAGCAGCACTACTACGTACTGTAGCCACGACTGTAGCCAGGGAGGGATGGAGGAGTGCGGTGCATGACCACGCAGCCAGACGCGTGCGCCATGCAGTGAGCATGGGCACCGGAGAAGGACACGGACACGCACATGCACACATACACCTTCACACACGGGCACGGGCACGCACCTGTACGGCGGCGCCGCCAGGGTGCAAGGCAGGTACTCCAGGCCCGCAGCTTTGGCCGCATCCAGGTCTATGCCGTCATCACCTGTTTGAGTGTTGTTTGTTGTGGCGGTTGGGTTTGGGATAGGGGTGCAAACCTGATGCGTAAGCGCCGGACACAGTGCACAGCCACACCGCATCGCACGCCACACACACACACACACACACACACACACACACACACACACACACACACACACACACACACACACACACACGGGAGGCCAGCTCCCGCCAGCCCACGGCGACGCATAAACACCCACCCGCGTGATACCAGCCTGCATCTAGAGCGGCTTGCGACTCTGCAACCGCCGCCCGCCACGCCCCCATGCAACCCCGGCCCCGTTAAGGTTGCTTGCCGCACTCGCTCGCCCTCTTCTCCGGGTCGCGTGATACTTAATAGGCGGGCTTTAGACTGCGCGTTAGCTAGGTCGCTTGATGCACGCCGCCCCACTTGTCGCCTTTGCCATTTGCCTGCCCGTGACACTTGCTTCCTCGCTGCCGCCCTTTGCCCTCGCTTCCTTTGTCGCCCATAGGTGAGCTCGACTATGACCAGCGGGCGGGAATATGGGACTTAGGCGTGCCGGGTAAACGTTGTAGCGAGCCCAGGGCGCGGCGCATACAATGCATATGGGTGCCACTCGGGGTCAGATCGTTCGTCGATCGCCAGAGAGGGTTACAGGCTTGTCGCGGGTAAGTATGACTACCGGGGTCGACGCGGCAACACGACGCTGGGTATTCGGTAGGTATCCGTAAGTAACTCCGGCGCCGCTTGGGCGGGTTTCGTTTTGTTGTTTTTTTCTAACACACACACACACACACACACCTGCCGGGGCCACCACCAGCACTCCCTTGTCCCGGAGCGACCCCACGGCTGCGGCGTACACGGCTGCAGCTGCCGCGTTGGCAGCCAACTGGTACGGCCGCGGCGCGGAGGGGAGCGGAGCAGAGGGGCCTGTGCGCGTGCGCGTGCATGCGGCACAAGCACACAGCAAACATGAGCTGTCCGCGCGCATAAAAATATGCATGCCAAGGTAGAACTTAAACAGCACCAGGCTGCTGCACGGCAAAAGGCTCACAACAATGGGAGGGACGCCCTCACCACACGCGCACACGCATGTGTGCTGCTCTCTTACCCACTGAGGTCACCACAACGTGCGCGCCCATCCTGCCCGCGTACTCCAGCGCCGCCGCCACACGACTGCCGTACGTGGCGCCATAACCGTCAACCACCTGAACACAACATATACGCATACGGCGCATGACACGTGTCCGCCCGATTAACGGTGAAAACGCGCGCCTGCGCTCATATGGCGTGGGGTGTGCCAACCACCTAGCCCCCTTGGGCCCCGCCCTGCTGCCTCCCGTCACCTTCCAGCCGTCGTGCCATGCATCCTGGTCCCTGCTGGGTGATTGCCCACCCAACCACGTCTGTGGCCCACCCACCCACCCATGTGCAGTCACTCACGCAGCCATGCGTCTAGCGGCCAAGCGGAGCCTGCCTAGCTAAACACATGACGAGCAGGCGCCATACATCAAACCCTGCCCGCACCTTGAGCAGCATCAGACGCACGTGGGGTGCCACGCCGCTGGTGCCCGCCAGGTCTTTGCGCACCGCCGCAATGACCCCCGCCACGTGCGTGCCGTGGCCGCCGTCGCCCTGCAGCCCAGCCAGTGCAGGACACAGGACACAGGGCACAAGACACAGGGCCCAGGCAGGCAGGCGCAGGTGAGCAGACAGGCACGCACAGGCATTCCTGATGGGATTGGGAACCTGAGCGTGCTTACTTTGGTTACTAGCCGACGTGTGAGTCTACTCCTGGCTTGTGAGACACGCCCAACCTTGGCATGCTAAAGTTACTCACTGCTTCAGGCGAGACGTTGCCATCTCCGGTGCAGGAGGCCAGGCTGCGAAGCTCCAAGGCGCTGGTGGCAGGCACTACTCCGGAGTAGGGCCGCGGGATGGTGATGTTCTTGATGGGAGGTGGGGAGGAGGAGGAAGAGGGCGGCGGGTAGGCGGAGGCGACGGGTGGTGGTGGAGGCGGCGCGGGCGCCGGGCGCCAGGCCCCTGATGAGCAGTTGCCGCCGAAGTCCCAGCCGTTCACGTCATCAACAAAACCTGTGTCAGGCACAAAGGGCGTGTAAAACACCAGGTGTTTGCAGCAGGCGCGCGTAGAAGAGCTCGTGTGTGGAGATGTAAGACATTACAGATCACATGTGATATCGCTGAGGCTGGCATGGCCAACCGGGCTCATGTCCCCTCCAGCGGGCCGTTGTCGTCCCATTTGCAGGCGTCGCCGCCCGAGCCACTCGATCTTGCATTCTTGCTGGCGGGCCCACGCGCCTCCACACCGCCCCCACACGCATGGCCTATTTGATGGGGCTCGGCCACATACCCCTTGGCCCGCAACGGAAAACAACACCACACAAGGTGGGCGGCTGGAGCCCCTAGCACCAATCACACCGGTACCAGCCCCCGCCCTGCAGCCTCCAGCGCTCACCGTTGCCATCATCGTCGATGCCATTCCCGGGGATCTCCCCAGGGTTCACCCACAGCGCGCCGGCCAGGTCGGGGTGGCGCGTGTCAAACCCGCCATCCACCACCGCCACCACCACTGTGGGCAGGTCCGCATCACGGGTGATCGCCCACGCGTCGTCCACACCCGCCTGGCGCATGTACCACTGCCGCGCGTCCACGCCCACAGGCACAGCCCAGCCGCCCGCCTGCGCCTCGCAGCACACGCACACGCGCACACGGTGCATGAAGCGAGGGTAGCAGCAGTTGGAATTACAGCGAGCAATGCGAGCATGTGGCTCCCGTGCCTTCCATTTGCATGTGCATGGCATCCCACCCCTTGTACCGTACGGTGCCATACCGCCGCAATGCAAAGCTCATTTGAGCTCCAGGGAGGACTGCGGCGTGCTACGGTACAAGATGAACGACATCGCCGACCCAGGGGCCGTCCCTCACTCACTGTGACTGACTGCGTGAGGCCGATCCCAGCCGCAGCCAGCACGCCGCCACCTGCACTCCCGGATACCAGCTCCCCGGGGTCCCCCGAGCTCATCAGCCGGGCAGCCGCCACCAGTGCGTCATGGCCCATGCCACTGGCGGCTGTAGCCGACGAGGAGCCGGAGGCGGCAGTAGCTGCAGCCGACGAGCCGTCGGTACTCCCCGTGGTCAGTGCTGACAGGAGAGAGCCGCCAAGCTGCGTCTGTTGGTGTGGAGGTTTTAGGGCAGGGATGGGAAGGGGAGCGTGGCGGGGCTGGGTCTGTGAGTGGCCGCGACGGTGGCAGCGGCTGGGAAAGGCTGGGGGAGCTTGGGCGGGATTCGACGCATAACCGTACGCCACACGCAAGGCTCTGCTACGCAGGCCAAAAACAAACACGCCCATACCCAGCGGCACGCTAAGTCCCTTCCCACCTGCTTGGCCACATCCTCTATCGAGTTTAGGACATCCAGCGGCGGTTGCGACAGCAGAGCAGCCAGAGCGGCAGCAGCTCCAGCGCTGCTGCTGTCCGCACCGCGTGCAGCGCTGCTGGTGGTGGGAACGGTGGCGCTGCCGCTGCTTCCGAACCCGAGCCCGAGGCTGCTGCCGATAGCAGCAGCATCCGGGTTGGAGGCGGTGGCGTTCGGCAACAGCTTGAGCAGCTCCTGTGTGTAAGCGTCGGGCCAGCAGTTTCGCTTCAAGGAGGAAGCATAGGTAGGCTAGGACATCTCACGAGGTCGTGCCGGTAAAGTAGGGGGCTTGGGTTTCAAGAGCATGCAGTTGTGGCGAATGCTGCGTGCACGCAACCACAAGCACGCCCACCTGGATTGAAGAGCTACCGCCTGCGCCTCCAGCCGCCATCACGCGTGTCAGCCCCACCCGCTGCGCCGCTGCCCCCAGCCCAGCCGCCTGCAGCAGCTGCTGCAGACTGGTCAGCGCGGCGGCGGAGTCGGCCGAGGAGGATGAAGACGCCGACGCAAGCAGCAGCGTCGGCAGCAGTGCCACGAGGTCACGTAGCTCGGACGGCGCGTTTGGTGACGCTGCTTGGGAGGGAACGATAGGGCCACCCGGCTGCAAGGAAGCAGAGGTGGAGCGAGGATGATGGGCGGGGATGCCGGTGGCTTGGGCTGAGTAGATCAGAAAGACGGCGTGCACGCGTTGCGCGATGCAGGATACAGCGGCACAGCGGCTAGCAGCGCGCAGTCCTCATCAGACACGCACCTGCAGGAGTGCGGACAGCACGGCTGCACGTGCGGGGCCTGTCAGGTCGGCTGGCACTGCCTGGGGGAAGTCGGCGACCACGAACGCGACTCGGCCTGCGCCGCGACAGGGGGCAGGCAGGTAGATAGATGGGGCCACACGCATGGACCGGTCACGAGTGTGTTCGTGCGAGAAGAGCACGAATGCGGATTCCACAGTCTACAGTCGTGCCGGCTGCACGCCACGCATGCCGCCGCCATGCCCGCCCGCCTTACCTTTGCGCCACATGCCCGCCCCATGCCCGTCCCATGCCGCCCGCCTTACCTTTCCGGCCCTCGCCGCCTAGCTCCTCCCGCACCCGCCGCAGCACCCACAGGTCTTCACAGTCCAGGGCCTCCAGGCCGCTGCCCAGCAGCAGCCCGGTGCCGCGCACCCCCGCGGCCAGGTCGGCGGGCAGCAGGTCGGGCAGCACGGGGCGGCCCGCCGGGTCCTCCGAGCGCGCCAGCAGCCGTAGCGTGAACTGTGGTGCAAGGGGCGAGACGGGGCGGGTGGCGCGGGGCGGGGCAGGTGGGACGGGGAGGGGCACGCGGGGTGGTCATCAGACCGTGCTAAAAGGGGAGGCGCGAGGCAGCTTCCGTGGATATGCTGTTGCATGGGCCCGTCGACCGTGATGCCGCCCATTCCCAACCTGGCCCATCCGGCCCACCACCTTCTCGAGCTTCGTTACCACCCGCCAACTCCCCATTCACCAACCCGGAATCCCCAACCCCATCCTCAATCCCCTAAGCTGCAGCCACTGTCTTCCTAGCCTGCTCCCCAGCCTCAGCTCCCCATCCCCACCAGCCGCTCCTCCCCAGCCCCCCAGCTCCCCATCCCCACCGTCCCCACCATCCCCACCCACCGCACCAGCCCCCCACCAGCCCCCCATCTCCCCATCCCCACCAGCTGCTCCTCGGGCGCAATGGCGCTGGTGTCTTGGCTCTTGGGCGGGCAGCCCAGGGTGGTGCACACGGGCGCCACCACCACCAGCACCAGGGCCGCCGCCACCAGCAGGAAGCCGCCGCACACAAGCGTGGCCGGGTGGTGGCGCTTCTGTGGAGGCAGGTGCGCGGGCGAGGGAAGGGAGGGGAGGACGGGTGAAAGGGCAGGCAGGTGGGCGGGCTGACAAGCAGGCAGGCGAGTACCGGTCCAGTGAGCTCCTCTGTAGTTTGGGGCCATGCCGAGCAGCCCACGCAATTGCAGCGCCGGACGACGGACGGGCCAGCATGACCCGCGAGCATGCTCCGACCCGTCCTATGCCACCTGTCCTATGCCACCTGCACCTATAATCCCTGCCCCTGCCCAAACACCCACACGCCCTCGCGCACACACGCCCGCACGCACACATGCCCACATGCACACATGCCCACATGCACACACGCCCACGCCCACACGCCCACGCCCACACCCATGCCCATGCCCACGCCCACGCCCATGCCCACGCGCACGCGCATGCGCACACACCCACGCGCACGCGCACGCGCACACACCCACGCGCCCGAACGCCACGCGCCCGAACGCACCCATTTCTGCCACGATGTCTCCCGTGGCGCCGAGCGGCGGCTGTAGCGCCGGCTCTTGCTGCCCGCACCTCCACCCTGCCCGTCCTCGCCTGCCGAGTCGGGGTGCACATGGCCATTCAACTCCGGGTGTTCGTGCCCGTGCCCCGAGGCCCCCAGCACGCCCCCCTCCACGTCCTCCACGTGCTGACGCATGTGGGCCGGCAGGAAGGCACGAAGTGGGTCCGCGTGTCGGGCGGCGTTGCGGCTGTGCCGGTGGTGGCCGTGGGAATGGGAGTGCGGCTCGCCGCGCTGCTGGCCTCCGCCACTGGGGCGCTGCTGCGGGTCGGAGTTGCGAGTGCGGGAGTGCCGGTCCACGGACCCGTGAGTGATGCCCTCGTGTGCCGCGCCGCCGCCGCTGACGCCGCCACCCTCCGTGCCGGCGGGTGCGGCGGACACTGAGGCCGCCGCGGGCGCGGCCAGCGCGCCTGCCCCTGATGCTGTGTGCCCCTGAGACGGAGGCCGAGGTGGTCGAGGCGGTTTGCCGCCGCCGGCGCCGTCGGAAGCAGCTGCTACCGCTATGGACACCACAGCACTCGGGCCGCCCATAATGTCAGTGCCAGCGCCGCCACCGCTGCCGCCTGTCCTGGCCTGGCTTGGGCTTGCCGGCCCCGTTAAGCTGTTGGTGGGAGACTGAGGCAGCGAATGTGGTCGTGACGACGGGTGCGCATGCGGGTGCGCCTGCGTGTGCCTGCTGGCATGTGGCCCGCTGAAGGCGCTGCCTGCAGAATGGGCCTGGGAGTGGGAGTGGGAGTGTGTGGGCGAGCCTGGCGCCATCTCAATGTGCACGATGGAGTTGGACTCCGACTGCTGGCCCGTGCTGGGCGCAACCGGGTTGATGCACGACCGTAGCGTCCAGTGCTGCTGCTGCTGGTGCGGGTGCTGCTGCACCGCTGACGTGGACGGCAATCGCGGCTGTGCCGCCAGATGGGCGGGGAGCGTGGGCGGGTGGAAGGTCAGCGCCTCGCCCGAGCTGTGGTCCACTGAGGGGCGCTGCCCTAGCGTGGTCGAGGGTGAGAACGGTGCCGCTGATTGGCCTGAGGGGGTGGTGCGTTGCTGTGTCGTCGACGACGGCAGGGCCTGGTGCAGCGCGGCACCGAGGGTGCCCGAGCAGCACGGCGCTTCATCCCACACATTCACCGCTGCAGTAGCAACACCGGCTGTGGGGTCCACCGCAGCTATTGTTTCACTCCCAGCTGCTACCGCCTGCGCCGGCTGCCGGGGTGGCGTCCTCGACGTGTCCTGGGTCGGCCGCAGGGGCCAGGGGGTCGGCATGGCGCTCGAGCCCACTGACCCAAGCGCGCGCCGGCTGCCCGCCGACACCCGCTGCCTGAAACATTCGGCGGTTTAACCATATAGTGATATTTAGCCTCAGGTTCAAGTGCTACTGGCTCCAGTTACTGGTCGCATTGAAGCATCGCATGGTGCCCGTGTCGCCAGCGTCGACAGGACATGAGCCATATTTCAATCACAACGTTACATTTCAACTATACCTACCTCCTCTTTCAACACCACGGACGGCGAGGTAGCACTCGCTGACTTCTTCAACTTCACAAGGGAAGCATAGCTTGCTATATGTTTATCAACAGCACTATCTCAGACCCACGCAACTTGAGCTGCCCTTCAAAGAGCAATTGGAAGCTCTACTGTGAAGGAGTTGGTAGGCGGGCGGGTGCCTCACCCTTTTCCTGAGGAACACGCGGATGGCTCTTTTGACATGTTTATAACCATAGCGTGTAGAAGTTCGTGTTGTGAGCTTAAGATCGTTTCGGGCAAGCATGCGGCCCCAGGTTGTTATAACGCGGTTGCTGTGACCTGCGCGTGCATCTTGATGCATCCGAGCACCAAGCGTGTTCACACCCGTCGCGCCCAAAAGCCGTCTGCCTTGCACAATGAGGGGAGCTGTCTAGACAGCATCTTTCACATGTTTTTCTCATCTGGAATGGCATACGATGGTTTTGGTCGCTCCCCGGCCCGTGCATCAGCGGGCGCGTGGGTCTGCCCTTCGCCGTCGCGATGGAGAAGCACGCGAAACTCAAGGGGGAGTTGTCGTTGGGACGTCTTGTAACGGAATACGGTAGAGTTGGATGTAATGGGTGAAACCTGAGAGGGTGGGTTCTGAGTATTAGCATGCGTAGCACCTTGCGTAGCACGCCTCTCCAGGCCTCCGGTTGTGCCGTGCTCTTCCTCGGTGCCATCCTGGTGTGCCCCAACCATCCCTTGCCTGCGGAATGCTTGATAAATCACCGTATGCGCTCTGGACGACAAGCCCCCGACCCCACCATTCTGTGCCACTGTCACTGCGCTCACAGGAGTCACAGGCACGCTGACACGGTACCTGTCAGCTCCTGTCGCCCCAGAATGCCCCGCTCAAGCCTAAACTCCTTGCCTGTTACTAGCTAACGTCTCAGCGGATACTCTTGACTATCGGAGCGCACTACCCTGCGTTCCGAATGGCCCTGGCGCCTGGCCCGCTGACGGGTAGGTAGGTACGGTGCATGCACGCGCACGAACCGCACACCCTCTCCCGATGTGGCTCGTCGGGCATGTATGCTTGTCCTCGCTGCGTTTACATTTGATACATTTAAGTAGCGCTGGGGACTGAAAGCTTTTACAACGTATCGGAGCTTCCCGCCAAAATGCAAGGCCCTCCGAGCACCTCCCTCGCCGTGGCTTGAATTCTTCTGGTTTTACCTGCTGCAGCGTGTCGTGGCGTCGTTCGCACGACGATGGTGCTTCTCTCAAACCTCTAGCAGGACTGGGCTACGGTCAGACCGTTTGATCGGGCGGAATGTGGTTCTCGCCTAACGGCCCTGGCGCCGACAGCTTGGCTCAACAAGGTATGGCGTATCGCGAGGACAGAAGCCGCTGGAACCCAGGTGGAGTCGACCCGCAGCCAGCAGGCGTAGCGCTGCAGCCGCTGCAGCGAATAGCAGCGGGACCGCGGGCACCCTTTGAAGTCGCCCCTGCCGCTTCAGGAGCAACCAATCCTTTCGCGGGTTGCCTTGGTGGCGGTCGTGTGCGGCAGCGCATCGGCGGTGGGCACAGTGGGCTGTGGCTCAGCGGTGGGAGCGGCGGCGATGGGGAGTTCGCGGCGGGCGCAGCAGGCCCCGCCACTGCACACGTACCGGGCGGCTACAGCGGCCTTGGTGGCGGCGACCCGGGCGGGAGCGGAGCGAGCACCGGGGCGTGGGCTGCTGGGCCGGAGGGCGGCGCTGCTGCTGAGCAATACAGTGAGGGCTGGGCGGCGGGGCAGGCTGCAGCTGGCGGCAGCACTGGCCGCGGCAGCAGGGGCCCCAACGACCTCCACCAGTCCGCCCGTCACCAGACCACTAGCAGGCTGCCGTCATCGCGGACGGCAGCACTTGATGTGGGTCGGCATCAGCAGCACGCGCAGCAGGCACGGGCACAGTTTGGCGATCTGGGTCGGGCGCAGCAGCTGCCCACGCCGGCACGGCAGCCGCCACCTCCGCAGCAGCAGGAATGGCACTCGCATCATGGGCAGCAGCAGGCCGCAGCTTGGAGCTACTACGGCGACGTGAACATCAGCAGCGGCGGTGGCGGCGGCCTGCATGACGCAGCCCGCCTCGCGGAGGAGTACGCGGATCAGCTCTTGAGTGGCGGGGGCGGCGCCGGCAGGGCTGGAGCTGGGGTGCTAGACGAGCCGCTGCCGCACGCAGCAGCAGGCTCGGCGGACGCGGCAGCAGGGGAGGCTGCCGATGCGGGTATGGGTCGGCACGGGCTAGGCAGGCAGCAGGGGCCATCGGACGTCCCTGACTTGCAGCACCAGCAGCACCAACAGCAGCAGCGGCACCGGGGCCTGGGTGGGCAGCAGCAGGTGGTGATGGCTGCGGCCTACTACGGCAGCACCCTGGGAGTGGCCGTGTATGATGCGCTCTGCAATGAGGTAAACAGGCGAGGGAGCGGCACGCGAGGGGCACAGAAGTGTACGGGCTGGAAATGAGAGGGCAGGGTACGTTGCCCACCACAGTCCCTCGCCCATCGCGCCTGGTCCCCTATCCAGCGGTGTATGGGGCCTTTTCGTGCGTCCTCATGTCGCTCCCAACTCCATGTCAACCAGTTTCTTGGCACTGTCGGGTTTGTGGTCTTGGCTAAGCTGGGCATGGATTTGATTGCCCCGCCCGCCCCCATGCCGCCATGCAGCTGGGCGTCATGCAGTGCCACGATGAGGTTAAGGGGCCGCAGGCGTACCAGGTGAGGGAGGGAGGGGGGCGGGAGGAAGGGAGCAGAGAGGTAGCATGCACGTCACCACATGACTCTGAAGGAGGGCGTACGGCAGCACCGCGGGCACGACTTCTTGTCCGCTTCGTATGCTCCACACGCCTGCTGCTTTACGGTGCCCCGAACCACAGCCACGCACCCACCTTCCCGTTGCGCCACCTGCTTCCGGCCCGCCCACTGACCACCCCCACGGCGCCCCTCCACCCATGCCCCAGATGCTCCAACTGGCAAAGCTGCAGCTGGGTCCCGACCTGCTACTGCTCAGCAGCAAGTCAGACGCTGCGGCGCTGGAGGCGGCGCAGCTGCAGCTGCCGGACACAGGTGCCGGAGCGGTGGATGCGGGGGACGGAAGCGCTGGCGAAGGAAGGGGCCCTGCAGACACTGGGGATGGTGATGGAGGAGGGGAAGGAGGAGGCGAAGGAGCTGCGGCTGGGATTGAGGTCCGGCTGGAGCGAAGCGGTGCCTTCGCTTACGAAGAGGTGGGTGCGTGCGGCAGCACGCATTGCGCATGTTGACGACCCTGTTCCGCGCCTGGGTGCCTGTCGCCAATATTTGTTGCAGTACATGCACATGACCGCGTCATCCCGTCTCCTGCGGCTTGCAGGCGAAACGGCGCGTCACTTCGCAGTTGGTGGTGCGCGACTCGTCGGGCGGCAGCGGAGCCTCCGTGCCTCATCAGCAGCTGCTGCTGCCGGAGCTGCTGGGCCAGGGCCAGGCGGTGTCGGCGCTGGGTGCGCTGGTGGCCCACCTGCTGCGAGTGGGTGCCGGGGTGGGGCCCGCGCCCGTGTTAGCTTCCCAATTACTGATTCAATTCACTGGGTGATTGATGGAGCATGTGTGTGTCCGTGCATGTGGTAAGGGAAACCAGGTGCGTGCTGGCTGCGGCCGGCCTACACGTCCGTCAGCACTGCGGGCCGGGATGCGGTGGCTGACCCAGCCAGCAGCATACCGGTACAATCACATGCAGCAGGCCGCAAGGCATCAAGCCGCCCTCGCTCCCCCGCTGCTACAGGAGGGACACGGCCGGGCGCCCGAGGGAGGAGAAGGCGAGGAGCACGAGGAAGGGGAGGAGGAAGACGGCGACGGCTGGGGCGGCGGCAGCGGCACCGGCCGCGGAGCTGGCGTCAGGGGCAGGGGCAGGGGCCGCCGTGCCGGCGCCGCTGGTGGCTCCGGTGTGGTGCTTGTGGTGGAGCGGCTGAAGCAGCTTAGCATGCAGGGGTGAGCGCTGGCGGTGGGTTGGGTCTGTAAGAGCTAGTAAGAGCTGTACAGAGACTTTGGCTGCTGTACCTGGGGGTTGAGCGGCTCCGCAGCACGGCCCGCACGACCCGCTGCTGCTGGGCGACGACACGCACATGGCGCGCTCGTGTCAGGAAATCACAGGGGAACGGTTGGGGGTGCGCTGGTCAGTGTGTTGCATCCTTCATTCGCCTGCTGCCTTGCCCTGAGGAGCTTCCAGCGCGCACTGACGCATGTGGTTGTAACCCCCCACCCCACCCCCCACCACCCCTTGCCCCACCACCCTTCCCCCTCCTTCCCACCCCCCAGCCTGCTGCAGGTGGACGGCGCCACGCTGTACGGGCTGCAGGTGTTCGCCAGCGAGCGCCACCCCTCGGCCATGGGGCTGGGCCGGCCCAAGGAGGGCTTCAGCCTCTTCAACCTGGTGGCGCACCGCTGCGTCACAAACATGGTGCGTGCGTGTGCGCGTCTGTGTGTGTGTGTGCGCGTGTGTGTGTGTGTGTGTGTGTGTGTGTGTGTGTGTGTGTGTGTGTGTGTGTGTGTGTGAAAAACGAAACGAAAGCCCGCCCAATGACGCGACGGAGTTACTTACCGATACCCACCATTTTACCGAGCGTCGCGTAACTGTCGTGAGCCAGGTAGTCATACTTAGCCGCGATAAGCCTGGAACCCCACGGGCGACCATGTGTGTGTGTATGTGTGTGTATGTGTGTGTGTGTGTGTGTGCGCGCGTGTGTGTGCATGAACGCAGCAGCGCAGTCGTTATAGGTGCGGGGATTTGGCTTGGGGGCCGAGCGAGTGCGTGGTTGGGCTGTGGGGGTTCCAAGAACCCAAAGGTGCCTGCTGTTGCTGACAGACTTGCCTGCATGTAATGGTGTGTGTGTGTGTGTGTGTGTGTGTGTGTGTGTGTGTGTGTGTGTTAAAAAACGAAACGAAAGCCCGCCCAGATGACGCCGGAGTTACTTACGGATACCTACCAATTTACCGAGCGTCGCGTGGTTGTCGTCACCCAGGTAGTCATACTTACCCGCGATAAGCCTGTAACTAACCCCACGGGCGACCATTCGGCCTGACCCCGCGATGCACCTGTATGCGTCCATGCTCCGCACCCTGGGCGCGCTAAACAACGTTTACCCAGCACGCCTAATTCCCGTATTCCCGCCCGCTGGTCGTAGTCGAGCTCACATATAAGCATGGGAATGGAAAGGAAAAGGTGTGTGTGTGTGTGTGTGTGTGTGTGTGTGTGTGTGTGTGTGTGTGTGTGCATGCACAGGGCCGGCGGCTGCTGCGGCTGTGGTTCCTGCGCCCGGCGGCGGACCTGGACGTCATTCGGGATCGCCAGGTACATGTGTGCGTGCGTGTCCATGTTTAGGAAGGCACATGGAGAAAGGTGTTCGTTTGTTTGCTGGCGCGAGTGCGCCAATGCAAAACCCAGAGCGGGAATAAAGGCCGACGAGCGTGACACATGTGCCCAGGCATCCGCGGCGCTGCGCGACATATGCAAGCAAGCCTCACCCTTTCCTACCTACTCCACTTCCCTATTCTCGTTTCCTTTTCCATGTATGTGTGGAATGCCGCCGCGGCAGGACACCATCGAGCTGCTGCTGCGGGACGGGGCGGAGCTGGTGCCGCTGCTGCGGGCCGAGATAAAGCCGGTGAGCGGCCCATGCGGTGCGTGCGGTGATGTGCTGCCATGGATTGTGGGCGGGCAGCAGCACCACCAAAAGGCGTGCGTACGTACACGCCCTTTACACGCCCCTACGCGCACGCATGTACATGGCGCAGCGAACACAAGCACACCCCACAACATACGCGCTGGCGTATTCATTGGGCTTGCCTGTCGGAGGCGGTTCACGGAGTGTCTGATCTGCTTCACATTACTCACAAGCACACACGCCCCCCCTTTGCAGCTTCCGGACGTGCACTCGCTGCTGCGGCGGCTGGCGGCGGTGCAGCAGCGCCCCGACCTCAGGGCACTGCAGCTGCTGCAGGTGACTGCCCGCGTTGTGTGTGTAGGGGGGGGGTAGGGGAGTGCGGGAGAGGGTATGCGCGGCAGGCAGTTGAAGGATCCGATTGGGAGGAGAGAGGGCCAGCTGGGCCACGCACACACAGGCCGTCGGTTCGGAGGGGCGGTGTGAGCGGATGGGGTTGGGGGACTGAGAATAACAAGGCGTGCATACGCACCCCGCTGTGTCCCCACCCGCCCGCGCTAGCTTCAGCTTACCTGCCATGCCTCATCCCCCTGCCTCCACCTGCCTCTGCCTACCTTACCCACAGAGCTGCCTGCTGCAGCTGCTGCGGCTGCGGTCGGTCTTCGCAGAGCACCTGGCGCCAGGCGGGGTCGCCCAGGACACCGGCGGCAGCGGCGGCAGGGCTGCCGCCTCCGGCGCCACCGCGGCCGAGCAGCATCAGCCGCTGAGTTGGGAGCGCGTGGGCGTGAGCGCCAAGGTGCTGACCCACATCAGCCAGGACCTGCAGGCGCGTGTGCGGTTGCGTGCGTGCTGCTATGCGATGCTGGCCGCGTGAGTCGCGTGCACATGTGTGGAGCACGTACGCACGCCGAGTCAAACAACCACCACTAGCTGCGGCGGCGGCGGCTGCACACCGCTGCGGCGGGATCCTCAACCAAGTGCCGCTTGGCGTGTCAGCAGTGATGACGCGCACACACACGCAAATGGTGCATCTTGCACGCGCGGTGTCCAACCCACCCTCGTGTGCCTTCCCGACATCACACAGGGCGCGGTGGACCTCCTGCTGAGCATCCTCGACACCAACCAGGTGGGGGCGCATGGCTGCATGCATACCCACACGCACGCGGCTGCCGCCATCACAACCACAACCCCACCTCGCCGCATGCACTCGTGCGTGACGCCGTGCCCCTATCCTGCTGATTCGCTGCCCCTCACTCCCAACTGCTACAACCATCATGCAAACCCCCTTGCAACTGTCGCCTCTGCCTGTGCTCCGCTAGTTTGGTTTGGTTTGGGCTGGTATTTACAACCTCCCCGAAATGCTACGCACGCCACAGCCCGAGGAAGGGCTGGTGGTGGCCGCGGGCGTGTGTCCGCCCCTGGACCGACTCAAGGCCGCCTACAGGGCGCTGCCGAGCCTGTTAACGGCGGTGAGTGCGTGCATGAGACCAGCAACTCGGGGGCACATGAGTAGGGGGTGCTTCTGCATGTGTGTGCCAGCGCAGCCGCATTGAAGTAAGCGCTGGAGCCAGGCCTGTGGGTGCTGAGCCTTGGGGCATTCGCGGATGCATTACGGCGACCGGCACTTGCAACGCAAATACCGTACGCACGTATGCAAGCATCCGCGTGCGTCGTCTGCTTCAACAACACGCGTCTACTGCCCCGGCGCACTTGAAACGCAGGTGGTGGAGGCGGAGCTGCGGCGTGTGCCGCGCTACCTCATGCGTTCCAACCTGCAGCAGCTGTGGACCGTGCTGTACCTGCCGCAGGTGGGCGAGGGGGAGGGCGGGTGCCGGCGGGAGTGTGGTGTGTTGGGGGTGGGGGGCGTCGGGCGGGGCGCAGGGCTGGGCGAGGGACTGCTCCAGGCTACCGAATGCCCGAATGGTGCATGCGCTGCGCCTCGTGCGTGTGGGCCGTGATGCATTCGGGGTTGCGTGCGACACATACACAGCAGCAGGCACACATGCGCCCGCGGGCCCTGCTGTCTCGCGCAGGTGGGCTTCATGATGAAGGTGGAGGGGCAGCAACTGACGGGTGAGCGGTGCTGGGGCGCGGGGGGTGGGGCAAGTGCGGCAACGCACACAGGGCGCATTTTCCTGCTCAGCACGCAATTGCTATCTTGACCTTGAACAATTTTGTGTCGCCCACCCACCCGCCAGCGGACCTGCTGGACGCGCTGCCTGACTTTGAGCTGGCCTTCACCGGCAGCGAGGCGGCGGCATCAGCGGCGTCAGCAGGGGCGGGGGTTGGAGGAGCCGCTGGGGGAAGCGGCGACGGAGCCGGAGGCGGCGGGGATGGCTCGGGCTCAGGCTGGGCTGCGTACTACCACACGCAGGCTACACGAGACCTGAACGCACGGTTCGGCGACCTGCTGTACAAGATACAAGACCTGGAGGTGTGGGCGCGGGCCTGGAGGCGGGGGTGTGGGGGCGGAGCCACGAAAACAGGTCATGTGGGCACGAATGTGATGTGGGCCGGAGGTGATGGTGGTGGTGGTGTGTGTGGGGGGGGGGCGGAGGTGGCGTGCGTCCGTGGGACCCGAAGGAGGTGTGTCTGTGTGTGGGGGGAGACTGGACGAAATTGGGAGGCGTTCGGCGGTGCTTTCCGGCTGTCCGACTGTCCGTCGGCGCTGATGATGATAACACGACGCGGGTACCGACAGGGCACGCTGCTGGCTGAGATGGCGGCGCGGCTGCTGGCGGCGCACGGGGCGCCGCTGCAGCGGGCCGCCGCCGCCGCCGCCGAGCTCGACTGCCTGCTGGCGCTGGCGGCGCTGGCTGCGGAAGGCGGCGGCGGCGGCGCCGGTGGCGGCTACTGCCGGCCGCAGGTCACGGCCGACAACGTCCTCACTGTTGTGAACGGTGCGAGCGCGTACCGCACGCGGTAATCAGTACTAACCAGGGCTGGCTGGCCCAGGCTTTTCCATAACCTATCCGTACAGTCGCAGCACACCAAGAAACGCAGGGCTACACATAGCACCTCTTCCTGCTGCTGTGCCACCCTGCCACCACCGCGTACCCCATGCCGCCTCTACCTCCGAACCCCGCTGCCGCCTGCCCCCACGGCCTGCCCCCACGGCCTGCCCCCCAGGCCGCCACCCACTGGCTGAGCTGGTGGTGCCCACCTACATCCCCTTCAGTGTGGAGTTCGGCGCCCGGGCAGCCCGGCTGCAGGTGGTCACAGGTGGGCGGCCGGCACGGCGCCCCCGGGTGTGCGTGCCTGGTGCCACCGCCGTGCAGCGACCCCGCCGCTGTACCGCAGTACTACATCATTAACGCTGTACTAGCACCCATATCGGCACCCCTGCCCCTAACTCACATCCGTTTATGGCGGGCTGTTTCGGGTGTGGGTCATGGGCGACTTCCCCTAAACCGACATGCCGTCCTCCCTGCCGTCCTCCCCATGCATGCCCATCTGCATGCCCATCCCCGCTCTCCGCCCCCTTTCCTCCGCCCCGCGGGACTGCTACAAGCACCCCCTCAGCTCGTGTCAATCCCCGGCGGGCGGGCACCCTTGCGGGGCCAATCCCCATCATCATCCCCATTCCCAACCCCCCTCCCTCCCCCCCCAGGCCCCAACGCCTCCGGCAAGAGCTGCTACGCCCGCGCCGTGGCGCTCATCGCCTACCTGGCGCACCTGGGCTCCTACGTGCCGGCACAGGCCGCCACCATAGGCCTGGCCGACCGCATAGCAGCGCGCTGCGCCACGCCGCCGCTGGGAGCAGCGACCGTGTTCAAAGTGGCAGGCGGTGCGGCGGCGGCGGCGGCGGCGGGCAGTGGCGAGGGAGGGGCGTACGGCGGCGTGGCGGCGGCGGGCGGCGGGGGGCTTGGTGGAGGCGGCGGCGGGCGGCTGCTGCGGCCGAGCACCTTCATGGCAGACCTGACACAGGTGAGTTGCGTGTGGACTGCGCAGACGATCGGGCGGCGTGGCTAACGGCTGTTGGCCTCCGCTTTTACCTTGCCTTCCAACCCACAACTCCGCTACCGCTCTTCCATCCTTTCGCTGCCGCTACTGATGCTTCCGTGCTACCGCCGCCTGCTGCTGCCACCTGCGACTGCCGCCTGCTGCTGTCTCCGCCCGCTGCTGCCGCAGGTGTCGGCCATGCTGCGCACCGCCACCGAGCGCACGCTGCTAGTTCTAGACGAGTTCGGAAAGGGCACACTGGCCTCAGACGGCGTGGGCCTCTGCGCTGCCCTGCTCACCCATTTCGCAGGCGCCGGCAGCAGCAGCGGCACTGGCGGCAGCGACACAGAAGCCGTGCTGGGGCTGGCGGCGGCTGAAGGCGGCTCGACAGGAGCAGGGGCGGCGCAGGCGCCACGGCGGCTGCGGCTGCCGCCTCGGCTGGTGCTGTGCACCCACTTCCACGAGCTGTTCCGACCTGGAGTGCTGCCGCCCAGCCGCCAGCTGGCCTTCCTGCAGATGGAGGTGCTCAGCAGCAGTGCCGCCGCAGGCGGCGGCGGCGGCGACGGCTGCGACGGCGGCGGGCGTGCCAGTGGTGGCGGCAGCGACGCATGTGCAGCAAGGGGTGGCGGCAGCAACGGCAGGGCAGGCGGTGGTGATGTTGGCGGCGCAGGGGGCGGCGCCGCCGCCACCGGGACGACGGTGTTCCTATACCGGCTGGTGCCGGGCTGCTGCTCCTCCAGCTTTGGCGTGCACTGCGCGGCTTTGGCGGGATTGGAGGACGCCGTGTGCCGCCGGGCCGAGGTGCGTGTGTGTGTACCGGGTGCTGCTTTCTTGCGGGTGCTCAGCAGGAGTGCGGCTGCGGATCCTGCGGATTGATGGGCCATGATTGGGGCGCATGCTCTGTCGCTTGGCGATAAAATGGCGGCTGGTGGGCGGTGCGCGGGTGCGGTCATCACCAAGCAGCGCGATAGCTGTTGCCTTCAACCCCAATGAGCATGCGGCCTGTGGCTAGCGCTGAGCACCCACCACAGCAATCAGCGCTGGCTTGCCTCGCGCGTGCCGCCGGCATGCCCCAAAGCCGGCATGCCTCATCTAGGCCACACGCATGCCCCATCTGAAACCATTGCCCTTGGCATCGGCAATCTGTGTGCGCAGGAGGTCATTCGCGCGGTGCAGCAGGGCGCCCCCATCGGGCGCTCGGCGCGGGTGCTGGCGTGCGAGCGGGTGGCCCATGAGGGGCGGCTACTGCGGCGCCTGCAGGTGAGGGCTGAGGAGGGCGGGCACACGGGCTGCACAGTAGTTCGTGTGTGCTCGGTTCCCGAGCGCTGGCACGTGCGCAATTGGCTCAAATGTGCTGCGCACAAGCACGACACCCCTGTGATACTTTCTGTAGGTCGCTGATGCACACCACTGCTTCGCGCGCTTGCAGGGCGCCGCGGTGCTGCCGGCGGGGCGGGATCTGGACCAAGAGCTACTGCGAGTATTTCGGGAAGAGCAGCAGCGGCAGGCGCAGCAGGAAGGGCATGCGTAGGCGGGTGTGACAGAGGAGGGTCCGCGAGGGGTGAGGTCACGGGGAGCAGCTTGTATGCGAGGAATTATGGGCTCGCGCGACGCGGGATAAGTGCGTGTCCGCGGTGGGCCATGTATTTTAAGTTGTGCTTCATTTGCTATCCCGGGGGGTCCGCGAGCAGCCTGCGCGCTCTCATGCACGCACGGCGGGCAGGTACGACGGGACTGTTAGGCGGTGGCCGATACGCGCTGCCGCTCGCTGCTTTCAATACGGCGATGCTGACGCTCCGAGAATACATATTCAGATCATATACATAGATTACGACTGCACGCGTAATCGTAGTTGTGCTGCTCGCCTGCGCGCACACGACCAACAACGCTTTCGCATCTAGACCTGAGCGGCCCTAACTCCCGTCGCAGACTATGGCGCTGTGAGGATATGGAGGAAATGACACAAGAGGACGGAGCTGCCCTTGCAGCATCCTCGCAGGCGAAGGCCATGGACAGAAAGCAGGCAAATGGACCCCCAGCGGCCGGTGCCGTCTCTGAGGGCACAAAGGCGGGCTACAGGGCGACAATGTTGGCATACGTGGTGATGACCTATGTGCAGGTGTTCGGGTATGCTCAGGTGAGCTTGCATTGTACCACATGAACGCCAAGAAGTTATGGTGGATCACTTGGGAAGCCAGCTGCACTTGTGCTGGTGTTGAATGCGTATACTTAGCGTCCAATTGTTGCAACGCAAGCGTGTGCGGGGCCTGCGTGCTCGGTTGAAGCGAAAGGGCGCTTCCGTTGAAGCGTGAAGTCCAAAGCGAAGTGAACATATAATGTTGCAGCCATGATTTAGTAGGTAGAGCACTGATGCTCTAGGTGTGCACATTGGGCGGGCAGCCATGTCGTCCTTCCTTCGTCCCGCGACGTCCAAAACCTTCCCGCTGGTCGCCCCTCCCTTGCCCCCCAGCTCGCCAAGCCCTTCTGCGCTGGGACGGCGCATACACTGCCCCTGGGCAGCACCCTGGCTGCAGGCTACCCCTGCAGCGGCTCTGTGGTGCAACAAATGCTCTACCTCGCGGCGCGCCCTGTCCAAGTCTTCCAGGTGCGAACTCCGCACGTCGCCGGCCGGCCCGACCGTCATCGCAACAGCGGCATAGGGGGGGTGGGGTGGAGTATACCAGTAGGATTGGCGCGATGGAAGGCTGCAGGCGAAGGGAAGGTAGCGCGTGGATGACGCCACGACGCGGTGAATTTAGTGACAGGCATTTTCGGCCACAGGAGACTGGGAACCGCACGGCCACATCACAGCGAGGCGCAGGCCCCCCTCACCAGGGCCATCACCCATACTCATCTCCACGCATTGGGCTGCACATGAGCGGCCTGCCATGGCACATGCATGCTCCCGACTCCGCACCAAAGCTGCAGCGGCTTACGGAAAGCCAGCCTTTTTGTGTTCAGCTTTGTAAGTTGCCTCGCCCGCACCCCTTCCACGGGCGCAACAATTGGCCACTGCAGCTCCCGGAACCCTGTGACCGCCCCACTTGCAAAACTTCAGAGTAACATTGCATTGACCTCAGGAGCATTCGCCGATGCAAACGCTGCCAAGTCCCTGCGAGCATGAATTTGGTCTTAGCCAACCCGGCTCGCCGCGCCACCCCGCACCGATACACGCCCGCTCGCCCCCAATGCCCCTGCCCATTTCTTGCCCCCCTAACCCCTGCCTCCACCCACCCCGGTAACTGGGCCTCGCTGTTTCTGGGATTGGTACTGACAACCACGCTCTGGTCCTCCAACGCGATATTCTGACGAACCCCTCCCCCCCACGCTCTTCAGGACTACCTCACGCTGCAGCGCCCCGACCGCTGGGTGTCGGCCTCGTCCCTAGGCATACTAGCCCGGCTGCTGCTGGCGGCGGTGGTGCCGGCCAGCCTGCAGGCGCCGCGCTGGTGCATGTGGGTGTTCCCGCTGCAGCGCATCGTGGCGCCCGCCACCCTGATGGTGCTGCTGTACACGGCGGACATGGTGAGGCAGAGGGCGCGGTGAGGGGCGTGGAGAGCGGGGTCTGTTGCCTAAAAGGTGCGCCTCTTGGAGCAGGGGTGGAGGGGATTGCGGGGCGGGATGTGGGCAACTCGGCCGCGTGGCAAAGGCTGCATCTGGATTCCTGGGCTGGTCAATAGCGACGACGCCGAGCCGCATGGCCGTGGGCCTGCAGGCGGCGGCCGGCCATTACAGAGGGTGGCCGCCAGCTGGAGGGCGGGACCGGCTCCACCTTGTACTGGTACCGCACTAGCTTGGTGTACAATGTTTGTGCTGCGCACGCTGCCGCGCAGGAGCCATCGGCGCTGTCGCTCTGGTTCGTGCGCAGCTGGCCCGTGTCCGACTGCGCATACGCACTGTGCTTCCAGGTACGCGCTTTGGATGGCGTGGTGCGGCAGGGAGGGGTGCAAGGGGCGGGCAGGCTTGCATGGCTTGCATGGCTGAGGAGCTGCGGGTAAGCCCTCAAGCAGTGTTCGGCATGCCAGGGGCAAGAAACACAGCAGGCCTACTTGATGCTCTTTCGAGCAGATGCTTCCTTGCCAGACCCTTACAAGCTCCTTTCCAAACCCATCTTCATGACTTCCTTGCCTGCCCCGTCTCCCTCCCCCAGACTGGCTTCGTGGCCGAGGCGGTGTACGGCGTGGTCAGCTTTTGCATCAGCGCCGCACTGGGGCTGCGCATACGAGCACACGGGCGGCGCCAGCTGGCCGCCGGGCACGGCAGCGCCGACGCCGCCGACCTGTCCAACTTCCCGCTGACGGCGCAGCTGCTCACGTGCGCCGCCTCCACCGCGTTCGTGCTGTACGTGCAGCTGCAGCGCCTCGCGCAGGAGCGCCGCCGCCAGCAGCAGCTGCAGGCGGCGTCGGCGGCGGCCTCATCATCCTCAGCGGCGGCCTCATCCTCCTCAGCGGCAGCGTCATCCTCGGCGGCGGCGGTGTCATCCTCGGCGGCGGCAGCGGTCGCGGCGGCCGCGGCAATAGAGGCGGGGCCGGAGCAGGAGCAGCTACCGCCCGGGGACGTGGTGCCGGGAGAGCAAGCGGCCCTGGGCAAGCTAGCCTCGGCCACGGTGACGACGGACGCCGCGTGCACGCCCACAGCCGTCGTCACGGAGCGGGTTACCAGGCTCGCGCTCCTGGAGCGGCCGCTTCAAGCGGATCCGTACACCGGCAACGCGGTCCGCCTGGCACGCCGCATGCAGACGCCCCCCCGGCCTGTACCAGCGCTGCAGGCGCGGCGCCCACCGCCCGCGCCCGCCGCACCTCAGGAGCCTGCTGTTAGCGCCGATCATGCCTACGCGCTCGCTGCCAGAACCGTTGTCGCCGTTGGAGTAACCGCCAATGCAACCGCCGAGGGCGGCACCGCCGCCGCCGAGGGTGAGGCTGGGAAACCGGCGCTTCCGACTTCGGGCTGGTCGCGTCGGCCGGCGTACGTGCCGCGCGTGCGGCTGCAGCGGCGTCTTGTGAAGATCAAGGGGGCGCAGCCGGAGCAGGTGGCGGCGGGCTACGAGGCGCGTGTGGCGGCGGCGGTGGCGGCGGCGGGCTTCGAGTTGGAGGGCGTGTACCTGCGCCGAGGCTGCGTGGAGCTGGTGCGTGTGCGCCTGCGTGCTGTCAAGAAACCGGAAAGCGTGTGTATGGAAGCGTTGGAGTTGCGGAACTTATCGTCACCAATGCCTGTTCATGGGGCGGAACCCCTCTCACCGGAGGACGGCACGCGCTGAACGTTGGTGTGTGGGTGCAAGATTGCCGGCAGGGTACGTTGAAGCTGAATCGCTGAGCCCTCTTTCCTTCTTTGCACCGCGCCGTGCGTGCAGGTCATCAACGCGCGTCGCTGGCTGCACAGTGAGGACGGCGGCGCCGCCGACGGCGCGGAGGCACAGGCGGAACTGGCAGACGCCGACCTCGACGCCCTGCTGGCAGCGGCGGAGGCGGAGGCAGACACCGAGGCGGCGGTGGCGGCGGCTGCCGCCGCAACTGAGTTCATTGGCGCAAGCAGCGGCGCTGAGGACGGCGAAAAGGGCTGCGCGCCTATGCGCATGCCGATGACGGCGGAGTACTGCAGCCATGCGTCCGCCGCGCCGCCGCTGGCGGCTGGGGCCATCGGCTCCCCGTACGGCCGCGGCTTCTTGGGCGGTGAGGGCGGCGGGCGGCGCGTGCCGCAGTGGTCGCCGGCGCGCGTGCAGCGGTACGTGGTGATGGACGTCCGCCAGGCAGCGGCGGCGGCGTCGGCGGCGGCAGCCGCCGCCGCTGCGGGGATGCAGCCGGCCGCCAAGGGCTCCGCCGCCGCCGCGTTGGCCGACTTGCAGACCGCACGTGGCTCCACCGTAGCAACCAAGACCGCGGCGGTGGCGGCAACGGTGCTGTCGGACGTTACCAGTGACACGGCCGTGCCTGTGCAGCCGGCGGCGGCCGCCGATGGCGACGGTGTCGTGACCGCGGAGCCGGTTTGCGGCGGCGGCGTCCTGGAGTCTGGCGACATTGACATAGGCGCCCTCATCCGGGCCCTGCAGATTGTGGACAGCGCCAGCTACGCCCTCGTGCCTGATGACGAGGACATGGTGGATGACGAGCAGCAGCAGCAGCAGCAGCAGCTTGGCGGCGCCGATGCCAACGGCGCTGGTGCTGAATGGGCGCCGTACTGGACCACGCCCTCTTCGGCGGCCGCCGTTGCGGCGGAGGTGGCCGCCGCAGCGGCCACTGACGCAGGCGCGGGTGCGGGCGCGGGTGCGGGCGCGGGCGCCGTGGGCCAGAATGGCTCGCACATCAGCGGCAGCGGTGGCGGCGGCGTCTACGGCAAGCCTGAGCCGCCGCGGCTGCTGCAGGTGTACCCGCGTGTGCTGGTCGTGGACCCCGCTGCCGCTGTGGGGCCGGCGGCGGCGGCGGAGGCGCCCGCGCCGGGGCCTGCAGGCGAGCGGTGTGACGTGGGCTGGCGCGATGCCCAGCCTCGTGTTGATGGTGTGGCGGCGGCTGTGGTGCCGGGTCCGCACCGCATGGATGTGGTGGTGTGGTGGCCGCCGGAGCCTCCCAGTAGCAACAGCGGCGGTGGCTTCGCTGGCTTCGACACCGCCGCGGCGGCGGCGGCCCCTCCAGCCGCCGCCGCCGCCGCAGTGGACGCAGGCACGGACGCTGGATCCCCTGCTCGCGCCAGCGGCGGTGGCTCGGAAGGTGAGCAGCTGGAGCTGCTGCTGCGGTGCCGCGGCATGCACCTGCCTGCCGACGTGGTGGCGGTGACGCCAGTGGACGTCGCGCCGGCCGCGCAGGCGTTCGCGCCCACCGCCGCCGACGGCTGCGGGCAGCAGGTTGCCGCCGGCTCGGGCGCCCAAGCCTCACACGATGACGGCGCTGACGACGCCTGCAGCGGCGACGCCTACGGGCTTTTGGGAAGCGGCGACGCCGCTGGGGCGGCGGATGCCGTAGCGGCGGATGTGGCGTACGGCAGCAGTAGTACGGCGTATGGCGAGAACGGCGCGGCGCTGCAGTACAGCTTGGAGCTTCTGTACTTGCCGTCGCGGCCGGGCCTGCTCCTGGTAGAGGCGGGCCCGGCGGCGCTGGTGCCGGTGGTTCTGCTGCGGGATGCCGCGGCAGCTGCGGAGCTGCAGGTGCGCGCGTACGTCCATACCACTCAGTGCGCTGCCACGCCTACGCTCCCCGTGTGCCTATCCCTAACCCCAAAAACACTCCTTCGCTCTATCCCGCATTCGGCATTCCTGTTCCCGGTGACAGGCCATTGCTGACGGCTGGACCGCCAGCCCCGATGAGCTGAACGACCTGCTGCATGACGTCGCCGCTTTCGCGCACGAGGCCGCGGACGTCGAGGACGCGACATCGCCAGCGACCGCGGGCGCCGGCAGCAACCGCCGCCACCTGCTGGAGCTGCCTGGCAGGTGTGTGCGCCTTGCGTGCGTGCGTTGAAGGCGGGTGCGCCCGTGCCCTTGAGGAGCGCCCTCGCGCGGCCCCCGGGCTGGGCACTTGATGCTCGTGCACACGGCGCCTTCCCTGTTGCTGCCTCTGTCGGTCGTGTCGCTCCCACCTTTGCACCCTGCCCATCCCCACTCCCCACAACACGCCCCATGATCCCCAACATGTGCCCCGACGCCCCCTCCAACCCATTCAAACACCTTCTGCAGGGCCGTCAGCCTAGGCCACCACCTGCTGTCCTTCGCGCTACGCAGCCGCCTGCCCGCCCTCGCGGGCATGATGCGCCGCAGCCTGGCCGCCGCGCACGGCGCCGCCGCCATCGCCACCTCGGCGTCCGTTACGGTGCCCTCCACCTCCACCACCCCCTCCCCATTCAACGCCAACAACCCTTCGGCCTCCTGCTCCGCCGCCACGCCGCGCACATCCCACGCGGCCGTGGGCTCTGAAATTGCGGTCGAGGCAGAGACGGCCGCGTCTGACTCGGCGGAACCTCCATCGGTGTGTGCCGTCGCTGATTGCCGTTGCCCGCCTTCCGCCCCCTGCGGCTGTAGCCAGCGCCGCGCCAAGGCCGCGGCTGCTTCAATGAAGCAGCGGGCCTCGTGGTGGTGGCCGCTGCGCGGTTGGCTGCTGCCGCTTGAGGCAGATGAGGCGCCGGGTGCGGCTCAGGGCACGGAGTCTGGGTCGCGGCTGTTCCACGAGTTGGGCAGCTGCCACTGCGGCTGCGCGCGTACCCAGGTGGCGGCTGGCTTGGGCACGGACGCTGGTAGCAGCGCCGGTGCCGCCGGCTCCCCGGCGGTAGGCGCAGCAGCAGCGCTGGCGGCTAAGGCCGGCGGGCTGACGCCAGCGGCTGTGGCGCCAGCGGCCGAAATGCTCGAGGAGAGTGCCGACGTGCCAGACGTGGCCGCACACATCATGTGAGTGCTTGAAGTAATAAGTGCACAAACGTACTTGCGGCCGGGTCTCTGCAAGCGGTTGCGTCGAGGCGGTCATGTGATGAATGCGCATGCCAGCCCCAGCGCTCAGACTCTCTTACCCGCTTTCACCTCCAGGCAATGGACGGACGCGGCGATTGCGGCGATTGCGGTCACGCGCCTGGTGGCGGCCGCTGCCTCCGGAGGCGCCGTGAACTCGGTGCTGTCCGCCACGGCATTGGACCTGGTGTCCGCGGCCGGCGGCGTGCTGTGTGCGGTGGCCTGGGTGCGGCAGCCGCGCGATGCCTGGAAGGCAGCTGTTCGTCGTGCGGTGCTGCCCCGACAGGTGGGTCCGCCTCGCGGTCCACGGCACTCGGTTCACGTCGGGGGCAGGGCTGCGCGTTTCGGGGCTCGCGCGGACTGCATGTGATGCAATCCACGCCATCGCACGCGCACGCGCCGGTGTTCTGCGCGAGGTTCATAGCAACTGGGGTTGCGTGTGGCCTGCATTATACTTACGTCCATGCCTCCTGCCGCTCCCACGCAACCCACTGCGGCGCCGGCTGTGCAGGTGCTGGGCCTGATGGCGAGGATGCTGTCGGTCCTGCCTGGCATGCCGCTGCCGGCGGCCCGGGTGCGCTACGAGCTGGGCGCGGGCGTGTGGCTACTGGAAGGCCTGGCGCTGCCGGCCGTGAGCCTGGTGAGTGGCGAGCAGGGGGCGCGCTGGGGTGCTTGGTTACGGTGCTCTTGACATACACACATCAGGCACGCCAAGCTGCCGTACCACTACTTCAGTGCTGCTGACGGTGTCGTCACGTGCTTGCCTGATCTCGCCACAGATGTCCCCGGCTTTGGCGGCCACGCTGGCGGCAGCGCGCGTGCCGCTCCTAGCGCGTGGCTGGCTGGCGGCCGCCACCGCAGCCGGCATTACCGCCAGTGGCGCCGCCGGCACCAGCAGCGGTGGCGGCAGCGCCGTGGACGGCCTCCTGGCGGCTTACGGCCTGCCGCCGCTGCTGCTGAGGACGGCACTAGAGCATGCGGCGGGCGTTGCCGCGCTGTCGGCTGCCACCGCAGGGCTGTGCCACGCGGCGTGGGGCCGGCTGCGGCGCAAGAAGGCGTGAAGCTGCGACATATGTAAGGCAAGCTGGGAGGCGCAAACCAGGGCCAGCTGCTGTGGTTTTGGTGGCGAAGCTGTCCATGGCGAATGGAGTTCACGCTTCGTTGCGCTAGGCCAATCAAGTCGTCGAGCAGGTTCAATTGTGTGGCGCGAGAGCCGCCTCTCCCCGGTCAGCGCACGTGGTTGGGTGTGTGCCGCAGCAGGGTGAATGGAGTGGCAGGGGCTTTTCGGGGTATCTTGCAGCGCGTATGAGGTATTCATATAAAGGTTCACTATGGCTAGGGCGTGTGTACTGATGTGACACACAGCTGCATATCAGGCCCTTGCCGAGCTCACGAGAGAGAAATGCGTGCGCAGGGCGTTCACGGAGTGTCGGTAGTGACGTACATCTATCCGCGGCTAGATGGCCACTAGTGCTTACACTTCAATCCGCTCTTTCAAACAAGACACCTTGTGTGCTTGCATGTGTCCCCATCCGCTTTCCTGCAGCGTCCGGTGGTAAATGAAGTACGCCGAAGATTTACTGCACAAACGCGTATTGCTGGCCATTTAATCAAGAGGGGCCCCTCGGCATGTGCATCGTTGCGGCTCTTTTGTTAGAGTTGTTGTGTTGGGCGCATAAATGGGGGTTGCAATGTGCGCACCTATCTGAGTGCACAGAGGCCGGCCCTGGCCCTTAAGCGAGCTCGCTCACGCAGCGGCTGCATGTGTAGGCAGGTCATACGTTCTTTCTGGGCTGCTGCTGCGCATACACGTGCCAGGCAATGGTGTCGCCTGCCTAGTGGCGTGACGTGGTTGAGGCTCGGGATATACAAATGTCATGCGGGGACGTGTTGCATACACCGCGGCCAGCTGATTATTCTGCCCTCGATATGAACCGTTAGGGCGGGAAGGCACGGCCGGAAGGCCGGACCGATTATTGCAGTGATTGCCGGTAAAGAGTACAAAGGAGGGTCTGCATGTCCGTGGCTTTTTCATCTTCTCGTGGTCTTGGGGTTGACCGGGGTCCTCAGGCGCCGCACCCCACCCACACGGAGCGGCCACCATCCAGTGACGGAGGGTGCGACTTTTGGATTGCGCCTGAATAGCTCTAGTCAGGTAACGGGCTTGTGAGGACGCGCGTGCGTGCGTGCCTCTTAAAAGTCTCAGGGAATTGAAGCGGTGCGTGCGGCAGTTGACATGAATGCATGGAGGCCCCCTAACTTTTATGACGGTATTATATTGTTTGAACCAAGTGATCTGCTTCAAGGCTGGTCCGCTGTGCTCCGCTGGAGCTGTTACGGCGCGGCCGTTGTGCGTGTCGGGCCACGGTTAGGGTTTCTTTGTTGCCCCAGTTGACCAATGCGCCTACGATAGCTGTTATTATCATCAACGTTGCTGTAATTAAGCCTTCTCCAAGTCTTGAACGCTCCGCCTTTCCAAGTCCTTAGCAGTGTCGTCAGAGCTGACACCGCACTGACGGAGCGGGAGTCTTCCGGTCGAAGAGTCGTGAGATATACAAATGTCTTTATCCACCGCGCAAGTGCAGAACTGAGGGTAACGGTCGCTCGCGCGAGGAAACAGGGAAAAGCGCCAACAGCTGCGCGAAGAGCGGGCAGCAGAGTGCTGCACCGAGGATACATAAAACTCAGCGAGTGACAAAACTCCGAGGAAAATGCTGCAAGGGCGGATAGCAGCGGTCGACCAGCGCACCAGCGTTCGCCGCTCGGGTATGCATGTCCGTCGAGACGCGCGGGCTGGTTCCGTGCGTTCGGCCGCTGCAGTGTTGTGGGCTCGGCCGGATGCTCAAGGCTTCCTACCAGCCATAGAACCACAAGTCAGGTGAACGGGAATGGACTTCTGCCCCGTCCCAGCGATTTCGGTACCGTCGCGGGCGACGGTTCCTATTCCCGGCCGCGTTTTGAATTCACCAAGTGCTGCTTCGCGTCGCAGGATTCAATTAGACGACCCTGCGGTCCAGGAGTGGGAGCAGGCGTTGCACGAGCTACCCGGCGCGTTTGGGGCCGGCTCGGGCACGCAGCTGCGTGAACGGTTGCGCCGGCTGCCACCCTTCCCCACCGACCGCCTCCTCCCGCCGTGGACTTCCCCTGGCCGCATTCCGTCGCTTCAGCCACCGCTGGCCTGCATTGGAGGTGGTGGCACTGGTGGAAGTCGCAGTGGTGGAGGTGGCGGTAGCGGCGGCGGCGGCATGACTGGGGATGTGGAGGTGAGTGGGCGGGTGGCAGTGTGGGGCCGCCTGTGTGCCGAGGTAGGTGCCGCGCTTTGTACGTCGGCGACTCTTTCCTTAATTCAATTCCTCATGTTCAACTTCTGCTCGCATGCTAGGCGGCACCGTGACCCCACCTTTCCGGATATCCCGGCACAAACCCAAACCCATCCTTCCCGCTCCCCAAGCCCAAGTCCACCACCGCCACCCGGCCCAAACCCCATACCTCTCAGGACCGCCTCCTGCTGCCGGCGCAAGACGCTGCTGACCACCCCCCGGCTGGTGCGGTGGAACCAGAAGCCCCTACCAGTGGCGGCTTCTTGGACGATGGTAACGCCTGGCGCGCCTACCTTGTGCTTTCTTTCCTGGCACACGTAAGCGTGTAAGCTGCGAGTTACGCCGGCTAACCCTTGAAGCCGGAAGCCCTGCGCACTGGGCGCAAGGCTTAGCCCCAAAACGCAATTACTGCATGCCGCAGGCCTACGTGTGGTGCGAGCCCGGCCCGCCTCCCGCGGTGCTGCCGGCTGTGCTGGCGGTGCCGTGGGCGCGGGTGGCGGCGGCGGTGGGCATGCCGCCCATCCTCACCTACGCCACCTACAACCTGTACAACTGGTGAGTACGATACCGAATGTAGCAGTATGACCCGTGGACGCACGCCGTGTCGGCATCAGCATTCAACTTACCGGTATTCAAGCCCACAAGACGGTCAACCCCACCGACGCGATGCCATGCCAATCAAACCCCAAGTTGATTACGGCCCCCCTTTCCCCGACCGGCCGCCGCGCGTGCTGTGCGTGCTGTGCTGTGCTGCCACCAGGAGGCGTCTCAACCCCGAGCTTCCGCCTGTTCTGCAGAACCTGTCCTCCATCAACGTAAGCCGCCGTGAGAGCTCGGGCCATGACTAAGGCTGCTGAGCGGCTAGTGGCCAAGGCTAGCCCTGTACCACTGTACGACTTGCTTGCAGTCTAGCTTGGCATACCGATATAACGTGGCTAGTGAGCCGCCTACACGCTTTGAGAACACCCAACCTGAAAGGCGTGTCGATCTTCACTACGTACCTGCTGTGTGCAACCCACCTCCGGCAACCCCCAAACCCTACACAGAACTTCCTGGGCGGCCCCGACGAGGAGTGGTTCCGGCTGGTGCACGTGGACATTGAGACGCGGGCGGGGCCGGCCGTGGCGGGGCTGGCGCGGCTGCAGCAGGCCGCGGCGCAGGTGGGGGCTTCAAGAGGCGGGTGCGGGTGGGACTGTGGGAGGGGCGGCCGCTTGGGCAATCGGCCTCAGCTTGTCGACATGAATCCCTCTCAGGCACACTCGCAACACACATGCACTGCAGGACGACGCGGGTGCGGTGCTGATGGGACTGAGCGCCATCAGCGAATCCCTCCGCGCCATGCAGACCACACTCGCCCGCATCGGTGGGTTGGGGCAACGAGTGCTGTGGTGTGACCTCCTGTTGCTGCATGTGTGTGTGTGTGTGTGTGTGTGTGTGTGTGTGTGTGTGTGTGTGTGTGTGTGTGTGTGCGTGCGCGCGCGCACGCTGAGAGCGAGACTTGGTGCCTCGCCCTGTCCGGCTCCCGTTGGTGGCCCGGGCACATACCGTCAGGCCCCCGCCCCTGTGTGTGTATGAGCGGTGGACCATCGAAGTTTGCTGTGCTTGTCAGGCCGCAGGACTGGAAAGGGCTGGTCAGCTGGATGCTTGGCTGGATGGGCAGATTGAAACCTCATCCTGTCTTAACACGCCTCGCCCTGCATCTGCAGGCGAGTGCTGCGACCCCGACCAGTACTACTCGCGCGTGCGGCCGCCCATTGCGGGGTGGCGCAACAACCCGCTGCTGCCGTACGGGCTGGTGTACGAAGGCGTGTACGGCGGCGCGCCCGTGCAGCTGTACGGCGCCACGGGGGCGCAGTCCAGTGTGGTCCCGGCGTTTGACCGCGTGCTGGACATCCGCCACGAGCAGGTACATGCGTGGGCGCCTGGCCTCCTGCGTAGTACGGTACGGCAGCAGTAGTCAGACCTGGTCCCTGCCTTTATTGAGCCTGCGCCCTCGCTGCCAACATGCACGTGATCCCCACGGCCCCGGCCACCGCCCTGCCAGGGCCGGCTGCGCGACTACTTGGGCACCATGGTGGCGCACATGCCGCCCCCGCACCGCGCCTTCCTGGCCGCACTGGCGGCAGCCAACAACAACACCGGTACCGGCACCGGCAACCGCACCAACAGCGGCGCCAGCACAAACAGCAGCGGTGGTGCGGGGCGGGGGCAGGACGGTGGTGCGGGGCAGCCGGTGGCGGCGGCCAACGTGCGCGCCTACGTGCTGGCGGCGGCGGCAACTGGCTCCGGTCACCCTCGTGGCGGGGAGCTGCGAGACGCCTACGACTGCACGGTGCGGGCATGGGCTGTCGTAGTGCGTTGCGATACTTGCGAACCTAGCCGTGAAATGTGGGGCTGTCGTAGCGTTTTGTGGACCTTACCGCACGACCTTACCGTGAACTGTGGGTCTGAGGGCTGTTAAGCCAGCACTGGGTCCCAGGTGCCTGGTGAATTGCGATAGGCGCTAGCAGCCGCCTCCAAATATGCGTGACCGCTCTTGTATGTGCATGGATGTGCCTCACGCCACAGCAGGTGGGGGAGCTGGACCGGTTTCGGAGCCTGCATCGCTCAGTGGCTCAGCGCTACATCGTGCAGCCGGCCACCGCCACCACCACTGCACCCGCCTCCACCGCCACCGCCACCACCACTGCACCCGCCTCCGCCTCCGCCTCCGCCTCCACCGCCGCCTCCACCTCCACATCTGCGCACCTGCACACACACGCCACCTCCATCACCGCCGTCGGCTCCACCGCCGCCGGCGCGGCCTCACCATCCGCGCCGCCGCCGCCGCCACCAGCGCCACTGCCGACTAGAGGCGGCGTAGGGCAGCCTGATGGACTGCTGGCCTCAGGGACACTCGCAAGCGGGGTCGCAGCGGCAGTGGGTACGGCGGTGGAAACAGCGGTGGCGCTGGCGGGAGTGACTGGCACGGGCGGCAGTGATGTCATTCCCGCCCTGACGGCCTTCCGTGACGCAACCCGACGGCACAAGATCGCCAGATCGGACTGATACTTTGCAGAAGGGCCGCACACATTCACACGAGACACAGGTACATACGACTCCCTGCCTGAGGTGCTTGGCGTACATCTAGGGCTGCCAAACACGTATGAAATGGTTTCGAGTCAAACATTGGCCGCGTGAGATGCATGATATGGCGCGGGTGAGCACTGCAAAGAATGCAGCGTGACTCTGCGTGAGTAATGAGCGAGAAAGCACTCTGGAGAGCTCCTGGTAAGGCTGATGCGTTCATGGTGCATTGCATGTGCCGATGTGCGGTGGGACAGGGTTAAGGCAGGTTGGTGAGTTCCCGCATGGTGCAGCTGATTCCCAGACCCCAGCAAATGGAATGTTGCACAACTTGCACTGCACAGGCGGAATGTGCCAAGCGCATGCGTGCGTTCCTTTACACGCCAACAAACATGTGTTGCTACTTGCTAGTACGACCAGGGATGTGCGTAGGAGCAGTGGGCCTTCGTTGCGGTCACACGAGGTTTGGGACATTGCACGTGTCTGTTGTGAAGGCGTCTCAAGGTGTGCGGTGTTGGGGTGCAGGTTCCGTGACACGTAAAGCCCGGGGAATGGCGCAAGGCGGACTGAGCACTAACCCAATTGCAGGACTGGATTGTTACAACGCTTCGATGCACTGTCCCCATCAGCAATGACACAGCAGCCCATTAATGCGCTTTCCTACCACGCTGGCAATGCCGAAGACATGCCATACTTATCCTTGTCGTCTCCATCAGCCCACAACCCACACACCATCCGACCCACTACGGGTCTATCAACGCGTGCCGCAACTTACTCCTCGCGAACAAATATGAGCGTGTCTCCGTGGCTGTTCCGCATAACCCGAACACGCCGTGCGTCCACCCGCCCGCGCGCGGCGTGGGCAGCGGCAACGCCAGACGCGCCTCGTCCTTCTGCTCCCTCCGGAGCACAGCACTGCGTGAGCCACCGCCCTTGCCACCGATGTCCTCGCCGCCGCCGGCTGCCGCCGAGGTGCGCCCTTGGATGCGCCTGCTCCTGGTGCCGCGCCGCCGCGCCGCCACGGCAGCAGCAGCTTGAAGCTGGCCTGCTGGGATGGAGGTTGGGACCGGTGTAGGGTGGAGGGAATGGGGAATGGAAGCGAGGGGAAGCCAGGCCAGGCTTGATGCAACGGATGCAGGGCAGCAGGTGACGGATAGGTGATGGGGGCAGGCGTATGGCGTTGTTGCGGCTGACCCTGACTCTCAGCGAAATCAGCACCTAAGCCCCCCGCGTGCGGCTCCCGGGCATGCACCCGGTATCACGGCACGCGTCTACTAGCTGCGGGCCAGCACACTGCATCTGCCGGGGCGCGGCCGTTAGCAACAAGCTGACGGGGTGTAACAGTCATGCGTTCGCACCTTCCGTTTCACTCCAGTCGTCCTGAGACGCGCATTCCTCTTAAACCACGCTTGCGGCGAATGATACATGTAGATTATAACATAATTCATGCAAGCGCAAACTGGACACGCACGGTGCGGCGAGGGACCTGTTGTGCGCGTCCGTACTGCCATCCGGTCGCGAGGTCGCGGGGCTGGACAAAAGGCGGTCAACATGCGGCATTTCATTTACTTCTACGCTATCTTAACTTCACAAAGCATGCACTGCTAGCTCGTGACATCCAAACGCACGTAGCGAGCGAATAGACTGCACCGATTGCTCGGCGCACTTCCGCTCGTTCTTTCCTTTGCTCAAACGTGTGCTTCCATGCTCGCGTTTGTGGCTGGATGCGTCCTCAAGGCGCTCACTGGCGGCGACTTTCGCGAGGACTTGGGCTGCATGCTTAAAGCTCTGCCTGAGGCCCTCGGCGTCACGCCTCGCCTGCGCAAGACTGCTGGTAGCGATGTCTGCTCGCCATGCATTCCTTGCAACGGCCAGCAGGTGAGCGTTTTGCAAAAGCGACGGGTACACGTTGGCGGGCACAACCACCACTTCAGCGCTACTGGCGTTTCCCGTGTGCGCGCCTGGCCGGAACGCTGGCTGACAGTGGTCAAAGCCAAGCTTCCACTAGTGGCATGCGCAGTAGGATTTACGATAGCCTTTAATTGGCTTGCTAGTCGTGCGAGTGCATCTTGATTGTTGCCCGCGCGAGCTCTGAGGCCGCTCCCCTGAGGCTGTTTCATTCAATCACGTATCGGCATTCTTGAGGCTCCTGCTCAACAAACGCGCGCACTCATCCTATCCTTCCCCGCCCCACTCTCTCAGGTCGTTCGGCGTCCACTTTGGGACCCGCGCGCCACGTTGGCTGCCGCTGGACCCGTCCCCGTCTTCGAGGGCAATAACTCGACCTGCAGCGTGACGGCGTCGGCCGAGTCGATCGCTGTGGCAACCGGGAGCTCGGACAGCAACAACGAGTCGGACTGCACAACCGGTGGCGCCTTCCCCTCCGCCTCCCCCTCCAACCCTACCTCTGCCTCCACCTCCAAGGCCCTCGTGCCCGCTGGCCCCGTAGTTGCCCCCGCCTTCTGCCCGGCAAGCGAGGACACGCCCGCGGCCACCTGCTGCGGCGAGGTCAAGGCCGAGCCCTCAAGTGGCGGTGATGACAACGACGACGATGTCAGCAGCGACACGCAGGGGGAGGCGCGGCTGGTGGTGACGTTCGAGGACGGCTCCGTCCGTCGCTTCCCCAAGAGCGTCGTGAAGGCATTTTACAAGCTGCCGGTGAGTGTGTCTTGCTAGTGGGTGGGTGGCAGCAGCGGGCAACATGAGGCACACGCACACGGTGATTTGTCGAGCGTCCCGAGCTGGGTGATGATTGGTAGGGAGCATGCATGGAGGCCATGACGCTGTATGCGGCTGTGCGCGCGCGTCACCGGCCGGCTAGCTGTCTCCTCGCTGTCAAGTTGCTTCACTTCCCGCGCCGCCTTCGTAACGCCCGACACCAATCCCCTTCCGCTTCCCTTCTTCCTCCTGTTCCCCTTATCCCTCAGCTGGACGCGTTCGAGGAGCGTCACGGCCTCCAGTGCTGGCGGTCCGAGGGCCAGATCGGCCGCGGCGGCTACGGCCTCGTGCACGTGGGGTTTTTGCAGCTGCCCAATGGCACCACACGGCCCGTCGCCGCCAAGCTGTTCATGGGCGGACTCACCAAGGCCAAGGAGCAGCTGAACAGGGAGGTCGGCGCGGCGATGCAGCTGCAGCAGGCCTGCGCCACCGCATCCTCCTCCTCTTCCTCCTCGCCTGAGCAGTTGCCGCTGCTGGCGGCGGCTGAGCGGAGCCCGTTTGTGCGGCTGCTGTGCCACGGCGGCCGGCCCGGGCAGCTGCCCATGATGGTGATGGAGCTGGCGAAGGGCTGCGTGGCTTCCGAACTGGTGAGCCGTGGGCGCGTGCGGCGGGCCGGTGTGTGTGCGTGCGTGCGCGCTTGCTTGCTTGCGCGCTATCTAGGTATGCGCCGCACAAGCCTGCTGTCGTGCCTAAAACCTAGCCCCTCACTCCTATACGGTATGCTCTGCATTGCACAGGAGGATGCGACTGGCAAGCGCGACGAGATCTGGGCTCAGATGGAGGCCACCCAGCAGCAGCCGGCAGATGCAATCACTGCCAACGCCAACGTCGCCAGCATGCCTGACAACGTTACCAGGGCGCGGCCGCCGCCGCCGCCGCCGGGCTCTGGCGTCCTTCCGGCCTCTCGCCCGCCGCCGCCGCCGCCCGGCTTCGACCCCCTGCCGGAGGCGAGCCCTCGCCCTCGCCCGCCGCCGCCGGGCTTTCACGCACTGCCGGCGGCCCCTCGCGCCCCGCTGCCGCCGCCTGGCTTCGCGCCGCTGGCCTCGCCGCCCCTGCCTGCGTCGGCGCCGGCTGCGGCTGCTGTTACTGCTGAAGACCCGCTGCTGCCGTCTGTGCGCATGGCCCGTGCTCCGCCCGGCTTCCCAGTGCCTGGCACTGCCAGTGCTCCCCGCTGCCGCGACGTGTGGGAGGACGTGGCGCTGCTGCCGCTGCAGCAGGTGCTGGCCATCCTGGTGTCGCTGGCGGCCGCGATCAAGGCCATGCACCGCGTGGGACTCGTGCACAACGGTGAGCGGACCAGCTCGCCAGATGCGGAGTGGCGGGGCTGCTGCCGCTGATGAGGGTGTGATGCGTGTCCCAGGATGCGACGAGGATGGGTGGGATGGAAGAGGCATGCATGCATTTAGCGCCGCGCCGCGCACTCTACCACGTTATTTGCGCCCCCATCCAACCGCCATGACCTCATACTCGCCTCGCTTGACCCGCTGGCCCTTTCCTTCTCATCACCTGCAGACGTCAAGCCCGCGAACATGCTCCACCGCGCCGACGACACCCACTGCCTGGCTGACTTTGGTCTGGCTGAGCGGCTGAGCCCCGCCGACCCCACTGGCACCTTCTGTTTCGAAATCGCCTGCGGCACCCGCCACTACATGGCACCCGAGGTACAGAGCAACGTGCCACTGACGGCCGCCGTGGACGTGTACTCGTTCGGCATCACGGCCCTGTGCGTGGCGGTGACCGGCAGTAACAGCGCCGCGGCAGATTGGTTTGCACGAGAGAGCTGGTGGCCGGCCGGCGACGCGCCGGCTGCTGCCCGTGCCTTCCCGGCCGGCGCCTTCCCCTCGTACCTGCCGCTGTCCCTTGAGCTGCTGTTGCTTGACTGCGTGGCGTGGGAGCCGCAGGAGCGGCCCACTGCGGAGCAGGTGGTGCAGCGGCTGGCCGCGATCTGGGAGGAGGTCATTGTGTGCGGCTTCTGATGCCGATACACGCTAGCAGGGCTTGGTATGCATGGTGACATGCGTTTTCGCGCCCACTGTTTTGAGGGTAGAGAGAGGGCAGACCTGAAATGGTTTTATTGGCAGGGCCGCAGCGTATGCTGCCAAGGAGAGTAGGGCTCGCTTGCGAGCTCATTTACTAGCTATCGAGCCGCGCCAAGCAGGCGTGTGGCCAGCACCGGTGTGTGCGTTTGCTTGTGCTTGCGGGCCGAGAGAGCCCAGGAGTGCTGCAGCTAGCTCCGAGTGCGTGGGCAGGACTGAAACATGACCTACCGCTTAGGATAGAGGAAGCGACCTAGGGCGTGGTTATCCTTTCATAGGGCGTACATATTCATTATACATGCGCTGCAGATATTCATACTGCTGCTGCGAGAGGAGGCACTCTGCGTGCCCTCGTGCGTGCGTGTCTCTCGACATGGTTTGGATCAGGCGATGCCTGCCTAGCATTGCTCTGTGACAACTCGTGCATTGGCATTCTCTTATTCTGGTGTTTTAGGACGTTTAGGACTCCTTAGGCTTTAGTCTGCTAGTGTTTGGGCTGCTAGTGTTGGATAAGGGCGGTGGGCGGTAGCACGCAGGTGAACACAACACACAACTGATTAGGCGGGCAGATGCCCGATGTGGTGTCACTGCATCAAACGTCTTTGGCTCATTGGCTACCGTCTTGATTTTAGAATTGTTTTGACCTCCATGTGTCAGACAATATTGTCTTGTTTACAGCGCTGGCTGCATTGATTCAGGCAGCTTGGCCGGATGTACGGTAATAAGAACTAGCGGCTAGGCGCTGTGACGGCGGGTAGCGAACGGCTCCAGAGCTGCAGAGCGGCTGACGGTGCGGCGGGGGCTGCAGCGTGTGCACAGATAGTTAGGCCTCGTGACTAGGACTAGTAGGGAACTAGGGATGTGGACGTGACTGGCACAAGGGATGAAGGTGCACGGCCTGTGCATTGCAGGCCACCCCTGGGTAAGGACACTGGATAAGAGGACGAGACGGGGCAGGGCTGAAGCCTAGTGAGGCACACGCATGGTTTGACACCATAAGGAGCCTTCTTTCCTAACCTAGGCCGGTGGGGCCATGGCTTCATGCATCAGCGTGCGAGGGCGTGCGCGCACGCATTTGTAACAATTATGGGAGCATCCAGGAACACGTCTATTTGTCATGGGGGCCTGCCTACTGGTACGCATACTGCAGCGCATGCACACATGCTGTCCGAGAGCCGGGCCTTGCTCAAGAGGGGCATGGCGCAAGGCGGACTGAGAACCAACCCGATTGCAGGACTTGAATGTTACAACGCTTCAATGCACCCTCCCCATCAGCAATGACACATGTGCACAGCAGCCCATTATTGCGCTTTCTAACATGCTGGCAATGTCGAAGGCATGCCTTACTTATCCTTGTCGTCTCCATCAGCCCACACCCCACACACCATCCGACGCACTACGGGTCTAGCAACGCGTGCCGCAGCTTACTCCTCGCGAACAAATATCAGCGTGTCCCCCTGGCTGTTCCGCATAACCCGAACCTCGCTGTCCACAAACACGCCCTGCGTCCACCCGCCCGCGCGCGGCGTGGGCAGCGGCAATGCCAGCCGTGCCTCGTCCCTCTGCTCCCTCCGGAGCACAGCACTGCGTGATGAGCCACCGCCCTTGCCACCAATGCCCTCACCGCCGCCGGCCGCCGCCGAGAGTCCGCCTGCTGCTGGTGCCGCGCCGCCGCGCCGCCACGGCAGCAGCAGCTTGAAGCCGTCGAAACGGTACTCAATCCTGTGTGGCAAAAGCGACAGCAGGGTATCAGGTTGTGCCCAAGGTTGTATGCGTGTGTGGATCCGCCCCCGCCCCCCGGCGGCGAACCAGACAGCGCGTGGGGGGCAAGTTGCTGCACAGCAAGGCACGTGCACGTGGGCGGTATGCGCACGTGTAGGCCAGTGCCATCACCTGTTGGGGCCGGTGACCGTGAGAGGCGCGCTCGCCCGCAAGCCGAAGCTGCCCTCCCCACTTTCCGACCGGAGAAAGTCGATCATGTTGGTTACCCGGCTTGACCTGTCGCACCGAAAGCGGCCACGCGGGTAAGACCAACCTCAAGTGACGCAACGGTCTTATAAAGTAGTGGAAAGGGCTTCCCAGGCCACGTCATAGTGGCACATGAAGCTATGGGGCACTGCCAGAACCCCCCTTCCCCCTGTTGTTCGGCATGTAAGACGGCTCTTGGCAAGTGCGGTGGTCGCGCTTACACGGTGGAGACCCGCTGGCCCACGAAGCACACCGGCAGCCCCCGCACGATTGCGTGCACCGACTTCTCCGTCGTGTACACCAGCCGCCACGACCCGTCTAAGGCTGTGGCCGCTGCCACGCCCTTGCCGCTGCTACTGCCACTTCCGCCGGATAGCTCGTCCACCAGGCGCTCGATCTGGTTCCAACATGCAGCGGGCGCACGCGGCAGGATGTCACCGGGTGTGCACGTGCAGCTGGTGGGCGGCTACCGGCCACGCTCACATCAGCTAGCACGATTAGAATGGCACCGTGTATATCTGGCGGCAGTAGCCTGGTTCCTTGGCACGTCGCTCTGCAGCGTACCGTATTCCCGGCTAATGACCGACACACAGGCACACCCAAGTCGCAGTAGCAGGGCGCCTTGGCCTAAGCATCTCGACGCACCTGCTGTGCTGTCTCGCTGTCAGACGTCGCGCCATATGAGGTGCCACTGGTCAGCTCCAGCAGCTTTTGTTTCCGAGCGGAGCTGCAGCCATGGACACCACCTCGCTTGCATGCGGGCACACACCAGGAGTACTGCCGCCGCTGGGGACCCTCCCAACAGTCCCCTCCCGCACCCAGCATGCGAGGTCACCAAGCCTAGCTTGCAGTCCCCTCCCCAGCTGCAGTGACATACGATTGCGAGTCGGGAGCCAGTCGCGACGCTGACCTGGTCGCAGGCGCTTCCCTGCCGAGCCACGCGGCAGGCCGCAGGCATGTCGCGCGTTTAGCTCCGGCCTGCCAGGCCCTAACGGACAATCGCCGATTGCCGATGCTAGCATCGCTGGCGACGTGCGTCCTGCCACAACTATGTCGCATTTGGTAGTGTTGTTCTGTAAAAGCTTTCCAGCACTCACGAGTGCCGGTGAATGCTGTGTATAATCAACGAATAATACATGTGGCTTTAGAGTAATTAAAGGAAGAATCTGCCTGAACGTGCTGATCGTGCATGCATGCTTATAACCGGCACGATTGGAGAAGGGGTGCACAGATGCGGATTGTCTGCACGCTGCACAAAGGATTCACGGGTGGACATATGTGGGGTTAGAGGCGGAGGACCGTAGGGGCCAAAGATTCCATTCGGAAGCCGTACGGGCTGGCTCCTCTTTGGCGCCAGCCCTCTATGGCTTCTCTATTCCGCCTTCATAGTGAGAGCCTTTAGACGTTGCTTCGAACGTCCTCACTCAAGTGCCCGCCCTGCCCGCCCCTGACTCCTCTGTCTCCACTCCTCGTCGGATCGCTCGGCCCCGCCGGCGCTGGCGGCGCCGTCTATGCGCTGGCGGCGGCTGCTCCGGCTCCTGCGCCGGCTTGCGCGGTAGTGGCGGCCCGCGGCGTGGGGCCGCGGTCGGTTTGCTTCGGGTGCTGCGGTTGGCTCTGTGGGGGCCAGTGCTTTGGCTGCTGTCGTTGGTGTACGTGTGGTGCCTCGGGTGCGCGTTGCTGCGCTGGTGCTGCGGGCTCTCTGTTAGGTTGCGCGTTTGTTTTCTGTTCGGGTTTGCTCGTGTTTGCTCGGGTGGGGCGTGTCGCTCCGTTCGCCTTCTTGTGTTTGACTGTGTTTTTTGGGCGCAGGCTCTTTGCCTGCTTTGTGTGGCTCTGTTGTTCTGTTTTGTTGCTGGTTTGTGCCTTCGGGCTTGTTTCCTGCGCCCTGTGGGCTTGGGTGCGTTTTGGCTCTCTCCGCTTGTAAGGCCCTCCTCCTGTTGCCATGCCGTCTTCTTCCAGTCCCGGGCTGTCCCAGCTGTCAGCCTAAGCCTCGCCCTGCTTTGGTGCCAAAGAAGGAGTCAGCCTTCAGTACGGTTGTAGAATGGAAGCACAGCCACGGCTAACTCTAGAGAAGTCCCAGTGAGTGCTTCTGTGTGATCATACCTGGCAGGCTGGCACCCGGAGCCCATGGGTTCATGCAGGTTCATGCCCATGGGGCAGCTGGGGCCGCCGTGAGACTGTGATGTAGCATGAGTCCGCATACGTCAATAATGAGTGTACGCATGCATAAATATTTCAACCGTACTGGCTTGCCCATTTGCTCTCGCAGGATCACATGCGCCGCAGTCAACAAAGCGCAAGTCGTAGGTAACAATGCTTCGCCAACTCGTGTACGCCAAGGCGTACGCTTCATCCAGGTTAAAGACTAGACACGCATCAAAGTGCGGTGAAAGTACGATCGCTTAGCGCAGCCAACACACGCTCTAACCCTTTGTGCGTCCGAATGCCAGCACTCCCGATTGACACGTTGGTGCCCATGAGACTCCTTATCACATACGACTGCGACAGATTCATGCAACCGCAGCACGCGCGTCACAACTGGTTCTTTCATAAGCGTAAATCACATAAAACCCCGGTCATGCCAAACACTCCTATCCTGCCACACCGTATGCCTGGCCACGCACGGCAGACGCCGAGCCGACGTGAATCCTTTTATGTGTACCGATGACCCCATGAAGTAACACGTTAACTCCTGTTGGTGTACCCCTATCACGCAAGCTCTCCTTCCTGCGAAACACAAATCCCCTCTCTGCTGCAACGACTACCTCCTCCATACCAACATCCGCACACGCGCATACTCGCAAGCGCCGGGGCGCAATGTATACGCGCACGCGAGCCACCTCCTACCTAAGTCTAACTTACAAGCTCGCACGTACACCCTTGCCCCACTTACTAAATCTCATACTCAGGCGCCGGCTTCTTCCGGATAACCTCACTCCGTGCCACGCGCCCCTGCTTCTGAGACACGTCCCCGCTGGGAGTGCCCGCCTTGCCCGCCGGCGCTGCAGGCGACCCAGCGGCCGCCGCCTTCGCCGCGCCGCCGAGCTTCGCGGCCGCTTTCTTTGCCGCCTGCACCGAGGCAGCGGCAGACGCGGGCGCTGCGCTGGCAGACGCCGCGGCGGCCGCTGCCGCCGCTTTCCCTAGCGCCACCTTGGCGGCCGGCTTTGCAATCCCGTTTGCGAGGCCGTTCACTGGGGCCATGGCCGCGGCCAATGGCACGCCGTTCATGCCCACGCCGCCGGCGCCGTCCATGCTTTCCGCACTCAGAAGCCGCTGGCTCCAGTGCATCATCGACAGCGCGGGGTTGCCGACCACCGGCCCCACCTCCTTGGCCGGCGAGCCCGCCACCATGGTGTGCGGCGGCACGGGCTTGAGCACCAGCGAGCCAGCCGCGATCTGCGCGCCCTCGCCGATGGGGATGTTGCCCAGCACTGTGGCGCAGGCCCCGATGAGCACGTTGTCCCCCACCTTGGGGTGGCGGTCGCCGATCTCCTTGCCGGTACCGCCTAGCGTCACGTTCTGTGGGGCGGACACAGGAGGAGCCAAGGCGGCAGGTGTGAGCGGTTCGGTTTGTGGGCCGGTGCAATACCACGGCCTGTCCGCATTGCAAGCCACGACCACGCCGTGCGCCGCCCATCTTTCGCAAACTCTCTCAATACGCACCTGCAGGATTGATACGTTGTTGCCGATGACGGCCGTCTCGCCGATCACCACACCCGTGCCGTGGTCCAGCAGCACACCCTGCGTAGACACAAAAGCAACAACCAACCAGTTGAGCTCACCCATCGGCAACACGTACTTGAAGATATGACGCCGTCACACGCATGAATACACACCGCCGCCAGACCCGTGCACCGCTGAACGGACGTAAACGGCTCGGCTGCTGCCAGTGACATGCGCATTGTGCCCAAAGACTTCTCACCTTGCCGATGCGGGCCGCTGGGTGGACGTCAACCGCGAACACCTCCGAGATGCGGCTCTGCAGGGCAACGCAATCCTCACCGGTCACAAATCATAAGGCTATGCAGCGAGCAGCTCCGCCAAGGAGCAACGGGTGCACTGGCTATGCCCATCATGCGGTGTCCTGCATTGCCTATCCACACCACATGCAGCCTCCGCAAATGCCGCCACTCGGCCCGACCCTGCGCCCCCACCTGCAGCGCCAGTGCCATGACCTTCTGCTTGCGGTTCCACAGCGCGTGCGCGATGCGCTGCGTCTGAATGGCGTGGTAGCCCTTGAAGTACAGCAGCGCGTGGCTGCGGGAAATCCATGGGTCGCATGTGGAGGCCGAGTCAGGCACACCAGAACATTTGGCGTCAGCGACGTCCAGGCGCCCGCTGCTGAGCAGGCTCAGCGATCACACACTTTCGACTCGTCTAGTCCTGCGCCCTCTACAACGTGTTCCGCGCGATGTGGACTTCCCAGCATTCAGCTGCTGGCTGAAAGTCTGCCCCAGGGGCCCGACAGTCCTCTCGGTTCCCACTGGCCCCCTCCCCCGCACCCAGTCCCATGAAGAGGACATGTGCTCTCACACACCTGTAGGAGCTACAGGCAGGGTCGCGCTCGCGACACGCCGCAAGGTCCGACAGCGCGGCGCAGCGCACGTCAGGCTCTTTGCTGAGGAAGTTGTGGAAGATCTCAAACAGCTGCAAGCGGACAACAATTGTGGAAATGGGGTGCGTCACATGAGTTTCAAAGCCTGCAACAACAGCGCACGGGAGCGCTGGTGCCCGCTTGCAGTCTTGAAGCCATCTCCTGCTCCTTCAACCGCCCCGTCGCCCACACCCAAATCCCAGCCCCGTGCACAAACACCACCTTGCTGTGTCCCCGCTTTGTCTGGGAACTCAGACCCTTCTTGGTTACGATGTAAACACTCCCGCCTTCCGCCCCCACCTCCCACACGCAGCGCCTCCCGCGCCTACCTGCGTGGACAGCATGGTGCTGTTGGCGAGGCGGTTGGCCAGTACGAACGCCAGCGCCTGCTCAAACGTGTCGTGCGCCAGGATGGATGCGTACAGGAAGGAAGACAGCAGCGGTTCGCTGTTGGCGTCCGCCTGGGCCTCAGTGCTGCGAGGCACAGAGCAGGGGGCGGGGACACGGGGCGGGGAGTTGCAAGCGAGGTGGGCGTGCTGGTGAGGCGGAAGGGCAAGGAAAGCGGGGCCGACACAGTGTGTCGCGCGCTGGCCCGTGCAGCAGGAGCATGAGACGTGTACGGCACTTGGGTTATGTGCGCTGAGGGGTGATGAATGGACCGTGCCGCGTGAGCTGTGGGCTTGTGGCGGTGGCCAGAGGCGGTGCCAAAATAGGGCTGGGTGATGCAGCGTCGGGCGCGCAATCCGCCGCCACCCCCGGGGTGCTATTTGGCGTGCCCCTCGTCCTGGTCATCAAAGCCGTCCGAGCCGCTCCCTGGCCTTTCCTATAAGCCCACAAACTAGCGCCGCCCCAGACCACGGCGCCGGGCCATGCCAGGGCGGTGGGGTGGGGTGTCACGTGTGGTGTGCGGCCCGCTGGCCTGATGGCCGGTGGCGATAGCGTGGGCTTGCTCGCGTCCCAATCACGCAAGGAATCGCGAGGGAAGAGTACACCAGCAATGCATAGACGTTGAGCTGTGGTCGCGGGTCATTGTGTTAGCGCAGGTGTCGACCACGCCGGCGCTGGGGGCTGTACGGAGCTGTACAAAACACCGTGCCCTGCCACCGCGCGCACGCTCCCACGACACCGCCGGTGCGTCCGGCCCCGCTCCCAGCGCCACGCACCGAATCTGCTTCCACATCATCTCGCCCGCGCGGCCAAGCGTCAGCGCCTGCGATTCCTCGCCGCAAATATTGAAGTCGACGTTGCTCTGCAGGTAGGCGGGCACACCCGCTCGCGTCCAATCTATGGAATCCTCCGGAGACATTTTGTTATTTGATGCTTTTGATGGTTTCGAACTGGCTGGCTCCGTGTTGCTCGCGAGCACTGCAGGCAGGACAATTGTTCCACTGGGCGTGAGAAGCGGAACCAGGACGCCGGGCCACAACCAAGGACACCAGTAACCCACATTTATTGTGAGACGCACCTGGTGAACACCGGCGACCGCTGCCTCCGCGAGCGAACCACACCCGAGCGACGACGCTTTGCTGCGCTCGGCTTGAGGCGCCAGACAGCGCGTGTTTTGAGCCTAAGCATGGAAAGCTCATTTTGGAATGTCTCCTTTCCCGATGAGGCGGCTTAGTTCTGCTCGTTTGGAGCGCAGAGCGAGCCGGTCTAGTCGTGGGTATCTCCCTGTGATGTAGGTTGATACAGCAGTAAGTAATGAAGGGTTGAGGGAGCGTGCAATTATTAGTCCAAGTGTGTTTCGGTCGCTCCTTGGGAATTTCTGCTCAAGGAATGGGGGCGATTCAGACAACGTGGCGGGCCCGCCAAGCCAAACATGTTCGTCAACTAGCCCCATTACTTGCATGTAGAAATGTCACGTTTACGGACTTGAGGAAATGCGCACGTCGTTGACAAAACCCTGCTGACATCAGGCCTATTGCCGGGACTATCTAATCCCTGAGGCCATAAATGGCGTCCTCTAGCGTAGTACTAGCTTCAGCCGGCTATGACCACACCATTCGATTTTGGGAGGCGACGAGCGGCTGCTGCTACCGGACGCTGCAGTATGCGGAGTCGCAAGTGAACAAGCTAGAAATTACCGCTGATAAGACGCGGATAGCGGCAGCCGGCAACCCGCAAATCCGGGTCTTTGACGTGAATTCCCCGGATCCCAACCCGCTGCTGTCCTACGATGGCCACGCCGGCAACGTGACGGCGGTGGGCTTCCACAAGGACGGCAAATGGATGTTCACAGGTGCATGCGTTGCAATGGGGAGGGATCCTGAGCTCGGCGTGTACGAGAGGAGAGGAAAGCGGTCGGAGGCAGGGGCGTCCTGGGGTTTGGGGGCGTGCCATGGCGCACGATGGCGCTGCCCATTTCGGACCTGCGACATGGTGCGCTGGTGCTCTCCCTGTGTCACCTCTACGTCCACAGACTCCATTGATTGCTTGTTACCTCTTGTGTTCTGCACCCGCACTCCGTTAAGCACCCGCAATCCGTTAAGCATGTGTGCATGTGGCACTCAAGCGCTCTGTGCGTGTTCACTGTCTTTGCAGGCGGCGAGGACGGGACGGTGCGCGTGTGGGATACGCGGTCGCCGGTGTGCCAGCGCACCTACGAGAGCCGCGCCGCCGTCAACTCAGTAGTGCTGCACCCCAACCAGGGCGAGCTCATATCGGGTAGGTGCGGCGGCAGGGCCACATGGGGCCCGGAGTGTGTGCGGCGGGTCGGTAGGGCGGGTTGCTGTCGTGGTGTAGCAGCTGGGTAGTTGGTTTCACACCGAATGGACCGAGGCCCTGAGTCCGGGATGGGTTGTGGGTTGCAGCAAGGCCTGGCCAGTGAGCTGAAGGTACCTGCGTTTAACCATGAGCGCATGGGTTGCAAAAGCTGACAATGGTCGTGTGCAGAGCGGGTTGTCTCGAGCATCAAGCGGGTGGGCTCTTGGGCGTGGCCGATTGGGGCACTACAAGACTACATAGTGGATGACAGGGGAGCGCTATCTGTGTTACGGGCAGCGGCCCTCAGGGGCAGGGGGGTTGAGTCCCACTGGCCTGGGGCCCTAGGCTCCGGACAGCGGACGCCTTCACCGGCAACCGCACGGGGACAATGGCTGCACCCTGATCATTGTACGGTATGTGGTACATCCGTGCAGGCGACCAGACGGGGCACATCCGCGTGTGGGACCTGACAGCCTCCGCCTGCTCCTGCGAGCTTGTACCGGAGATAGGGACAGCGGTGGGTGCCGGTGCTGGGGAGCTGCTTGCGAGCCTATGGTCGTGGTTAGGGCGCCAGGGGGTCACTGCGCTAAGGGGCGCACTGGGGCTGACCGCACGATGGAGTGGTGACGCCAAGGGTCGCTTTGCTGCCCGAAAGTGGGCGTTGGCAGAAGCTGGCGCAAGTTGTGGAACTGAGGAACGAACATGTATTGCTAGATGCACAATGGATCTGTATTGCTGGTGGGAGCCCGGGTCATTTGCTCATGCTACTGACGTGCGTTTTGGACAATCGCATGCAGGTGCGGTCGCTGACTGTGGCGCTGGACGGCACCATGATTGTGGCGGCCAACAACAACGGCACCTGCTACGTGTGGCGCATGATGCGAGGTGAGCACCGAGCAGCGCTGGGTCGGGGGATGGGGGCTGGGCGAAGGCAGGGACAAGGCAGGGGAAAGGGATAAGGGGGGAAGGCGGAAAAGGTGTGTGTGTGTGTGTGTGTGTGTGTGTGTGTGTGTGTGTGTGTGTGTGTGTGTGTGTGTGTGTGTGTGTGTGTGTGTGTGTGTGTGTGTGTGTGACAACGGTTTACAGTTGTTTATCAGATCACGTGATCGTGTATCCGGACAACCCGTAGTTGCTAGTGCCAGGGGCGCATTAGCACCTTGTTTGTCGCGCATGGGTCTGGCAGTACATGTCTCCCAAGCCTACGCGTAGCGTTAGACGTCAGTTTGGCCACAGGAGCCGCACCTCCATCTATTGTGGTTAGACACTGATTTGGCCCTAAGAGCCGCACCTCTGTCTATATTGTGAGACAGAGTGTGTGTCTGTGTGTGTGTGTGTGTCCCAATCCTAACTTGTGTGTGTGTGTGGGGGGGGGGGGGGTTGTAAATACCAGCCCAAACTAAACCCAAACCAACGAAAACTGGAGTGCAGGCAGAGGCGTTAGTTGCGAGCGATAATACTTATGGGGGGGCATGCCGAAGAGCGATGCGCTCATGGGTAGATACATGGCTGAACCGTGGCCGTGACGCAGCGGGAAGCCGGGGTGACTGGGGGTTAGCGTACACGCGTTCGCGGTGCGGGAGTTAGGCCACATGGTGCTTTGAGGGAGACTCGTTCGGTCGGACCAGTCTGGGCGATCGCGGCAGCATTTTGCTTTCGGTCATGGTAATCAGGCGTAGCTAGTCCAGTCCACGGCTCCAGCACTGCATAACCTGAAGGATTCGGTGTCCTCAGCAGCCTGACATTGACAGCCTTGCACCCTGTACACATCTGCCCGGCCAGGTGCCTCCCTGACCACCCACTTCGAGCCGCTGCACAAGCTCAAAGCGCACTCCAACATCATTCTCAAGTGCCTCATATCACCCGACTGCCAGCAGCTCGCCACCACCAGCGCCGACAAGACGGGTGAGAGGGGTCCTTGTTGCCGAGCAGCGTGCTATGACATCTCGTGTGGTCAGCACGTTGTCTAAACCCCTGGCGAGTAGTCCCAGCACCAGCCACACGGGTAGCTGCAAGTCCCGCCCGCGCTTTCTTGACCTCCCGTCAAGCACGCCGAACCCGCCTCGCTTATCATCCGCCCCTCCCCGCTCCGCCACCGCCCTTTGCCCCTCCCTCCCCTCCCCGCCACCGCCCTTCGCCCCTCCGCAGTCAAGCTGTGGAACCTGGACGGCTTCACACTGGACCGCACGCTGGTGGGCCACACGCGCTGGGTGTGGGACTGCGTGTTTAGCGTGGACGCAGCCTACCTGGTCACAGCCTCCTCGGACGCCACTGCCCGCCTGTGGGACCTGGGCAGCAGCGAAGCCATCCGCACCTACAGCGGCCACCACAAGGCGGTGGTGTGCTGCGCGCTGAACGACTCGGCGATTGAGGGGCGCGACGTGGACGGGTAACGCTATCAATCACGGAAATGGTGTTGCTGATGTAGGTGGTGTTGGTTGCTGGGGTTGGAGGGACTGGTGGATGAGGGGGAGTAGATAGTTGGTCCATGGGGATGAAGGCAAAAAGGGCGGTTCGTATGGGAGGGTTAGGAAAGCACAAGAGGAAAGGATCGACACCGTGCATGCGAATGCGCAAGCAAACGGCGGCCGCGATGTGTGGTGCATGGGTGATATGGGCAAACGGCGTGCTGGCTGTTCAGGACAGCGTTGTTCGGACTGGACTTCGCCAGCGTGTTCAGACGATGATGGTGGTGGTGGGTATGCTTAATGAAGATTGCAGGGCATCGCCAAGCTAGAGGCTGTATGTCGTTTTGTCGCTCAGTTCTCGACTTCGCCAGTGTGTTCACAGGATGAAATGGTGGTGGTGGTGGGTAAGCTTAGTGAACATTGCAGGGCATGGCCAAGCTAGAGGCGGAATGAATGCATTCGGCCTACTGCGCCACACTCCACAGACGCCCCGAGGAAGAGGCGGGAGAGGCCTGCGTAGGAGGAGGTTCAAAATGGACAAGGAGTTGGGCAGGCCGGTTTCGGCGGTAATTGCACGAATCCATGTAAATTCGTTTTGTGTATGTCGTTCTGTCGCTCTAATCTCGACCGCATGCTCCTGGGCAGGGTTGCCTAGTACGCGACCCTCTCTCCATAATACGCGTATTAATACAGCGTACTAGGATTTCTAGTACAGTACGTTAAAATACGGTGCATAATACGCTGGGCCAGGAAATCCGGGGGGGGCCGACGCAAACACGGCACGCGTGCCCGCACCATGCCCGAATCGGTGTGCATTTGGATTTGCGCGGCCATAGTCTTCTAGCGGAATTCCTTCAACTTATTTTACTCATATTGTTATAAGAAAACACAGCTGCAGTGCGGAGAGCAGCCATGGTTCGCAAACTTCGACGGACATCCTTTCCAGCACCCCTCGCGCCCCTCGCCCCGCCACGGCGCTGCCACGGCCCACCCCGCTGGTTTCCCCAGCACAACGTATTTTCCAACGTACTAGCCGACGAGGGCAGCGTACAGTACGTAGTACAGTACGTAGTACATAGTACGCGTACTACGAACTAGGCAACCCTGCTCCTGGGACTCTAGGTCGCCCAGCCAGCCCATGGTGCACACACTTCACGCCATGCTTTCACGGGGGTGGAGTGACTGGCGTGGACGCAACACGGCAATGTGGGGGCCAGGTCAGACGGGGGATCGCCATTCATGGGAGGAGGGCCAATGACTTGCGTGATCCTCTAGCTAGAACTTGCTTTTGGCGCACACATGAAGGGGCTACGGGGCCCAAAATGGTGGGGCGAAGCCGGGCAGGTTGCAGCAGCCCCCTCCACAAGCCGGAGCAGGGGTGAGCGGAAGCCCCGACCAGCACCACGGTAGGCTCCACACACACATGCCACATCGCATACGATCGCATGCACTGCCCAGAGTGCTTTCCTCCTTGTGCTCACACCTCGTATGCCACCTTGCCGTGCTTCACGGTCAGGCACTGCTGCCCGCAAAGGGCACGTCAATCGCTGAGCTTTGCAGACTCTCAACCCTCCCGCCCAGACCACGAGAATAAGGTGGTGTTGATAAACACCGAGTTTTTTTGGTGCGCTGCCAGTCATCACGCCCCAGGAAGGGGTGACATCAGCTAGCAGCGCAGGTGCCGGGACGCTTAGGCGCGCTCGCCACGAATGCGGCGGGCCAGCTGGATGTCCTTGGGCATGATGGTCACACGCTTGGCGTGGATGGCGCACAGGTTGGTGTCCTCAAACAGGCCCACCAGGTAGGCCTCAGCGGCCTCCTGCAGTGCCAGCACGGCCTGGCTCTGGAAGCGCAGGTCGGTCTTGAAGTCTTGGGCAATCTCACGGACCAGGCGCTGGAACGGCAGCTTGCGGATCAGCAGCTCAGTCGACTTCTGGTACTTGCGAATCTCACGCAGCGCCACGGTACCGGGGCGGTAGCGATGAGGCTTCTTCACACCGCCGGTGGCGGGGGTCTTACGAGCGGCCTTGGTGGCCAGCTGCTTGCGGGGCGCCTTGCCACCGGTGGACTTGCGAGCGGTCTGCTTAGTGCGGGCCATTTTGTTGGAAGCTGGGAATAGAACGATGTAAATTGCTTGAAAGTTTTTATTTTAGTAGAGGCCGTTTCGGCTTAAATCGCAGGCGCGAGGGCGACTGGTCAACATGGCCAGGGTGAGGCGTTGACCGGCAAAACTCGACTGCATGAAGGTCTGGTCAACGCCTCACCTGTGTCGTTGACTTGGATCCTGCCCTTCCCCGAGCGCCCTCTGATAAGCGCCCACGGCCTCCATCTGATGCACAAAACAGCTCATTTGTCTCCTTTTTTATTTCCAACCAACCAGCAAACATGTCCGGACGTGGCAAGGGCGGCAAGGGCCTGGGCAAGGGCGGTGCCAAGCGCCATCGCAAGGTGCTCCGCGACAACATCCAGGGCATCACCAAGCCCGCTATCCGCCGTCTGGCTCGTCGTGGCGGTGTGAAGCGTATCAGCGGCCTCATCTACGAGGAGACCCGCACGGTGCTCAAGACCTTCCTGGAGAACGTCATCCGCGACTCGGTCACCTACACCGAGCACGCTCGCCGCAAGACCGTGACCGCCATGGACGTGGTCTACGCGCTCAAGCGCCAGGGCCGCACCCTGTACGGCTTCGGTGGCTAAGCGGCTCCTATACGGTACCCTGCGCACGCTGTATCTGCCACGTCTTCCCTTGTCCGCGGGAAGCGGGGCCAGCGCGGCGTGCCAGGACCCCCAAACAAACTCGGTGTTTCTCAACACCACCTCAGTGTCGGGCTTGTGCTCCTGGGCCTATTCCGGGCATGTCCTGGCCTTGTTAATGTGGGAGTGTCCCATGCATAGCCTGCCTGATCGTGTACCGCCTGCTCACGCCCCGCCGCGGTAGGACGCAGTTGCAACTGGGGCTTTCCCTCGCATGCTCTGCATGAGCGCATCACAGGTACATCGCGGATACCTACTGTTGGGGAACACCTTGCCAGGAGGTGTTGGGCGCAATCAAATCAGGAGGATCCCACTGGGCAGCCTTGGCCTTGACAATGAGCAGCCCACCAGCCATGCCACGAGACAAGTACTACGGCTGGGCATGATCCCAGCGGCTCACACAGACGTGTGGCTTCCACGAACGCGCTCCCTGGCATCCCAACTCCACACGAGTATGCAGCCGCTTACTGCGTGCTCCTGCGTGAGTAGCTCGGGGTTCCCCTCGGTCTGGTGCATACAGTTGCCTTCGTATGCTGGTAAACTCGTACAGGGGGAAGCGTGGAGGCGTGGAAGCATGAGCGGCTGCAGTCTGAGCCAAGCACTCAGGTGGGGGGGGGTAGAATCTTCCAAAACAGACCCCATGCTTCAAATGGATAGAGCTCAACGAGAAAGTAACGAATCCGCTTTCAAAATCGAAAATGGGGTTCTGGGTGCAAAGTTATGACCCCTCAAAGTGGCCGGTAGGTCGGTAGGTCGGTCCGGTGGGGTCCCAAGAGGTTTGCATAGGTTCGTGCCAAGTTTTGTTCCTAGCGCTTCTGTCCTGCAGCACGCGGCGCAATGGGTGCAACTCAACGATGCGTGCGTAGGTATGCCCCAGACTCAGCACACGTGCATAGTGTGGGGCAGTTTGAGGAGCGGCATGTCGGCAGTTCGGGAGATGCCTGGGGAACTGGTCAGGGACAGGCCGGTTCTCGCCGGGTTTTGCATGGATGAACGTGTCAGCACATTTCATATTATTAAGTAACATCGGAGTAAGCCGTTGCATAGCAGGCCAGTCTATCAGGACACTTGTCCACATGTCCGTCAGTCAAAGTGCGTTCCCAAGGCGGATCATTTTACATATATAGCAGTAGAGCTCACTAAGAGCAGTAGAGCTCACCATAGCAGTAGAGCTCACTAAGAGCAGTCAATTGGCACCAACCTGACAAAAAACCAAGGGATTCTGAGGTTTTTTGGGGGGGTCGTACGGCAGGGGGGGTCGGTCGGTCGGTCAGTCGGGGGGGCCGGGAGGTTTTGTGGCATGGGGCAGGGGTGGGGTGGGGTAGAAACAAACGTTTTTGACCCCATGCCACGAAACCTCCCACATTTTCATGCGGTGTACGGCCTACAACCAGCTGCGTACGGGTAGCGAGATCATTTTATAGGTGGGATGCAGGCCGTTATGCAGAATACGGACCCAGCCAGGTTAGCCGCGTTACTAGCTTCCACTTGGGAGCACAGGAGCAAAAGCACCCCCATTCGGGACCAAACTAGCTGCATGTATAACGGTTGCAGGCGTTATAAGACCCCCTCGGCCCGGGCCTCGGTTTCCACACGGACAGGAATGCACGTGGTGCTCACCACCTTGTCACCACACACAACACAACGTTTCAACTGTTGCACCCCAACAAGCCCCCAAACGAAGGCCTGCATGCTGCGCGGCGTGGATGCCGCCCTCCCTGCCCATGAATGAAGCCAGGCCAGGTCGACACCCTCAGGTCACCGTTCAGCAGCACTCCCTGTTCATCTGCAGCGTGCCAGCAGTGTCAGCGTATACCGTAATGTAGGGCGCCAGGTCCCCCACCCGTCCCGTGCCAGCTGTGTGCCCCTCGCCACGGTGCCTGGAGCCTGAGCTGCTGGTCAGGCTCACTGCGACAGCAGCTTCCAAGGACCCCACGTGCAATGAATGGGGTCGTTAATTGTCTCCCCCGATCCCCAAGTGAGTGGTGGTGTAGGGTGGTGTTGAGAAACACCGAGTTTGTTTTGTGGTATGCGTCAATGCGTCACCAGGTCATCGGTCCAGAGGGCGCTTAGCCCGAGGTGAACTTGGTCACGGCCTTGGTGCCCTCCGACACCGCGTGCTTGGCCAGCTCGCCAGGCAGCACCAGGCGCACGGCGGTCTGGATCTCACGGGAGGTCACGGTGGGCTTCTTGTTGTAGCGGCTCAGCTTGGAGGCCTCAGTGGCCACCTTCTCAAAGATATCGTTGATGAAGCTGTTCATGATGGACATGGCCTTGCTGCTGATGCCGGTGTCGGGGTGCACCTGCTTGAGCACCTTGTAGATGTACAGCTTGTAGGTCTCCACGGCGCTCTTCTTCTTCTTCTTGTCCTTCTTCGCGCCATCGCCCTTGGGCTCCTTAGCAGCCTTCTTGGAGGGCTCCTTCTTGGCCTTCTTGGCGGCCTTCTCGGCCTTGGGCTTGGCCTCAGCCTTGGCAGGGGCCTCGGCGCCGGCCTCCTGAGTCGCGGGCTTCTCGTCCTTCTTGGGGGCCATTTTGTTTAGATATGGGAGCTGTGAAAGCAAAAATGTAACGGAGTATTCGGGGTTGAGGAAATATATGCGGGAACAGGCAGCTTATGAGGAAGCTCGGCTGGTCGCGGGGTGGCCAGGGCGAGGAGAGCGGTTATTTGACCCAACCGCCGATGAGCGTTGACTGCGTTGACCGGCTGGCCAGGGCGAGGCAACTCGTTTTCGGGCCTGCTGCATATAAGGGGATGGAAGCGTTTTAATTACAACGCTCACAACACTCACACTCAAACCTCTTAACCTCGTTCTTCAAGAACCCCCAACTCGATACGATGGCTGGTCGCGGCAAGGGCAAGACCTCTGGGAAGAAGGCCGTGAGCCGCAGCGCCAAGGCCGGCCTGCAGTTCCCCGTGGGGCGCATTGCGCGCTACCTGAAGAAGGGCAAGTACGCCGAGCGCATCGGTGCCGGCGCACCCGTGTACCTGGCCGCTGTGCTGGAGTACCTGACCGCTGAGGTGCTGGAGCTGGCCGGCAACGCCGCCCGCGACAACAAGAAGAACCGTATCGTGCCCCGCCACATCCAGCTGGCCATCCGCAACGACGAGGAGCTGGGCAAGCTGCTGGGCGAGGTGACCATTGCTTCGGGCGGTGTGCTGCCAAACATCCACGCCGTGCTGCTGCCCAAGAAGACCAAGGGCGGCAAGGGCGAGGAGACCGCCTAAGCAATTTTATTCCCACTTGGCACTCTATCAACAAACTCGGTGTTTCTCAACACCACCTCTCATTGCAGCACACCGAGGCTTGGGTTTCCTAGTTGCCCCATGGGACAGGCCTTACGTGGGGTTGACAGGCTTCCACACGCACATGTAGCATGTGCACAGTCTATGCAGCGGCGGCATTGTAAACACCCAAACAGCCGCGCAGTGCGTGCTGCATGCAAACACCCCCTCAAATCCTCGTGCGCCCTCCTGCACAGTACACCGCCGTCTGGCATCGCATGTGGAGAATGGACAACTTGACTTCCCCTGATGACAACGCGCTACCCATTTTAATTCTAAACACTAATTTTACTCCCGATATCTACGCGGCAGCCGCCCCTGCTCATACGGTGCGCTCACGTCAGCTCCTCTCAACAATCACCTAGTCTCCTTCTCGCCCGTACCTGCCCCCACAACCCTGTCCCGTGCTCCTGCTTCTATCCTGGGTTCCCATCTGCCCCCTACCCAATCCTGAGCACCATGCCCAGCTCCACCACGTGCTCGTACGGCAGCCGCCAGTCCTCCACCTCGCTGCGGCTCAGCCCCAGCAGCAGGCGGTAGGTGGCACCGAACAGCAGCTGCGCCAGAAGGGGGCTGCCGGGCTCCGGCCGCACCCGCACAGCGCCCAGGTAGTACACCACGCCTGCGGTTTGGCAGTTGCGCTTATGGTTATGTTTGCGGTGGCGGTTTGGCGGTGGCGTGGCTTTTTGGTGTGTGTGTATGTGTGTGTCTGCGAGTGACGTTGCGGTTGCTTGCCCCAGGGACGTTGAAGCTGTCAGAAGTGGAGGCGTACGATCGCAAGGGGGGCAGCACCGCTTGTGCGCAGCATCAAAGGGAGGGGTCGTCACAACTCCCGTAAGTTGCTAGCACTTGCTCACCGTGTCTGGCGGCCTCCAACACGTGCGCCACCGCTGCCTCGTCCACAACCACCCGCCCACCCGAGGGCAGCTGGGAAGTGACGCCCCGCGCCGCCCGCGCCAGCCGCGGCCGCGACCGCGAAGCCTGGAGCGCCGCCGGTGCAGCAGGCAGCGACACAGGCGGCGGCGCGCCGGTGGAGGGGCTGAGGAGCGCTGCTGGCGGTTGGGGTGCTGGCGCGTGGTCGGCCCGCACCTGTGCGGTATGCGCCGCCACCACCACCACCTCGCTCAGCTCCACGCCGCCATTGCCTCCCGTGTTGCCACCAGCAGTGCCTCCACCTCCACCACTGACATTGCTGCTGTGCGCGACGGCTGCGGACACGCCCAGAACAGCCTCCACCTCGTCCTCGTCCTCTGAATCGGAGTCTTCTTCCACAGCCGAATTGTAGCCTCGGTCGCTGCTACTGCTGCTGCTGCTAACGAAGTCAACTTCCCCAGGCTGTAGCACCATGCCACCCCGCCGCGACAGCCCCATGCCGTAGAGTGACCATCCTCCCTGCGGCTGCTCCGGCTGCTGCGGCTGCTGTCCCGCCTGGCCCCCCTGCCGCTCCTGCTCCTCTGCAGCAGACGCCGATACGACGTCCACGCCACGCCTGCTGGACAGCTGGCTCCCCCGATGGCCGTTGCTGCGCCGGTTGCGGGTCACGAAGCGGAAGCCACCTGCACCGCCGCCGCTGCTCCCACTGCCGCTGCCCGCGATGCCGTCTCCAGCTGCCGGTGCTGCGGCAGCGGCAGTATCAGCACCAGTGCCGCCGCCGGTCGCTGCCACTGTCGTGACGTCGGCGGCTACTGCGGGTCCGCCGCGCAGCACACGCACAATGCCGCTCACCACCTGAAAGGCGCAAGTAAGACATGTGCAAGGGACTCAAGTACAGGGCGACGGAAATCATTGGCTGCTGTGCAGGTGGCAGGGCGAGTCATCCCGACAGGCGAGTGGTGATTTGCATGACGCGGTGTTGGGAGTGAGGAGTTCAACACGCAACACCGGTCCCAGCAGGCATCAGCTCCAACACAACGCAACTCCAGACGGCCCCATCTATCTACCTGGCGGATGAAGGCCGCGCCGTGATCCACTCGGTCCATGTAGCCGTAGCGCGCCACCACCTGGCAGTAGCAGCAGGAGCAGCGGTAACGGCAGTAAGCAACGGCAGTAGCACCAGTATTGGCTGCGGTAGCACTTGGCACGTACCGTACGATCCACTTTATTCCATTCCCACCACCACGGCTACATTCCCACAACGTTACTTCCACCCTTTCCCATGTATGACTGCTGGATGGGTAGGTGCCAGCCAGCTGCCGCTGCTGCACGCCCCACCACCCACCTGGTAGAAGTTGGGGAAGGGCGCCAGCTGGCGGACCAGCAGCCGCTCCACCGGCTGCACGTGCGGCAGCGGCACTACTCGCACGGTCAGGAACACAGACACGTCGTGCACCGACTGCCGGGGGGCGAGGGGGGGGGGGATGCGACGGAAAGATAGTGGGAAGGGGAGGGGGTTAGACAATAGCGGGTTAAGTAAGAGGAATGTTGCACATGAGCGCACACACGCACACACGCGCACACACACACACACACACACACACACACACACACACACACACACACACACACACACACACACACACACACACACACACACACATGGCAATGCACCGCTCGTCCGCAGTCCCCGCCCACATTGCCCTCATTCCGCATGCTCCCTTCCCGTCGGTAGATTCCCACCCCGCACGAAGCACCAGGCCGCCACCCCACTATCTACCAGCAATGCCCACCTGCACATTCCGCAGGAAGTGGATGAGCACGTGCGGCAGCCCCACCGGCGTCTCGCTGTAGTACAGACCAATGCCCGGCTGCCGGGACAGAGGCCACAGCTGCTGCTGCTGTTGCTGCTCAGCACCCGCCCCATCCGCGCCCAGTCCCAGGCCCTGACCCTGACTTCCCACTGCGGCGGACCCATCGGCACCCAGCAGCGGCTGTGGCGGCAGGCGTAGCGCCAACTGCACAGGCCGCCACATGGACAGGCGCGCGCTCACGGCCGCCAGCAGCTGCGCGGGGCTGCCCCTGCTAAGGCTGTCGCTCTTGTGGGGATGTGATGAAGTTGGTACGGCGGCATTTCCATCGCTGCGACCGGAGATGCCAGCAGCAGCGGCAAGAGCAGAGGTGGCGGTGGCGGCCGTGCGGCGCCGCGACGGCAGATGGCCGATGGCACCACCGTCGGCGGGTGTAGCTGAGCCGTGTGTGCCCGAGGATGGGGTGTTGGAGGCTGTGACAATCTCACGCTCTGGGTGCAACAGGCCGCCGCCGCTAGAGGCGCCGGGAGCAGCAGCAGGCTGAGGCGTTGCAGCGGTGACAGTGCGGGCAGCAGCAGCGTCGGCACCGGTGGATGAGCGGGCGGCGCCTTGCATCTCCTGCTGCTCCGCCTCCTGCTGGTGTCCATCCTCAAGGGACTCGGCAATGGCGCGCGGCGCTTCACGCCGCACCTGCTGCGGTTGCGGCACCTGCGCTGCCGGCGCTGCCATGTGCGACTGCTGCGGCTGTAGCGGCATCATGACGAAGAGCTCGGACAGGCGATTACGGCCGGCGCTGGCGGCTAGCAGTAGCGCACGGCGTGTGCTGCCCACCCACCAGATGGTCATGACGTAGATGCCGCCCGCGGACACCGCCAGGCTGAACCAGGCTCCCTCAGGCACCTGCATGCGGGCGTGCGTGGGTGCACGTTTGCACATGTACCATGCATTGTGGTAGCAGCAGTTGCACCATCCAACAGCAGCCATCCGCACCGCATTGGTTTTTATGCGCACACACACAGTGCTTGCGCACTCGCGGATACACACACACACACACACGCACACACACACACACACACACACACACACACGCACGCACACACACACACACACACACACGTGGCGCGCACACGTGGCGCGCACATAGATGCAATGGCCATCCACATGCCGTACCTTTGCCATGTTAGAGGACAGGAAGGCTAGCTCAATGATGAGGAAGACCAGCGCGAAGGGCGCGACCAGTGCCAGGCTGACCTCCCATACCGCCACCATCACGACCAGGATGAGTAGGGTGGTCAGCACGAACACACTCGACACGGCCAGACCGTAGGCCAGGCCCAGGGCTACCGTGTCCTGCGGGCGTGATGGTGGTGGTGGTGGTGGGGGTTGTTTCAAACAGAGGGTCAGGCGAAGGGTGCAGGCGAGTGCCCAATCCGCCCAGCCAAGCACAAAGTAAGATGGAGTGTGATAAAGCGACTATGACAGCGAAGCGGTCGAGGGCCTCAGCTGCCCGCCTACTCATCATACATTACCCCACCTTGAAGCCGGCCACCACGCCAACGCACAGCAGCATGAGGGTCCAGTTGATCTCCGCCACATACACCTGGCCGCGCACGTGCTCCGAGGTGTGCAGCACAGACAGCTTGGGGAAGGCGCCCAGCTTGATGGCCTGCGGGCGGGCGGGCGCGTGGTGGATGGGTGGGGTAGTGAATGTGTGGTGGGCGTGCAAGTGTGTGTGTGTGCGTGCGTGTGTGTGTGTGTGTGTGTGTGTGTGTGTGTGCGTGTGGGTTAGTCCTTTCCAGAACCCAAAAGCAAGCCAACCAAGTAAGTGTGTTGTCAACGTTTGGCGTGAGAACGTACGTGTGTGAAGTGCGACGTGGCAAGTGTTCTTAATCAGTTGTATGTGTGGGTTTCTTTTCTGTGTCCGTGTTCATTCACAGGTGCACGCCGCTTGCTCGTCGTCACGTACATTTGAAATGATTGAGAAGCAGCCGGTGATAAGCGCCTGGCTGGCTACCACGGAGGCCAGGGTGGCTAGGACCAGCATGGGATAGAAGAAAGGCCTGCGATCAGGCAACAGAACGGCCGCCGCACAAAACAAGCAGAATTGCACACACAGGCACAACGGCTATGGCCGCGGGGGGCACTTCCAGCAGCGAGCGAGAGGGCCATCGGTATCAAAACGCCTCAACGAGCCTTCTGGTGCAAGGGTCATGCAGCAGCAGTAGTGTTAGCGCGACTCGCTCGCGCTCACCTGGGCACACACTTCCAAAAGGTGTCTGACACGTCCTCCGGCCGCGACATGAGGTAGGCGCCCTGACCCACATACGTCAGCACCAGGCACGGGTACACGAAAAGGCAGAAGCCGACCTGCATATCGCAGCGGCGGGACCCGGGGCGGGGTGGGGTTTGGAGGACGCGAGAGGTGGATGTGGGCAATGCAAGGATGGGGCAGGTGCGTGTGCATGCGTGTGCGCATGTGAGATGGTGAGGTGTGGCTGATGCATGTACAAGGGCGCGTGCGTACTGGGCTCCCAAGTAGTGCTGCCAGCAGAGGCCTCGCTTCCCCTCCCCCAGCCACGCGCGCACCCCGCCGCCGCACCCACCAGCACGGAGCGGTGCGTGAAGTGCCCCAGGTCCGCGTACAGCGCCTCGGCGCCCGTCACGCACAGCATGACGGAGCCCAGCATGCGCCACGCCTCCACACCGCGGCGCGCGAAGAACAGCGGGATGTGGTGCGGGCTCAGGCCTGGGCGGGTGGTGGAGCGGCGGCGGCGTAGGGGGGGGGTTGTTTCCACCGTGTATGGGGACGACAGAGGTTGCGGCGGGAAGGCGTCAGTCGTGACACGCATTGACGAATGGCCGCAATTGGAACGCAGTTGCATCATGGGTCCAATAGATGTGGAGCAGACAGTGTGCAGGCCCCCGGGAGGAAGCTGCTGAGCGGGGCTGCTGCGCACGCACGCACCCGCCAGCGCGCCGCCGCCGTGCAGGGCCAGGTTGTATGCTGCCACTCCCGCATTGGCACACAGCCACAACGCCACGATGGGCGCAAACGTGGAGGACACCTGCACACGCATACATGTGTATGTGTGTGCATGTGTGCATATGCGTGTGCGCGTGTGCGTGCGCGTGCCCCGCTTAGTGGTCAGGCGCGCACGTTGAGTCAACAATACGCACGCGCGCCTCACCAATGACGTGCGCGCAGCTGACTGCACGGATGTGGATGTGCTCCTGCCCATTCTATTATATATATTCTATTGCCCACCCACCCACCCGCCCACCCACGCACTGACCCACCTTGGAGGTGCCGCATCTTTGCACACTGAACCTATTGCCCACCCACCCATCCGCCCACCCACCCACTGACCCACCTTGGAGGTGCCGCATCTTTGCACACTGAACAGCAGCACCAGCACCGCAATGCTCACGCCCACCACCGTCTGCTGAGTGACCGCGTCAGTCGCCTCCTTGAGACCAGACACAGCTGACATGACTGCATGCGCGCGCGCACAGGGAGTGCGTAAGGAAAGGCGCAGGAGCGTTAACCGCCACATGACAGGTACCTGTAATTTGGCAGCAGTGCACGGATGCGTGCACGCGGCCCCGCGCGCCCTGGAGTGAGTGAGCCATCCAACACCAGATGGCAGCACGCGCACACGAAACCCGTGCGTGTGCCCGCACCCACCTGAGATGGCGGGTGTGAGCACGCCGTCTCCCAGCACCATGCCAGTGGCAGCCATGGTCATGCCCCACAGACCCATCTGCGCCGCCCGGTTGCGCCGCAGTGCCGCCCGCACTGCAGTGCCGCTGGCAGCCCAGCGGCGCCACCACACACGGCGCGGCTGCTGCGGGTGTGGCGCCGCTGGGCCGGCGAATCGGCGGGATGCTGATGTGGCAAGGGTGAGAGTAGTGTCGGGGCCCCGAGCGGCGTCTTCGGGCGTGGCGCTGAGGCGGCGCAGCGTGCCATCACCGTTGACTCCGAGGCCGGCGACGCGAGTCCCGCTGCCGCTTGCGCGGGGCAAGGTGCGGGCTTGGCTGCCGCCGGTGCTGGAAGACCCGAGGTTTCGCATCATGCGGCTCTCGCCCCGAAACATGACGTCGTGGGGGCGGATGCCGATCTTGCGGCAGAGCAGCGAGTACAGCGAGAACGTCCCACCTGAGGTGCGAGGATTACGAAAGAGGAGGCAGGAGCGAGGGAAGTAAGCCGCGGGCGTTACCACGCACCATCAAGCATACATGTCAGATGAGAAGCACAGGCCTGGTGCGGTGCTTGACGTGTGAATACTGACACTCGCAGGCTACATGGTCGTAGGGAAAGGAGCAGGAACCCGTTGCGACGCCGAGCTACCCCGCCCTTGACCCCGCCCCATCGGCACCCCTCCCTGATGAGTCCCTGCTCACCCTCTCCTTCATCGTCGGCCAGGAGCACCACGCCCACATACTTGACCAGCACGATCAGCGTCAACGTCCAAAAGATGAGGCTGATTGCGCCCAGGATGTCGGCCTGTGGGCATTTCAGTGTCATATCAACCTGGTGCACAGGAGTGGGCCCCCCGAGGGAAGGGACGGGGAAGGCGGGTTCCGCGCGAGCCGAGCCTAACAGAATTGTTCGCATCCGGAACTTCCGGCTGCTTTCCAGGCGCGCGTTATGTATGAGTGGATATCGAACGGTCGCGGCCTTGCGCTCCATGCGATCGATCATGTCAAAGCGCTGAAATGAGCATCGGACGGGCGACTCGCGAAGACTGGCTCACCTGGCTTGGCTCCGAGCTGGAAAATATCGTGCTGTACACATACAGGGGGCTGGTGCCAATATCGCCATAAATGCAGCCCAGCGAGCCCCAGGCCAGTGCCGCAGTCACAGCGATGGTTTCTTTCTGCAGCGAGCAAAGGACCGTGAGCACAGGCCGTGAGCAGCATTGCAGACCCACTTGCATACTCATATGCAAGCGCAGAGCCGACATACCTTCTTGGTGAAGGTGATGCCGCCCAAGCCCTCCTCGTCACGCTCTTCAGGCTCGGAAGCAGCGGGTTTCATCTTTGTAGTCTTACGGGCGCAACGTGTGAAAGAAGTCTGTGCGCTGATATGGCCTGAGGCGCCTGCTTGACCGGTTCGCAAAAGGCCCGCCCGTACGGTGCACGTTCCTCCATGTGCGCGTTCGCGGGCGGTCCAAGGCGGGACGAGCTGAAGCCCCTCGCTCCACGCAATCAAGGCAAACAACGCATTTAATTCAACGCGCCCATTGCACGCGCCATGTTACTCGCCGGCGCGGCACCACTCGCCGGCGCGGCGCTCTGCGTGCCGCGAAACCTCTCACGCAATCCGGCCACGCCCGCAATTCCCACGAACCACTGGCGTAACGTTCAAAGCCGGGGAACAACAATACGCGCACGTAGCTTGCCGCACACAGCTGCTCAGTCAGTCATCCTCCTCGAGGTCCGACTGCCGCTACGGCCTGCTGCTGGCGATCCGCCTCCGCTTTGGCCGGCTGCTGCCGCCTGCTTTACCGCCACCCACTGTGCCGCCGTAAGCGCCAGCATCATCGCCTCGGGCGTGTGCTGCCCAACACCCACGCCGTGCTGCTGCCCAAGAAGTCCAACGGCGGCAAGGGCCAGGAGAGTCCCAGTCTCCGAGTCCCTAAGCAATTTCATTCCCACTTGGCACTCTATCAACAAACTCGGTGTTTCTTAACACTACCTCTCATTGCAGCACACCGAGGCTTGGGTTTCCTAGTTGCCCCATGGGACAGGCCTTCCGTGGGGTTGACAGGCTTCCACACGCACATGTAGCATGTGCACAGTCTATGCAGCGGCGGCATTGTAAACACCCAAACAGCCGCGCAGTGCGTGCTGCTTGCGAATGAACCCCCCCCCCGCAAAATCCTCATGCGCACTCCTGCACAGTAAGCCGCCGTCTGGCATCGCATGTGGAGAATGGACAACTTGACTTCACCTGTTGACAACGCGCTCCCTTGAACACATCTGTGAATCCCGCCCGTGCGATTTGATGAGAGCGCCAGCGCGGCCGAGCGGTGCGCACGATTACACACCACGGGACCAGTGAAAGGTATAGGCCGTGGCACCAGGTTGGCCAATGCACGCACGCACGTGCTGCACATGAAGCAAACGGCCCAGCGCGTTCAGCACGGACCTGCCGGCCTCATCATGAACCTCACACCAGACACTACGCATTTTGAAGTGGAGGGCTGCTGAGGGCGAGCTTCGTAATCGTGACAATTACCAACGAAGTACAACCTTCTAAAACTCCCATTGTAAGTCATGACCACCGTCAGATCACCGTCTTGCTCACGTTTGCATGCGTTTCATCACCTGGGGAGGGCAAATGGATATTGGGGGGCAAGCGGCTGTGCCCTGACTTGGGCGGCGTGCCTAACCCGCCGGTCGCATGCCGCTTCCCTTGGCCCCAGCCCCGCGGCCGTCTAGCTAATTTCCCGCCGCCTATCAACCAAGAGGGGTCTGCCGGCCATTCCTGATAACCGGACAGAGACCACCCCCCGGGACGAAAAGAAAAGAATGACTCAAAACCGCGCTAGGTAGCAAGCCTCCATGTGCGTAAAGCAAGTAGGGTGGGAAACGACAAATAGCCCTCGGCACCAGAGCCGTTCACGGCTAAAATGCCAAACGCAAAGTAAAATAACAACTCCCACGATGACGGTGCATCAAGTACGGTCCGTCTTCCAAGCCGCGTTCACGCACGGCGGTTAGTTCTCACTGCCGTTCTCTCCTCGGCCTTCGCCTACCCTCACCAGCCCATAGCTTCCTTCCCCCTCAAAACCTGTTCCGTTCCAGTTTACCTAGAAGCTCCACTTAAAACCACCATTTTAGTACAGCTCCGTGAACGCTACCGTACTCCCGATACCAACGCGGTAGCCGCCCCTGCTGCAGAGCTCATACGGTGCGCTAACGTCAGCTCCTCTTAACAATCACCTAGTCTCCTTCTCGCCCATGCCTGCCCCCATCAACCCTGTCCCGTGCTCCTGCTTCTATCCTGGGTTCCCATCTGCCCCCTACCCAATCCTGAGCACCATGCCCAGCTCCACCACGTGCTCGTACGGCAGCCGCCAGTCCTCCACCTCGCTGCGGCTCAGCCCCAGCAGCAGGCGGTAGGTGGCACCGAACAGCAGCTGCGCCAGAAGGGGGCTGCCGGGCTCCGGCCGCACCCGCACAGCGCCCAGGTAGTACACCACGCCTGCGGTATGGCAGTTGCGCTTATGGTTATGTTTGCGGTGGCGGTTTGGCGGTGGCGGCGGGTTCGGTTTTCGTGTGCGGGGGCTGAGGTGCAGAATCAAAGGGAGGGATTAGACACAACACCCGCAAGTTGCTAGCATTTACTCACCGTGTCGGGCGGCCTCCAACACGTGCGCCACCGCTGCCTCGTCCACAACCACCCGCCCACCCGAGGGCAGCTGGGAAGTGACGCCCAGCGCCGCCCGCGCCAGCCGCGGCCGCGACCGCGAAGCCTGGAGCGCCGCCGGTGCAGCAGGCAGCGACACAGGCGGCGGCGCGCCGGTGGAGGGGCTGGGAAGCGCTGCTGGCGGTTGGGGTGCTGGCGCGTGGTCGGCCCGCACCTGTGCGGTATGCGCCGCCACCACCACCACCTCGCTCAGCTCCACGCCGCCAGTGCCTCCCGTGTTGCCACCAGCAGTGCCTACACCTCCACCACTGACATTGCTGCTGTGCGCGACGGCTGCGGACACACCCGGAACAGCCTCCACCTCGTCCTCGTCCTCTGTATCGGAGTCTTCTTCCACAGCCGAGTTGTAGCCTCGGTCGCTGCTACTGCTGCTGCTGCTGATGAAATCAACTTCCCCAGGCTGTAGCACCATGCCGCCCTGCCGCGACAGGCCCATGCCGTAGAGTGACCACCCTCCCTGCGGCTGCTCCGGCTGCTGTCCCGCCTGGCCCCCCTGCCGCTCCTGCTCCTCTCCAGCAGGCGCAGAAACGCCGCCCACGCCACGCCTGCTGGCTGCCGCTGACAGCCGGCTCCCCCGATGGCCGTTGCTGCGCCGGTTGCGGGTCACGAAGCGGAAGCCACCTGCACCGCCGCCGCTGCTCCCACTGCCGCTGCCCGCGATACCGTCTCCAGCTGCTGCCGCGGCAGCGGCGGCAGTATCAGCACCAGTGCCGCCGCCGGTCGCTGCCACCACTGTCGAGACGTCGGCGGCTACTGCGGGTCCGCCGCGGAGCACACGCACAATGCCGCTCACCACCTGAAAGGCGCAAGTAAGACATGTGCAAGGGACTCAAGTACAGGGCGACGGAAATCATTGGCAGGGCGAGTCGTCCCGACAGGGGAGTGGTGATTTGCATGCATGACGCGGTTGGGAGTGAGGAGTTCAGCACGCAACACCGGTCCCAGCAGGCACCAGCTCCAACACAACGCAACTCCAGACGGCCCCATCTATCTACCTGGCGGATGAAGGCCGCGCCGTGATCCACTCGGTCCATGTAGCCGTAGCGCGCCACCACCTGGCAGTAGCAGCAGGAGCAGCGGTAACGGCAGTAAGCAACGGCAGTAGCACCAGTGTTGGCCGCAGCAGCACTTGGCAAGTACCGTACGGTCAACCCTTGCCTGCCACGGCTGCATTCCCACAACGCTACTTCCACCCTTTCCCATGTATGACTGCTGGATGGGTAGGTGCCAGCCAGCTGCCGCTGCTGCACGCCCCGACACCCACCTGGTAGAAGTTGGGGAAGGGCGCCAGCTGGCGGACCAGCAGCCGCTCCACCGGCTGCACGTGCGGCAGCGGCACCACCCGCACGGTCAGGAACACAGACACGTCGTGCACCGACTGCCGGGGGGCGAGGGGGGGAGGCGACGAAAAGATAGTGGGAAGGGGAGGGGTTAGACAATAGCGGGTTAAGTAAGAGGAATGTTGCACATGAGCGCACACACGCACACACACACACACACACACACACACACACACACACACACACACACACACACACACACACACACACACACATGGCAATGCACCGCTCGTCCGCAGTCCCCGCCCACATTGCCCTCATTCCGCATGCTCCCTTCCCGTCGGTAGATTCCCACCCCGCACGAACCACCAGGCCGCCACCCCACTATCTACCAGCGGTGCCCACCTGCACATTCCGCAGGAAGTGGATGAGCACGTGCGGCAGCCCCACCGGCGTCTCGCTGTAGTACAGACCAATGCCCGGCTGCCGGGACAGAGGCCACAGCTGCTGCTGCTGTTGCTGCTCGGCACCCGCCCCATCCGCGCCCAGTCCCAGGCCCTGACTTCCCACTGCGGCGGACCCATCGGCACCCAGCAGCGGCTGTGGCGGCAGGCGTAGCGCCAGCTGCACAGGCCGCCACATGGACAGGCGCGCGCTCACGGCCGCCAGCAGCTGCGCGGGGCTGCCCCTGCTGAGGCTGTCGCTCTTGTGGGGATGTGAAGTTGGTACGGCGGCATTTCCATCGCCGCGACCGGAGATGCCAGCAGCAGCGGCAAAAGCAGAGGTGGCGGTGGCGGCCGTGCGGCGCCGCGACGGCAGATGGCCGATGGCACCACCGTCGGCGGGTGTAGCTGAGCCGTGTGTGCCCGAGGAGGGGGTGTTGGAGGCTGTGACAATCTCACGCTCGGGGTGCAACAGGCCGCCGCCGCTAGAGGCGCCGGGAGCAGCAGCAGGCTGAGGCGTTGCAGCGGTGGTAGTGCAGGCAGCAGCAGCGTCGGCACCGGCGGGTGAGTGGGCGGCGCCTTGCATCTCCTGCTGCTCCGCCTCCTGCTGGTGTCCATCCTCCAGGGACTCGGCAATGGCACGCGGCGCTTCACGCCGCACCTGCTGCGGTTGCGGCACCTGCGCTGCCGGCGCTGCCATGTGCGACTGCTGCGGCTGTAGCGGCATCATGACGAAGAGCTCGGACAGGCGGTTTCGGCCGGCGCTGGCGGCTAGCAGTAGCGCACGGCGTGTGCTGCCCACCCACCAGATGGTCATGACGTAGATGCCGCCCGCGGACACCGCCAGGCTGAACCAGGCTCCCTCAGGCACCTGCATGCGTGCGTGCGTGGGTGCACGTTTGCACATGCACCATGCATTGTAGTAGCAGCAGTTGCACCGTCCAACAGCCATCCGCACCGCATTGGTTTTTATGCGCACACACACAGTGCTTGCGTACTCGCGGATACACACACACACACGCACACACACACACACACGCACACACACACACACACGTGGCGCGCACACCTGGCGCGCACATAGATGCAATGGCCATCCACATGCCGTACCTTTGCCAGGTTGGAGGACAGGAAGGCTAGCTCAATGGCGAGGAAGACCAGCGCGAAGGGCGCGACCAGTGCCAGGCTGACCTCCCACACCGCCACCATCACGACCAGGATGAGCAGGGTGGTCAGCACGAACACACTCGACACGGCAAGACCGTAGGCCAGGCCCAGGGCTACCGTGTCCTGTGGGCGTGGTGGTGGTGGGGAGGGGGAGGGCAGATGATTGTTTCCACCGATCCATTACTATTCCAAGTCAATAGGGCAAGCAGATAACACGAGGAGCGAGGGTGCGGGTGAGAATTGCAGAAGGCGAGTGCCCATCACCAAGCTCTAATATGACAGCGAAGCGGTCGAGGGCCTCAGCTGCCCGCCTACTCGTCCTCATACATTGCCCCACCTGGAAGCCTGCCACCACGCCAATGCACAGCAGCATGAGGATCCAGTTGATCTCCGCCACATACACCTGGCCGCGCACGTGCTCCGAGGTGTGCAGCACAGACAGCTTGGGGAAGGCGCCCAGCTTGATGGCCTGCGGGCGGGCGGGCGCGTGGTGGATGGGTGGATTAGTAAGTCGTGTGAGTGTGTTGGTGTGTGCGGGCGAGTGTGTGGGTGTGTGCGGGTGAGTGTGGGTGTGGATGGGTGTGTGTGTAAGTGGGGAATGGTGTGTGTGTGTGTGTGTGTGTGTGTGTGAGTGTAGGAAAGCAACGGGGGGTTGTCCTTGTGTGTATGTGTGATTGACAAGTGCACGCTGCTGCTTGCTCGTCGTCACGTACGTTTGAAATGATTGAGAAGCAGCCGGTGATAAGCGCCTGGCTGGCTACCACGGAGGCCAGGGTGGCTAGGACCAGCATGGGGTAGAAGAAAGGCCTGCGATCAAGCAACAGTACGGCCGCCGCACAAATAAACACAGTTGCACACCAGGCACACAGTCTATGGTCGCGGGGGGCACTTCCAGCAGCGAGCGAGAGGGCCATCGGTATCAAAACGCCTCAACGAGCCTGCTGGTGCAAGGGTCATGCAGCAGCAGTAGTGCCTAGCGCGCGACTCGCTCGCGCTCACCTGGGCACACACTTCCAAAAGGTGTCTGACACGTCCTCCGGCCGCGACATGAGGTAGGCGCCCTGACCCACATACGTCAGCACCAGGCACGGGTACACGAAAAGGCAGAAGCTGGCCTGCAGCGGCGAAGCCCCGGGCGAGGTGGGCGGAGTTAGGACGACGCGAGAGCTGGATGTGGGCAATGCAAGGATGGGGCAGGTGCGTGTGCATGCGTGTGCGCATGTGAGATAGTGAGGTGTGCTGATGCATGTACAAGGGCGCGTGCGTACTGGGCTCCCAAGTAGTGCTGCCAGCAGAGGCCTCGCTTCCCCTCCCCCCAGCCATGCACCCCGCCACACCCACCAGCACGGAGCGGTGCGTGAAGTGCCCCAGGTCCGCGTACAGCGCCTCGGCGCCCGTCACGCACAGCATGACGGAGCCCAGCATGCGCCACGCCTCCACACCGCGGCGCGCGAAGAAGAGCGGGATGTGGTGCGGGCTCAGGCCTGGGCGGGTAGTGGGTGGAGCGGCGGCGGCGTAGGGGGGGTTGTTTCCACCGTGCATGGGGACAGGGTTGCGGGAAGTCGTTAGTAGTGACATGCATTGACTAATGGCCGCAATTGGAACGCAGCTGCATCATGGGTCCAATAAATGTGGAGCAGACAGCATGCAGGCCCCCGGGAGGAAGCTGCTGAGCGGGGCTGCTGCACGCGTGCACGCACGCACCCGCCAGCGCGCCGCCGCCGTGCAGGGCCAAGTTGTATGCTGCCACTCCCGCATTGGCACACAGCCACAACGCCACGATGGGCGCAAACGTGGAGGACACCTGCACACGCATACAGGTGTATGCGTGTGCATGTGGATATGTGTGCGCGTGTGTGTGAATGCCCAGCGTAACGGTTAGGCGCGCTTGTGCGTGTTTATAGGTTAGCGCGCGGTTGAACGCACGGATGCGGACGCGCTCCTGCCTATCCTATCCACCCCCCCCCCCCCCCCACACACACACACAACACACTCACTGACCCACCTTGGAGGTGCCGCATCTCTGCACACTGAACAGCAGCACCAGCACCGCAATGCTCACGCCCACCACCGTCTGCTGAGTGACCGCGTCAGTCGCCTCCTTGAGACCAGACACAGCTGACATGACTGCATGCGCGAACAGCAGGGAGTAAGGAAATAAAGAAGCGGTGAGCGCCACATGACAGCAGGCGCACGTGGTTAGGCGGTGCACGGATCTATGTGTGCATGCAGCCCCGAACATGAATGAGCCGCGAACACGAATGAGCCGGTATGTGGCGGCAGCACGCTAACAAGCAACCCGTACATGTGCCATACGTACGTGTGCCCGCACCCACCTGAGACGGCGGGTGTGAGCACGCCGTCTCCCAGCACCATGCCAGTAGCAGCCATGGTCGTGACCCACAGACCCATCTGCGCCGCCCGGTTGCGCCGCAGTGTCGCCCGCACTGCAGTGCCGCTGGCAGCCCAGCGGCGCCACCAGACACGGCGCGGCTGCTGCGGGTGCGGGTGCGGCGCTGCTGTGGCGGCGACCCGGGATGCTGATGTGGCAAGGGTGAGAGTAGTGTCGGGGCTGCGAGCGGCGGCGGCGTCTTGGGGCGTGGTGCTGAGGCGGCGCAGCGTGCCATCACCGCTGGGTCGGAGGCCGGCGCCGCGAGTCCCACTGCCGCTTGTGCGGCGGAGTTGGCTGCCGCCGGTGCTGGAGGACCCGAGGTGTCGCATCATGCGGCTCTCGCCCCGAAACATGACGTCGTGGGGGCGGATGCCGATCTTGCGGCAGAGCAGCGAGTACAGCGAGAACGTCCCACCTGAGGTACGAGGATTACGTAAGAGGAGGCAGGAGCGAGGGAAGTAAGCAGCGGGCGTTACCACCATCAAGCATACATGTAAGACGAGAAGCACAGGCCTGGTGCTGTGCTCGACGTGTGCATTCTGACACTCGCAGGCTACATGGTCGTACATGGTCACAAAGGAGCAGGAGCACGTTGCGATGCCGAGCTCACGCACCCCTCCCTGCTCGCTCACCCTCTCCTTCATCGTCGGCCAGGAGCACCACGCCCACATACTTGACCAGCACGATCAGCGTCAACGTCCAAAAGATGAGGCTGATTGCGCCCAGGATGTCGGCCTGTGTGCATGCGGGTATCTCTCAGTGCCATATCAACCTGGTGCCATATCAACCTGGTGCAGCCCCCCGGCGGGTTTCGCTCGAGCCGAGCCTAACGGAATTGTTCACATCCGGAACTTCCGGCTGCTTCCCAGGCGCGCGCTGTCACATAATGAGTATATGTAATGGCAATTGAGTGCGGGCGGTCGCGGGCTCGCGCGCCACGGCGCAGGAATGCGCAGAACACGCATACAATGGCGTGGGCAAGTCACGTAGACTGGCTCACCTGGCTTGGCTCCGAGCTGGAAAATATCGTGCTATACACGTACAGGGGGCTGGTGCCGATATCGCCATAAATACAGCCCAGCGAGCCCCAGGCCAGTGCCGCAGTCACAGCGATGGTTTCTTTCTGCAGCGAGCAAAGGACCGTGAGCTCAGGCCGTGAGCAGCAATGCAGACCTGTTTGCATACTCATATGCAAGCGCAGAGCCGACGAACCTTTTTGGTGAAGGTGATGCCGCCCAAGCCCTCCTCGTCACGCTCTTCAGGCGCCGAAGCGGCGAGTTTCATCTTTGTAGTTTGACAGGCGCAACGTGTGAAAGCAGTCTGTGCGCTGATATGGCGCACTGCCTGAGCTCAAGCAGCGCGCGCCTTCAAATAGTATTGGCCGCGGTTCGTCCCGTACGGTACACGTTCCTGCATGTGCGCTTGGCGAGCAGTTCCCAACGGGACGAGCAGAAGCCCCTCGCTCCACGCAATCAAGGCAAACAACGCATTCAATTCAACGTGCCGGTTGCACGCGCCATGTTTACCCGCCAGCGCGGCGCTACTCGCCGGCGCGGCGCTTCTCGCGCGCCGCAAAACCTCTCACGCAATCCCCACGTGTTGCCCACGAATCGCTGGCCTAACAGATAAAGCGGCAAAATGACAATACGCGCACGTAGCTTGCCGCACACAGTAGCGCACTGTTCAGTCAGTCAGTCCTCCTCGAGGTCCGACTGCCGCTGCGGCCTGCTGGCGATCCGCCTCCGCTTTGGCCGGTTGCTGCCGCCTGCGTTACCGCCACCCCTTGTGCCACCGTAAGCGCCAGCACCATCGCCATCTCTGTCCGCCGCACCAGCGCTCCCTGAATCTCCATCGTCGTCGCCTGCCCCAGCGCCGCCGGCGGCTTCGGGGGCTGGCAGCCCAGTTGACCGCCGCGTCTGCCGCCGCGCCCTGCCGCACTGCGCTGGCGGCAAACCAGCAGCGGCCCCAACCACTGCGGCACCGGCGTCCTCCCCGCCCGCATCAAAGCCACCCTGCTGGTCGCTTCGTCCTTGTTGCTGCCCCTGCAGCGGCTGCTGCTGCTGTTGGTCCTCCTGCTCCTCGCCATCTTCCGCGTGCTCCCCTGCAGCTGCCCTGCCTCCCTCGGACTCCGTGCCGGATGAGTCACCGGCGCGGCTGCGGCTTCGCGCGCGCCCGCCCCGGGCACTCGCTCGCCCTCCCGAGGCCGGGCTGCGCCCCCGCCCCCGCCCCCTGCCTCTGCCCCGGCCGCGCTGCGGCCTCTCCATGTGGTTAAGCTGGCCGGGCATGTGGCCCACGTGCGGCTGCGGTACGGCAGTACGGCAAAGTGCGAAACGGCAGGGCACGGGAAAACGTATTCAGGTTATGGCTCTGAAGAACAGCTTCAAGTCCGTGGCTGCTATTTACCCGTTAGGGCACCAGTGCAAGACGGCCGGCCGTCCAGCTGCACGCGGCACAACGGCCAAAGCTCACTCACACGGCAGACCCAAACCGCATAAGCTGGCACACAACGACCACACGCCATCCGCCCGCGGCCACACCTGGTTGTGTTTGACCAGCCCCTCATAGGCCCGGCTGCACTGGTCGTCGGTGCGGCCCGGCAGCCGCTCCGCCACACGCGACCAGATGATGCGGCCGTAGGCGGACTGTAGCTCCGAACACGCGTCCATCAGGGTCTGATGGCAGCACGCCGCCGCCGCGCACACGTGAAGTGAAGAGGGCGCGGGGCGCGGGGTACGGGCACGGGCACAGGGGAGAGGGGTGGGTTGCGCAGGCGGGTCAGCAGCCTGTACTCAATGTGGCACTGGTGCATATCCACCCCACCCATTGAAGCGCCTCAGAGTTTCCACAACACGTTGTGCACCCGCAACAGCGCCGCAGCAGCCCCGCACCTTTGTCTCCTCCTCGCTGAACGCCCCGAAGCGCAGGTCGGGCGACAGCAGGTTGACGAAGCGCTCGCGGCACTGCTGCGCCGTGCGGCCTGGCACCCGCTTGGACACCTCCTTCCACTTGCGGCCCACCTCCCCGACCGCCTGCACACCCACAGCCACAACCGCACCCGTGCAGAGGTGAGAAGCGGAGGAGCGGTGGTGCCGCCTTTAGAGCCACAAATCCCATACGGCGATACGGCGACCCGGGAGAAATTAGTGAGAGCATCTAGGCGCCCTGCTCCCCTACCTCCTCGCCCCTCCCTCTTTTCCTCATTCCACTTTCCGCCTTTTTCATCCTTTGCACGGGTATACACACCTTGTGCAGCAGTGCGTCCTCCTCCGCCGTCCAGCGCCCGGTGCGGCGCGGACCGCCCGCAGTCATGACGGCGTGCCAGCGGTCGCGCACCTTCGCGGTTGCCATTGGGGGAGAAGAGGAGAGGGAGTCGTAAGGATGAAGCAGCAGAGCGCGAGCAGGAAGGAAGGGGGGCAGCCACGGGGCCCTTCAAAGCGATGACACAGCGCAGGCGTGACATCTCTCAGGGCCGGCATGTGCGTGTAACACAGACGCCGCAGGCCCCATACACAACGCACCCGCTCGCGCACGCACTGTAAGAACGACGCCGCCCTTCCCGCACCCCAGCTGTTAGCCCAAGGCCCCCGTCCCACACCCACCCATGCCCGACGCCCCTACCCCGTACCACAGCCCCCACAGCCCCCCACAGCCCCCCTGCAGCCCCCCTAGCATGACCTGCAGCGCCCACCTGGTGTCGGTCGAAGCGGCCTCCAAAGCCGTCCGACACCGCCACCCAGTTGGTGCCCAGCCGCCCCACCAGCGCCTGCAGCAGCGCGCTGTCCGCGGCGCTCCAGGCGGAGCGCTGCGGCCGCCGGTCGTGGCGGCTCCACCGCAGACAGTGCGCCAGGCACTGGCCGGGCGTGCGGCCGGTGCCCAGCTCCTCAGCAACCTTGTGCCACTGCGTGGGGTGGGGAGGTCACAGGTGAGAGGTATGAACAGTTGAGGTGTGAGGTGAGGTCACAGTTGAGGTGTGAGGTGAGGTCACAGGTGAGAGGTATGAGGTGGGGTCACAGTTGAGGTGTGAGGTGAGGTCACAGTTGAGGTGGCAGGTGTGAGGTGAAGCGGGGCCGGGGCGCAAGCAGGGCGAGCTGAAGTAGGGCAGCGGTGTGAGGAACAGCGACAGGTGCAGGGCGCTGGGTGCGGGGTGAACGCAAATGCGGAAAGCATGTAACGCACGCAGTCCCACGCACACGCACCTGGCGCCTGTTGTACTTGTCTGCCAGCTCCATCAGCTTCCGACTCTCCTGTGAGGGCGAGAACGACATCAACATGACTGTCTTGCTGAGCGCTGCTGCAACGGCATCCTGAAACGGCATCCTGACACAGGCCACCGGTGTAAATGCCTCCCTGCTTGCCTGCAGCCGTGGCAGATGACAGCCGCAGCCCCCACCACCACTCCCAGCACCACTCCCAACACCTCTCCCACCACCTCCACCACCACCACTCCCACCACCACTCCCACCACCACTCCCAGCACCTCCACCACCTCCATCACTTCAACACGCACAGGCGCACGCACGCGCACGCACCTCCAACTGCCACGACGCCCCCGGCTTCAGGTTGTGGCGGTAGTAGGCGGCACACTCTGCCCCGGTGCGCCCTACGCGGTGCGCCGCAGCCACTCGCGCCCACGCCGCCTCGTCAAGCTGCAGGATGAGCGGCACAGCCTCCGGCGAGTCGGGCCGCACCGCCTGAGGAGTGGAGTGGGAGACAGGCGAGGGGTGGATAGGAGTGGGTGGAGAGGGGCGGAGTGGAGTGGCGGGGAGTGGAGTGGAGTGGAGCGAGGCGTGTGTGTGTGTGTGTGTGTGTGTGTGTGGAGTTGTGCATACTAGGTTAGGCGAAGGCGATGATGGGACGGGGGGTCCGGCATTACTAGTTAGACGAAGGCAGTGGTGTGGAATGAAGGCCGCCGTGTGTGCAGTAGGTGGGACTCATGTCCCGGAGCCCACGTGTCACCAAATTGCCCGACCCAACCATGAGTGCAGTGTGCCAAAACGAGCACCAGAAACCCACCTTGATGCGGTCATACTCTTCTTGCATGTTGATCTGGCCATTGCCACTGCCGCCTGCACCGGCGCTGCCGGCTTCACCGGCCGGCGCGTCGGCCCCACGGACCGCTTCCACGGCTCCTTCCGCCGCCCCTGCCGCCGCTCCTGCGCCTGCCCCTCCACTCCCCGCCTGCTGCTGCTGCTGTTGCTGCTGGCCCCTGTTCTGCTGCAGCCCCGCGTTCTGCTGCTGCAGCCGCTCCATAAGCTGGCGTGTGAGGAGCGACTGCACCTCCAGAGTGAGGCCCTTGTTCAGTGCATCCACAACCCTGCAGGCACACACATAGGACGCGTGGGGGCTCGGGCATAGCGGAAATGCCGATTAGGGGCCTTGAGAGAACCGCGGGTAGCAGTTTCCATTCCCCGTTAGTGTTAGGGGTAGCCACTCTGGTACCCAAGGGGCAGCCACCACCTCAAATGTGCGACCTCGACGCGGACGTTGCGCAGTAAGGCCCAGCCACCGAGCAAGCGTCGCAAACCTGTGCACTCACCGCTGCGGCCATCGCACCCGGTCGTAGGGCCGCGGCGGCAGCTGCTGCGCCGCCGCCAGCCGCTCAAACTCAGCCGTGGGTGGCGGCAGCAGCGCTCCCACACGCCAGAACCTACTGGTGGGCGGCTGCGGCGCGCCTGCAGCGGCCGCCGCAGCCGCTGCAGCCAGGCGACTGGTGCCGCCGGCGGCAGCGGCGGCGGCAGCAGCGGCAGCGGCAGCGGCAGCGGCAGCGTCCAGCCCGGCGGCACCCACGCCCACAGCACCGAGGTCAGGCAGGTCCGACAGGCGCGGATGCGCGATGGCTGCTTGGTGCAAAGTCAGGTTGTGCAGGTGGTTTGTAATGAAGGCAGGGTTACTGTTTATGAAACAATTTGTCGACGCGAGTCAGGCTTTCCAGCGACCATGGGCGACATACCCATTGGGCCGGGGCACACAACCACTAGCCACTCCCTCCCCGGTCGTATGGACCCACCCCGAATGCGAGCAGCCATGGTGTGCGGGCGCGCGATGATGGGCTCCTGCCGTACACGCCGCTCCAGTGTGTACGCGGTGTTGGAGTGCTCATCCAGGCGCTCCAGCGCGGATGACAGCTGGCGCTGCGCGGGGGGTAGCAGCCACATGGGCAGCAGGGTTGCAGCAGGGGCAGGGGCTTCACACGCTGCTACCCACACGCGTTTGTTCCCCTGCATCACTCATTCGTCCCGTCATGCCCCTAGTGAGTCGGCACGTCCAGAAATCGGCATTTGGCAGGTACCGGTATCCCTAAGTAACTCAGGCGTTTGGGGCGGGTCTCCTTTCCGTTTTGGTGTTCAACATACACACACAAGTATACATCGCACACACTCAGTCCTGTGTCCCCAGTGGTCGGCCGCACCTGCAGCGCCTGGTTGGTCTCCAGCGCCGCGTACAGCCGCGCCAGGCGGCTGTCGGGCTGCAGCACCTCGCCCGGCGGCTGTAGCACGTAGCGCTCTATGTCGTGATCCGAGTCCCCGCCCTCCTCCTCCTCCTCCTCCCCCGCTTCGAGGTCCTCCTCCTCCTCCTCATCTCCCTCTTCTTCTTCCAGCTCCTCCTGCAAGCCATCCTCGTCCGCCGCCTCCTCGGTCCGCTGCCCCACTGCGCCATCCCCAGCAGCCGCCGGGGCCGCGCCAGACGGCCCGGCGCCCCCGCCCTGTACACGGCCCAGGCCCGGCCCCCGCCGCCCCCGCTGCCGCTGCTGCTGAGGTGGTCGAGCTGCTGGCGCCTCAGCAGCGCAGCGTGCCGTCTGAAGCTGCCGCTCACCGAGAGTGCCCCGGGCCGCGGCGCCGCTGGCGCCGGCGTCGTCGCCCTGATCCCGTTCCTCTCCGATAGCCGGCTCCCCATCAGCGGCTGCATTCGGCAACCAGGAATAGTATGGTGACATACGTTGAATGAATATGGTACTATGAGGGGGGCTTGAGTTAAACTAGAAGTTGCGGCCATTGCGAACCGTGAGGCACAGTGGCATGGGGATCCCGTGCCCAGTTTGTCCCCTGATTGGCTTCACTCTTGCAGCCCTGCTTTGCTCACCTGCTATCTACATACTCGTGAGGAACACCATAAGCCGTTCCGCACATCGGGACGTCGGGAGGCCGGGAGCAGCGGGAGCGGGTAATGGGGAGTTGACGTCAAACGATGTGCATGCGGCGCTTGCCGCTTGGTACATGTGCCCAGCGGGAGCTGGTGACAGCACCCCTGAAATCCCGTCAAAGTCAATCGTGTTGAGATTATACGATCATGCTAGTGTAGATACCACACGGCACTCGACGCACCTGTTCTATATCAGCCTCGGCCTCTAGTACGCCTCGCGCGGCCGCCTCCGCTGCGCGCTCCTCCTCATCCTCCCCCAGCTCATCGCTGCTGAGTCCTTCCTCGCTGCCATCATCAACGTCTGCATCCTCATCAAACTGGTAGCCTCCGTCGTCGACATCGCTTCCACCCGCGTAAGCTCCGGTGTCGCCAAATGCCGGCCCACCAACGTGCCGCTGCACGCCAGCGCCGTTGGCGGGAACCCTACCAGCCGGCAGCCCAGCAGTCCCGCCTGTTGGGTAATCGTACGCCCCCGTATCATCGCCATTTAATTCATCGCCCTGCAGCAACTGCAAAGCGGTTTTGCTTGCAAACAAAGCGGCATCCAGTTCTCTAAAGTAATCATCGTCATCGTCGTCTGCCATGATAGCATGCATATAATGCGGTATGTGCGGTATAACTATCAGCTGCCCAAGTTAGGATATGTGCAAGTGGTTCTGGCCCGATGCCGGTCCGCCCAATCGCAGAGGCCGAAACGCGTGCAAGTTACGCGCTTCAAGTGCCAAACCACCACGCTTAAAAAGCAAAACACGGAAACCTACTTCGCAGACCCTTACGACGCGTACACAGAACTTCGAAGCAAACGTCGTCCATGCCAAGGAACTGAAGGGGCCTCCAAGACTAGTTAGGCATGGCTTTTATCACTGAGATTGCCAACGAGGCGCAGTGGAAGACGGAGGTGCTCGAAACGCCGGGGACGCTTCAAGGTGCGGGGTCGACGACAAGGTTTGGAGCGGTTGCTGGAAGCTGTAAAACTCAGGAATGCTGGACACATGCTGTGATGGATCAGCGGCGCGAAACTAGACCAAGACAGTTGACAAAGCGTCAACATTCACCCCACCATCCTCCTTCCCCTTCCCCGCCATGGTAACACGCGGGCCCCTTGACTCCTGCCCTGCAGTTGTGGAGGTGTTCCAGTCCTGGTGCGGGCCATGCAAAGCGGTGCAATCTACGTTTAAGAAGCTTTACTTCGACCTGAACGACCGGCCACTGAAGTTCTACTCGGTGAGCGGCAGCTGGCGTCGGGGGTCGGGGGGGGGGCACGACCTGCGCGAGGGGGGCGGTTGGGCACCGGACCCCTGCGCCAGCCCATGCAATCGCACGGCTGATACGTCTTGGGTGTATGACAATGGTCAGGGGCTATATTGGGGTCCACAGGGTCGACAGCGACGCCTGACGCCTGACGTTGCTGACGCCCTGTTGCGTGCCCCATGCGTGCCCCATGCTGACCCATGCTTGCCCCATCTGCCAGGTGTCGTCGGAACGGCTGTCGTCCCTGAAGGAGTATGTGGGCAAGTGCAAGCCCATTTTCCTTTTCTTCAAGGTTTGTAGCGCTGGCAGCCCTGCGCGCTCAAGTTGATTGCACGTTGCTAGGAGGGGTGCGTCGTACTTGTGATGTGTCCGTAAGGCACTTTGGTTATTGCTTACATGGTCCTATTTCGCCCCGCTCGTGTGTGGCATGGCGTCACAGGATGGCAAGCAGGTGGAGAAGATTGAGGGCGTGAAGGCGCCGCAACTCAACAGGATCGTGACGGAGTTGTCGGGGAAAAACCCGCCCCCGGCGGCCCCGGCTGCGGCCCCGGCGGCTCCAGCAGCGGAGGCATCGTAAGCGGCACGCGTGCCTAGCAGCTGCCGTGCGGCATGTGGCTCTATGAGGCTGGACGGGTGACGGACTATGGGCCGGCAGAGCCAGCAATTGCTGGAGGCGACGATATGCAGCCGTGCGACAGCAGCAGCAGGGGCAGCAGCAGCCATATGGACAAGCGGGAGGAGTGTCAGTGAGGAGGGGCCTGGGTGGTGTGCTTCGTGCCGTCAGGCCATAGCTATCTGACACGCAGATGCATGGTGTAAATGTGGGTGGATTAGTGAGGACGGTGGGTATGCATTAGGGACGGGGTGGCGCTGGCACAAGGATGGCCATGCAGCAGCTTCAGAGTAAAGAACGTGTGATTGCAAGAATACTGGCGACCGTGGAGATTTCTATCCAGCTCGCTCAGAGTCGCGCGGTACACATACCGGGTGCAATTGACTTTAAGACATGGACACAGTCTGACGAGACCACGTAGTGACAGCGCAAGATGCGCGATGGACAGGGCTGGCGCCGGTCTGGTGGGTTGTAAGACCTTTGCAAGACTACGCATGCAGTGCCGCACCGTACGTCCGTGTATCCTCCCGGCCTCCCCTGTGGAGCTGCTACGGTACGCATGAAAAGCAAAATTCATGTGCATCTTTGAACGACCAGCTTGCCACATTGGACGTGGCACTGTGCCCTGCTGATGGCTGCTTCTGGCGGCATGTTTGCCCCTCGCCATCCAGTCATCCCCAAAACGGCATCCGTCAGCACATACGGCATGCGCAGTCAACCGCGCCAAACATCAGGTAGAACCGCCCTCCAGCCTCCCTTTCCAACTTCTTCACTGGCCTCATTCAAGCGGCTCCACCACATGCTCGTACCCCTTGAAGTGCCCCGCGTGGCCGCCGCAAACCACGAAATAGCCCCCCGCCTCGCCGCCGCCCGCCTGTGCACCCTCCACTGCCCCCACCGAGGCCCCGGCCCCTTCCAGCGGCACCGGCGACAGCTCCGGCACACGCACTCGGAAGCGCGGCTGGAAGCTGCACACGTGGCCACGCACCACCTCCATGTGCCCCATCACAGCACGGCGCTCCACTCGTGGCACGAACGCCATGCACTGGCGAAGCGCCGCGGAGGGCCGCTGAGCGGCGGTGCGCGGCCGCGACGGCGTCGGCACTGATGCCGATTTACCGAGCTCCGAGGATTCGGGTTGGTTGGGTGCCAGCACGAAGCGGTAGCCTACCGCCCGGTCCGACGGCGACGCCTCAAGTGCCTGCCCGCTTCCGCCGCCTGCTGCGAAACTGACGCCGTCGGCGGCGTCGTTGGGGCCACCGGCGCCGTCGGCGGCCAGGCCGTTGGCACCTGCGCCAGGCTGGCGCAGCAGCAGCCACTGCTGTTGCGGGCAGTCCTCCACCGCCTGTTGCATTTGCTCTAGGGCCTCTGCAGCCGCCACGACAGACTCCGGGAGATTCAGGTCATCACCGGTGGCATTGCTCGGGTCACATGCGCCAGCCCCACCGCCGCTGCTGCCACTGCTTGCGGACCCACTGCTGCCGCCGCCCGACTTCAGCACGCGGCACTTGTCCATGAACGCCCGCAGCACCTCCAGAACATCCGCAGCATCGCCCGTGCTCTTGATGGCCGCAGCGGCAGCACCGCCCTCGCGGCCATCTGGTTCGCCGCCCCCACCGCCGTCCTGCTCGCCACGCGTGACTGCTGCCGTGGCCACGACTGGTTCCGGCTTGGGCTGCTGTGGTAGCTGCGCGCCACTGCCCTCTTCCACACGTCGCCTGAGGACTGCAACTGCCTCCACCAGCCCGGACTGCGCCGCTTTCAGTCCCTGGTGCGCCTGCTGCAGCGCCGTCGCCGAAGCCGCGCCACCCGCAGCCGCCACGCCGCCGCGCACCGCATTGCCCAGCACCTCTGCGTTCAGGCGCTGTACTGCAGCAGCCAGCATCGCGCCGCTTGCGGCAGCGGCTGTAGGCAGCTCACCGTCGTCTGGATCGCTGACGCTCTTGGCCTTGCCGGTGGTTGCCGTAGTTGGCGAGAATGCGGTGCGCATGGTGAAGGCAGTTGCAAAGCGGGACAGCGCAGCTGCCAGATAGGAACCGTCATCCGTCAGCACCTCGAGCAAGCACCAGGATGCAACCAGTGCCTGTGGTGGTGTCACGATAGGTCCGGTTCCGTACTTGCGTGTTTTATCTAGCTAAGCGGGTAGAGCAATGATTACCAATGCGTGAAACACACGCGGCCAGCAGATGCCTCTTGCCTCGTGCTTGCCCTTCCCCCCCCCCCCCCACCCCCACCCCCACCCCCCCACCCCCCCCCCATTGCCCGGACGGACTCACCTGCTGCAAGTCCTGAGACACGCTCAGCTGCAGCACGGCGTCTAGGCAGCCGGCCCTGCCAGCTACCAGCAGGTCCCGCACGGCCAGATGCACGAGCCGGCAGTGCGCCAGCGCCAGGGTGCCGTGGCGGTGTGCGTTGTCGGCGGCAACGGCAAACGCACGCAGCGTTGCCACGAGCTGGGGCCCTTGCGGCGGCTGCTTCTTGTCCTGAAAGGCCAGGGCATCCAGCTCGGAAATGGCATTGGAAAGCTCAGCTACTGCAGCCGCGAGTGGCGCCGATGTCTCAAGGGCTGCGCCGCTGGAGGTTCTGCACAGGCCTGCGGTTAGATGCGATAGGAAGGGACTCACGTTGGTCTGGGAAGGTGAGCAGTCGCAGACGGTAGCAACACTCTTCACAGTGCGCTCGCCTCGTCGCGCCCCGGCAAGCTATACTGATGAACCCGAGGGCTGCTCATGATGGGCTCACCTGTCACGCTTGCGGCCTTAGCCCCCGGTGCGGAGTCGAAGGCGACGTCAGATGCATCGCTCGAACTGGAGCCCAAGCCCAAGCCGGGCGGCGCTGGAGTTTTGCGCCTGTCATGTACGGAGGATTCTTTTGTCTTTGCAGACGGTGTGGTCCCAGAATCCCTATCGACACTAGAGGCACATCCCATCTTGGAACTTTCGGACAGCACAGAGTATGGAACTGGAATGAAAGGCTAAATAGAAGTGGTTTGCACTGAATTAAGTATACATGCATCAGGCTCCAAGTTTGGCATTGAAAGCCTGCTGTCGGTTGGTGGGGCCGCCTCCTCATCTTCCTGCCTGCAGCCTGCAATCCCTCTTGCTCCACCCCCACCACGCCCATGCAGTCATGCACCTCACAGTCGCTCATGCAATATCATCCTGCTTATCTCGTAAAATGATGATGAGCTCATGTCACATGCGCATGAGCACTACGTTGAAGCGGCCGTCGTGCGGCCTTAGCACGTCTTAGCACAGCTGTTTTGCTTGCGCAGTTGGCACCCTCTGCCCACGCCATCTGCCCCTGGCAGGGTTATACACGGGCGTTCTAAAAACCCCTGCCATGTATGAAGTACGCCCCGATCCCCTTCCTGGCGCTGCCAGGAAGGACCCCCTGCGGGGGCCCTAAATTCTCCTGCGCGCCAGGAGCGCTTGCCCCAGCTACTCCTGTATGTAAATTTTTTTCCCAGCCCCATTGGATAGCTGCCTCAGTCTTGTTACCTGCGCTTCCCTTCCGTCACCACGTACAGCCAGGTATACCTTCAGAACCCCCAGCCCAGCTCCTCCAGGTCCAACTCTTACGCCAGCGTCAGGTCACCACCCTCCTCTAGCGCTATGCGATGGGCAAGACAATGCACGGTAACCAAAAAGCAGAGCTTTCTCCTTGACCTAACCACTGCACCGTTGTGCTTGCCCATAAATACTGACGCCCCGTCGCTGCCATATGCCACCATTTGTACCGACCGGGGATGTCTGGGAGGGGGTTTTCCCCCTAGCCCGGGCTTCTCCCCTAGCCCGGGAAATTTCGCGAAAATCAGCCCCCCAAACCCCATAAAAACATGCATGTTGTGCTGAGGAATGCGTTCTTGTCGATGGGGACACCTCGACCTCTCGGGCCCTTGCTTGGGGTGCAGGAGTGCACCTATGGTCTTAGCCTGAAATGCTCCTGGCAGCCAGGAGGAGGGCCCGCCAGGCCCTCCTACCCGTGCCAGGAGCGGCCCCCTGGCGGGGGCCTAATCCCTCCTGCTCCGCAGGAGGGATCCCCAAAAAATCTCCTGCGCTTTTTGCCCTAACCCCTAAAAAGTCCTGGATTGCTCCTGGCTGGAGAACCCTGGCCCCTGGTACATTCGTCACATGCATCCTGCTACCAGCCTACCACCATGGAACAGCAGTTGACGACCCACCGCATTACCGCCAAATGATAACCACATGCACAGCGCCAGGCAGTCTATAGCTGCTCCATAGTGTGCTCGTACGCATCAAACAGGGTCTTGTGCTTGCCACAGACATAGAAGTACCCCGCAAACTCGTCTGCCTGCGGCGCCAGCAGAGTTGCACACGTAAGCCATGCCAAGTAAAAAGGACCAAGTCGGGGAAAAGTGCCAAAAGCATGGCTCCCAGAAACGAAGACGTGCACATCCCCCTTCGCACAGCTCGGCGCCAAGCATACTATACAGCAACCCCATCTTATGGTCCCAGAAGACAATACATACTAGGCCCAAGCCTCACCTGAATCCTGTACGTGGGCTTGGGTTTACATGCGTGCGCCGGGACCACAGTAACCCGGCCATCCTGGTCCTTGTCACGCCGCCGCGGCACCCATGCCATGCACCTAGCCGGCGCAGGCTCCGGCTGCAGCAGCGGCGGCTGCACCAGGTTGAAGCGCCCCTTGCCTGCAGCGGTGGGTAACACAGGTGGTCAGTGTGGATGGGCGCATGGGATAGGCAGGGAAATGCTCGACAGAAAGACCATGCTTGGCAACCGCCTGCTGCTCTCACTGCACCGGTAGGCACCGGCAAAAGCGAAGTGTCTTGCTGCAACCGTCAGCAAAAAGGGCCGGCCAGCCTATCTCTCCTGCAGACATGCCAGCCCGTGACAGCCACGGACAATACGCCCCTTTCTATCCCATCCCACCCGAGCGAATCGCCACACGCACCTTGCTGCTGCTTGCGCCTCAGCTGCAGGAGCGCGGCGCCGCCCGGCGGCAGCTCCTGCCCGGCCGTGGCAGCCTCAGCCGCGGCGTCCTGGCGGCACTCCAGTAGCTCAATTGCGTCCTCGGTCACCTTCGCCACCTCGTCAGCGTCGAGACCGGTCAGCGCATGCAGCTGCTGCAGCAATGATTCCGCGTCCGCGTCGCCACTGCCGGCCACCTCGCTGCCTGCACCGTCTCCGCCACCGCTACCTTGGTGCTTGATGTCGCCAAGCACATTGGGGCCAGCGGGCGGGGGCGCGGCTGAGGCAGCCAGCAGCCGAGGCGGCGGTGGCGGCGGCGCTGCCGATGCAGCGGCGGCGCTTTGCTTGCCCCTGGGCCCGCGTCTGGCCAGCATTGCTTGGAGGCCCGCCAGTAGCGGCAGGGCCCCATCATCAGTGCCCCGGGCCGCGCTGCTTGCGGCGGAGTAGGGCCTGGAGAGGTCCAGTGCGGTTGCAAAGTTGTCTGACAGGTCATCCACATCCGCCCGCTTTGATTTGCTGCTGTTGGCAGCAGCCGCACTCCGCCGCGGCCCTTCCTTCCGCTTTTCCTGTGTGCCCTCTGCGGCCTCTTCGTCTGCTTCCTCCGGATCCAGCTCTGAGCCCCACCCAGAGCCCCCAGCTCCATCTCCGGCCGCTGCCGCGCAAGACGCGGAAGCAGCGAAAGCTGGCAGTGGCGCCGGCAGGGAAGTACTGGTAGCCGCCGCAGGCGCGGCAGGCAGCCCTGGCAGCGCCAGCCCTACCGCACTCGCTGCCGCCAGCAGCTGTTGCAGCTGCAGCACCAGCGCCGCCATTTCAGCCTGAGCCGCTGCGAAGGCCTCCTGCTGCTGCGAGGCGGCTACGGCTGTAGCACCCACGCCGCCACCGCCGGCAGCAGCACCGGCGGTATGCCTCACCAGGAACTGCATGCAGGCGCTGTCCAGGTTCTGCTGCGCCACGGTGAGCAGCCTGGGGTGCGGGGGCCAGTATCAGATGCAGGATAGGCAGGACAGCAACGCTTCCACCGGTACGCACAGGTGCGGGCGACAACATTGGCGTCACAAGCCAAGTCGTTTCGCGGTCCCCCCTGTCAGTGACTGTGGAGGGCGCTCAAGCAACTATGCCCATGCATATATGCCCGCCCCTGCCCGAAATACATTAAGTACCGATGTCGCGAGGACATAGACCGGACTGTAACTGTATTGTGAACCACACACTTGTGCACGTGCTCGGCGTCCTCGGCAATACGCGGCGCGATCATGACGCGCACGAACCAGCTGCGGTCAGTGAAGTCCAGCATTAGATCTGAGGCCGCCTGCACCGCCTGTGTGGCGTAGTGAAGGTGTGTGGGGTTGAGTTTGGAGGGGCGGGGGCGGTGCGCAGGTGGCGTCGGGTTGTTGCGGCGAGTTGCCTGTGGCGGGGCAGCAACCGCACATGTACGGTATGCATGTACCCGCATATACAACACACGCCGTGATCGCACACACCTGCTGCAGCTCTGACATGACTCGCTGCGGACACACACGTCCACCGCGCGGCCCGCAGTGCGGTAGGCGCTCACCAGGCACTCGGACGCGGAGCGCACCTGCGCGGCAGGGGTGAGCGTCTCGTGTCAATGCACGACATGAGTACGGTATTCACCCAGCAATTCCCCCATCCGCGGCGAACCCTCTGACAACGTCGTTTATCCCTGCACAGCCTAGGAGATACAGAACCCACCCTTCCATTCACCACCCACCTGCATGGCCAACACCAGGAAGAGGCGCTGGTTCTGCCGTACTTGCTGCGCCCGCGTGAAGAACACTCGTACGGTGGAGAACACGGCACCCGCGTACGGCACATGCCGCAGTGCATCCGTCAGGTCCGCACACGTGCTGCTGAGGGCCTCAGCCGCGAAGGACGCGAGGTCGCCTCCTAGCCCCTGACACAACAGCCCGGCGCCACCGCCGGCGCCGCTGCTGCCGTCAGCATCTTTTGAGCCTGCAGCAGTATCATTCCCTAGGGCCGCGTGAGCCGCCACTGCGGCGCGCTCGGCCGCGGCGGCGCGCTCGGCGGCCACCAGTGCAGCGTCAACCACAGGAGGGTTAAGCCCGTTTTTGGCGGGCTGCTCTCGTGGTACGCTGCCCGCAGCTGTCGCTGCAGGCGTCGTGGGCGCTGTGGGTGCAGTTGCCGCTTCAGCAGCGCTGCCGCCTGCTGGCGGCAAAGATTTGACGCAAGCGAGCGCTCTGAAATATGCGGGTGTGGCGGGTGCTGCGTGCGTGGGATGCACTACCCGTGGGCGCCCCGCACAGGCAAGCCCCCGGTCTCCCCGTATATGACGCGGTCTCGGCGGGTGCATTCTTCCGCAAGAAGCGCTTGTGCGCATGCAATGTGTGCAGGGGGCGCCTCATCGCTTACGGAGGACCTTACGTGGGTTGGCATGTGGTTTGGGCCCTGGTTGCACCGCGCTGTTCTTCTGAGACGAGGCACCGCATCCCATGGCTTTCAAACAAGCTTAATTCATTACCATGATTATAACTTCAGGAAACTGCCTTATGGATGCCTTGAAATCGGCCTGATTCATCTAAGCATACCGTGGACTCGCTACTCGCATGCCTTTACATATTCTATTGTCGCTATATGGAAGTATGATAAAATTACCCTACACACGTTGCTCTCCTTGCTGAATTGCAACCTGAGCCAAATTGAGCTCTGCGAATTCGCAGCCTGGTTCCGTATCCAATTACACTGCATTGATGTGAGCGCAGTAACATATTCCAATTGTAGTGGTCTCGACAGCAAATGGCGGACGTGGGCCTTAGCGGTGACGAGCGCAAGAAGAAATCGGTTTTCTATCAGACTTGCACGAGCACTTTTAAGGACGACTTCCCGACGCTGGTGAAGTGTTTGGTAAGGATTGATTGAAGTGGCGGGAAGGGGGAATGCGGAGAGGGCGTGGGGAAGGGGAAGATGGTGCTGGGGGTTTCGGCACGACCTGGCACGACTGCACTGCAGTGCATGCCACCAACCAACTTTGTCCGCTGTCTGAGTCCACGTGACGAGCTTACTGACCACGCCGTGTCACGCAGAAAGCCAGCGATTCGACTGGCAACCCGCATACACGGGTAAGCGCCGCGAGCGGGCGGGGTCACGGGGCTAGGTGGCGGCGCCCACTGCGTAAGCAGTCCAGGCCGCCGGCCAGGCTACATCACTGCGCATTTCCATAAGCAACATATGCATTCGCCTGCTGCATCCCTTTAAGCTTATGCTCTCCTGCCGTCCTTGCAACGCAGCAAGAAGCGGGCTTCCTGCTCTGGCACCATGCACTGGTCAGTTCGGTATCCACCATTAGGTTCCTGCTCCCTGCTCCCTACCGCCTTGGTATGGGGCATCCGATATGTGCGATGTTGTTCTGGGTGATGCAGGGATGCGGCCTTCCATGCCCCCCCCGCCGCGCCGCCCATTCCTGCACCGTTGACGCCCTCCTGCTCGCACACACCTGCAGGAAGGAGAGGAAGTGGGCGGGCTGGTGTCGGCCGGCGTCATCGCCGCCTGCGTGTCCTGTCTGGACACAGCGGACTCGACCATCACGGACAAGGGCTGCTGCGCGGGTGGGTGTCCCGCATGCTGTCACGCTGTGTCTGCGCTGCGTGCCGGAAGCACGACAAGCCGCAGCTGTCAGTGCTGGTGCGGACTATGCGACACGCTTCTGGGTAGCACACGCGAGGAATGGGCCGGTGGTGTTGCTGCTGGCCAATTAGCTAACTCACATGCGTCTCGCTGCAGGCATCCTGTTGGCCATGGTGGCAGATGACGAAGAGGTGGCGGAGGCTGCGATGAAGGCGCGAGCCGCCACCTCCAGCAACTCCTGTCTGGAGGTAGGTACGGCATGCGCCCCCATCCCACCTCTTCCCCTGCCGGTGACACATCAGGTTCCCGTCCTCTCTGGACCCAAATGTTTGCCAACCCCCGCCTCCTCCGCATACGTTCCCCCCTTTTTGTTTTCTCTCTCCCAAACTCACTGTTCGCGTGTGTGCTGTCCTATCAGCCTAAAACACATAATCCAAACCTGTTATGCGCACACGCAAACCCGCCACACAGGTGCTCCACTCAGTGGTCATGCTGCGTGACGCCACCAACGCACGCGCCTACGCCGCCAAGGCCCTGCACGCCCTGGCCAAGCACGCGATGGGGCCCTTCCTGCGATCCCTAGCCGCCTCCGTGGACGCCAGCGGCGGCGGTGGCGGACCGCTGTCGGGGGTCCTGCCCAAGTACATTTCGGTGTGGGGCGGGATGGACCAGAAGGACGCAGTGGTCATCGGCGCGCTGGCGGGCGTAGTCATGCAGGTTATCAGAGAGGTGCGTGCAGGTCCGGCCAGGCTCAGGCATGACAACGGGGGCAGTCGCGGCCGCGGGGATGTTGGCCATGCCATGGCCATGTGGGACGTCCGCCGTGGAGCGTAAACGAGGCGTACGGAAAGCAAGCACATGGCTTGTCAGCGTGTGCATACATCCCAGAGCCATTCTGTCTACCAGGTCAATCCGGAGCTGGTTGCTGTGACGTAATTTCCCTCTAACACGGCTCCTGTTTATCAATGCTTGACCTGCTCCTGTTCGCTTCCTCGGCTCCTCCCCTACCCCCTCAGAAACCGGACCTAGCCATGTCTGTGGTGGAGGCGGGCGGCGTGGAGGCGCTGCTAGGGGTGCTCACGCGCCAGAAGAGCGAGGCGGCGGGCACGGCGGCGGCGGCGCTCCTGGCGGTGCTGGTGCCGGCGGTGGAGGGAGCCACAGAGCGGCTGGTGGCGGCGGGTGCGTCGTGAGGGCGGGCCGGCGGGGCTCGGGAGTTGCTCATGGAGGGAGGGGGGAGGGAGGTGAGGGAAATGGCCAGACATAGGCCGCGCAACAGTTTGCGGTTGAGCGCTTGCGGCTTGGCCAGCATCTTCTGGATGAGTTCTAACACTCCCCTCCCCTCTGCTCACAAACCGCAGGCGGCATTGCGCTGCTGGCAGACGTCATCGGGCCGCCGCCCCGCAGCATCCTCACGTGGGAACAGCACACGCTGGCGGAGCAGGCGGCGGCGGAGGCTGCGGCGGCGGCGGCGCTGGCGGCATCAGCCTCGTCCGCATCCCTTGGCGGCAGCGGGCGGGGCGGAGGCGCGGGAGGGGGTGCGGGCGAGGCAACGCCGACGGCCGGGACGCCCAAGGGCGGTGCCCCTGGCAAGGCCGGCAACGTCAATGCCGCGGAGCCGACCTCGCCGTCGGGCGCGGCTGCGCCCACACCTAACGGGTGGGTTGCTGCCATGTACAATACCGTACTGGGTGAACGGGTTCGCGCCGACTGACACTGGACCGAATGTGCCCTTGATTGCCAGGCTCGCTAAGGGCGTTTCCGTGTCAGGGGACCTGCATGATTAGCTCACATCCCAGCACTGCCACCTGCTGCTGCCTGCTGCTACTGCTGCTGCTGCAGGCTCAAGACACGTTTCTCACGGGACGTCACAAAGGATCTCGCGGGGCTGAACCTGGGGGACGGCGGAGCGGGGTGAGCCTCTTGTGTTTTCAAGTGTATCGTGAATCCCTCACCGGCGGCGATGCTGGAGGGGAAGTCGGACTCAAGCGCCATGCCAGTGATACCATCCACCCGGGCACTTCATGGACGCTTTCGTAGCTGCTGCCAAGTGACAAGCTGCCGGTGCTGCTCTTGTCCATTGAAAACCCCCTGTGCCGTTGCAGCGCCCCGCCGCAGCTCAACGGCTACGGCAACCCGGTGCCGCCGGTGCGCGTGCAGCTGCCGCTGGTGATCCCGGGGCTGGCGCACGGCGGCGGCGGCGGCAGTGGGGCGGCCTCTCCAGGCCTGTCGCCACAGCCCAGCAGCTACTCCGCGGTGAGGGAATGATGCGCTTACCGTACTGAAGTACTCAGCAAGGTTAAGGGATGGCGGGAATCGCGGGATGCATGGGGTGTACGCACACACGCACGGGAAATGCACAGCGCGCCGTTTGATAGCGCACAGCCTCAGCCTTGGCGAGTGCAGTTGCAGGGCAAACCTTTTCACATCAACTCCTTGTACGGCGACGCAACGCCCTGGTCCGAGCAACTGGGGTCAGCGCCATGTCATTGAATGACCACATGCCAACACTACTGCCACCTGCAGCTTGCAGCGGAGGGGTCATCCATGACTGTGGCGACTACGGCCACTGCAGCATCCAACGGCGGCGGGAGAGGCGGCGCCGCCGCTGGGCCGCCGCCGCTGCCGCACCCAACCGACTTCTCGACCAACCGCTCCGCCATCCGCTGGATCCTGTTGCCAGGCCTTGATCTCGCATCCTACGCAGCCGCCTGTCTGGCGGCTCTGCTACATGTGAGTGCGGTACTTCTGGTATGGGAATCGGTGTGATGTGGACGTGCGCTTGAACCTTTGCTGTTGGCGTGTGCCAGCTGTGCTTTCTTTATGTTCCCATTGTGCTTCCCGATTCACCCCACCGTGCCTGCCCACAGAACCCCGAGTGGCTGGCGCAGGTGGATGGGCGGCTGGTCACACACCGCATCTTGGCGCAGGTCAAGGCAGTGGCAGCGCCCAAGCCCGCGCCCGAAGGCAGGTGTTCTGTATGCCTGAGGGGGGTGTTGCCTTGCTGCGCAACAGCTGCTTAAAACTGTGGGACAGTGCTTGAAAGCTGGTGGCGAATTGTGTTCACTTTCACATCAACGTCATCATGTGTATGCGCAGGCAAAAAGAAGAATAAGAAAAAGGGGCTGACTCTCACTCCGGAGCAGTCGGCGGCGCTGACACGGCTGCTGGGTGTGGTCAAGATCCTATCAACCACAAACATCAACAGGTGAACGCCTGATCGGCTACCCCCAACATCAGCGTGCGTCATGCCTTACATCACAACACGTGCATCAATTACAGTCCTGTACGGTGGTACGGCACCTTCCACGGCATAACGCTCGCGCGCTTCATGCCCAATCGACTACGCCGCCCGCACCATGCACACGTATGGTGAACGCACCATGTCAACCCACTCTCCTTGTGCTCTTTTGCTGTCGCCCCATCGTAACTCTACACACCACTCGCCAAGATACCGCATCGCCCACCTGGACGCGTTGCCCGCGCTGCTGTCCTTGTATGACGAGGGGCCCGACTACCTGCTGCGTAACCACTGCCAGGTGCGTGGGTGCGCGTGCGTGTGCGGTTGCGGAGCTTCATCGGGCGCAGCCGCCGGCGTAAGGTACTGTGCAGCGCAGGCGGGCAGCTTCGCTGGATGCGCTCTCTGCTCATCAAACAGTTATGAGGGCTGCTCCTAAACTGCTGCTCAACGTGACCATCGCCCCCCCCTTCAGAACATCCTGCTGAACGTGGCGGTGCTGGCCGAGAACGGCCGCCAGCTGCTGGACGCAAAGATGCCGGAGGTGCGTGTGGCCTGCGTCCTCTGTGGGCTCCAAGGGGTTTAGCACAGACAGGCGCAGACAGGTGCAGGCACGCACATGGAAGCTAGAGGCCTGGCCGGCGGCCTGCCGGGCTGTACGCTCCGCACTTCCTCACCAGACCCGCACCGCCCCACTCTGTGGCGCGCGCCTGGGTCAGCCCTGCCTGGTGCCCTCATGGGCCTGCTGCCTCCTGCCTGTAACCCGGCCAGCACCCGTGCATGCTTTGCCTCGGTTTCCTCCGGCCCCCTCCTCCTTTCCCCTTCCAACATCGCCGTCCTCTAACTAGCATGCGCGGAAACCCCTTCCTGCCGCCTGCAGGAATTCCTGGTGTCCAATCCCATGCGCCTGACGCGGGATGAGCGAGCGGGGCTGAGGTGTGAGTTCCCGCTGGATGGCGCACTGGAGGACGCGGCGGTGACCGCCAGCATCACCAGCATCACCAAGTAGTGGAAGCGGGGGGTTGGCTGTTGGTGGAATGATAGAGCGGCGACGCATGCAGGGAACCGGGTGAGTGGCGCAGTGCGGTATCAGCAGTTCGTGGGAGGGCGGTCGCGGCGCGTGCAGTTAGGACAGGTCTGGAATGTACGTGAGATGTGCTGGAACTGGAGCAGGAGCTCAAGAGCGACACTATCACCGTGTGTTCACGGATTGTACTAAACGTGGATGCTGGGCGTTGGAGATGGGCGGCCCAACCCTACGTAGGATATTTGAGGTGAAGCTGCGTGTGGGTTGTGGACATCGTGATGTGCCTCATGCTCCGGACCTTAGCATGCAGTCGGTGCACAGTCCTTGGCATGTTTTCGCACACGCGCCCTCGCCAGGAGGGGTGCTCGGCAACCAAGCGCGAGCCGTTGCGATGCGTAGCTGAGGCAGTTGATAGCTTGCGGCGGCCGGCCTACAGTAAGGGCCCCGGTCTCCTCGCCCTTGCCCCAGCTGCTGTTCGGTGCCACCTACCGCCTGCTGCTGGGGCTGAGCCGCAGCGAGGTGGAAGACTGGCGGCTGCCGTACGAGCACGTGGTGGAGCTGGGCATGGTGCTTAGGATTGGGTTGGGAACCCTGGATAGGAGCAGGAGCACGGGACAGGGTTGATGGGGGCAGGCACGAGCGAGAAGGAGACTAGGTGACTGTTAAGAGGAGCTGACGTGAGCGCACCGTATGAGCTCTGCAGCAGGGGCGGCTACCACGTAGGGATCGAGAGTACGGTAGTGTTTTGAACTAAAAATGGGTAGCGCATTGTGAACAGGGGAAGTCAAGTTGTCCATTCTCCACATGCGATGCCAGACGTCGGTGTACTGTGCAGGAGGGCGCACGAGGATTTTTTTTGGGGGGGGGCATTTTCAAGCAGCACGCACTGTGCCGCACAATGCCGCCGCTGCATAGACTGTGCACATGCTGCATGTGCGTGTGAAAGCCTGTCAACCCCACTTAAGGCCTGTCCCATGTGCCAACTAGAAACCCAAGCCCGGTGCTGCAATGAGATGTGGTGTTGACAAACACCGAGTTTGTTGATTGAGTGCAAGTGGGAATGAAATTGCTTAGGCGGTCTCCTCGCCCTTGTCGCCCTTGGTCTTCTTGGGCAGCAGCACGGCGTGGATGTTGGGCAGCACATCGCCCGAGGCGATGATGCTGGCGCTTACGGCGTCACAGGGTGTGGCGGACTGGCGGCAAAGCAGGCGGCGACAGCAAGGCGGAGGCGGAGGCGGAGGCGGATCGCCAGCAGGCCGCAGCGGCAGCAGTCGGACCTCGAGGATGACTGAGCAGTGCGCTTCTGTGCGCGGCAAGCTACGTGAGCATATTGTTGTTACCCGGCTTTGAACGTTACGCCAGTGGTTATTATAGTTGTGAGAGGGCCGGCGAGCAAAACGTGTGTCGACGCGCGCGCGCCTGGCGCGTTGAATTAAATGCGTTGTTTGCCTTGATTGCGTGGAGCTGGTGGCTTCAGCTCGTCCCGCCTCGGACCGCCCCAGGGCGAACGCGCACATGGAGGAACGTGTACCCGTACGGGCCTTCTGCGAACCGAAAGAGGCGCGAGCTGCGGCAGTGGGCCATATCAGAACTCAGAGTTCTTTCACGCGTTGCGCCTGCCAAACCTCAAGATGAAACCCGCCACTTCGGCGCCTGCTGAAGAGCGTGACGAGGAGGGCTTGGGCGGCATCACCTTCACCAAAAAGGTTCGTCGGCAGGCGCTTAAGCATATGAGTATGCAAACAGGTCTGCATTGCTGCTCACGGCCTGTGCTCACGGTCGTCTGCTCGCTGCAGAAAGAAACCATCGCTGTGACTGCCGCACTGGCCTGGGGCTCGCTGGGCTGCATTTATGGCGATATCGGCACCAGCCCCCTGTACGTGTACAGCACGATATTTGCCACTTCGGAGCCAAGCCAGGTGAGCCAGTCTGCCCTGCCCGATGCGCACTTTGCAGCGCATTCCCACCGCCTGACCTCGATCGCATGTAGCGCGAAGCCGCGATCGCTCGTTATCCACTGATAACACAGCGCGCCGCGGGTCTAGGAAGCATCCGAAAGTTCCGGATGCGAACAATTCCGTTAGGCTCGGCTCGTGCGGAACCCGCCGGGGGGGTGCACCAGGTTGATATGGCACCAGGTTGATATGGCACTGAGAGATACCCGCATGCACACAGGCCGACATCCTGGGCGCAATTAGCCTCATCTTCTGGACGTTGACGCTGATCGTGCTGGTCAAGTATGTGGGCGTGGTGCTCCTGGCCGACGATGAAGGAGAGGGTGAGCAGGGAGGGTGCCTATGAGGGTGAGCTCGGCATCGCAACGTGCTCCTACTCCTTTCCCTACGACCATGTAGCCTGCGAGTGGCAGTCACACGTCATGTACAGCAACTGGTCTGTGCTTCTCTTTTACTTGATTGAGGTAGTACCGCCCGCACCCTTCCCTCCTGCCTCTTTCGTGATCCTCACTCGCACCTTAGGTGGGACGTTCTCGCTGTACTCGCTGCTCTGCCGCAAGATTGGCATCCGCCCCCACGACGTCATGTTTCGGGGCGAGAGCCGCATGATGCGACACCTCGGGTCCTCCAGCACCGGCGGCAGCCAACTCCGCCGCACAAGCGGCAGCGGGACTCGCGGCGCCGGCCTCCGAGCCAGCGGTGACGGCACGCTGCGCCGCCTCAGCACCACGCCCCAAGACACCGCTCGGGGCCCCGACACTACTCTCACCCTTGCCACATCAGCATCCCGGGTCGCCGGCACAGTGGCGCCGCACCCGCACCCGCAGCAGCCGCGCCGTGTGTGGTGGCGCCGCTGGGCAGCCAGCGGCACTGCAGTGCGGGCGGCACTGCGGCGCAACCGGGCGGCGCAGCTGGGTCTGTGGGGCATGACTATGGCTGCCACTGGCATGGTGCTGGGAGACGGCGTGCTCACACCCGCCATCTCAGGTGGGTGCGGGCACACGCGCGGCACGCGGACAGCAGGTTTCTGGTGGGCGTGCTGCCATCTGATGTTGGCTCACTCATGTCCGGGGCGGGGCCGCATGCACACATCCGTGCACTGCTGCCAAATTACGTGTACCTGTCATGTGGCGGTCACCGCTCCTGCGCCTTTCCTTACGCACTCGCTGTGCGCGCGCGCATGCAGTCATGTCAGCTGTGTCTGGTCTCAAGGAGGCGACTGACGCGGTCACTCAGCAGACGGTGGTGGGCGTGAGCATTGCGGTGCTGGTGCTGCTGTTCAGTGTACAGAGATGCGGCACCTCCAAGGTGGGTCGGTGGGTGGGTGGGTGGGAGAATGGGCAAGAGCGCATCCACATCCGTGCGTTCAACCGCGCGCAACTCAAAAGTATGCACACGCGCGCCTTACCTATCTAAGCTGGGCACTCACACACACGTGCGCATGCATATGCACGCATACACACACCTACACATGTATGCGTGTGCAGGTTTCCTCCACGTTTGCGCCCATCGTGGCGTTGTGGCTGTGTTCCAATGCGGGAGTGGCCGCATACAACCTGGCCCTGCACGGCGGCGGCGCGCTGGCGGGTGCGTGCGTGGACTCGTGCAGCAGCAGCCCCGCTCAGCAGCTTCCTCCCAGGGGCCTGCTGTCTGCCCCACAATTACTGGACTCACGCTGCGGCAGCGTGCCAAGTGCGGCCATTAATCGAACGCGTGTCACTTCTAATGACTTCCCGCAACCTCTGTCCCCATACCAACCCCCCTCGTCCGCCACCGCCGCTCCACCACCCGCCCAGGCCTGAGCCCGCACCACATCCCGCTGTTCTTCGCGCGCCGCGGTGTGGAGGCGTGGCGCATGCTGGGCTCCGTCATGCTGTGCGTGACGGGCGCCGAGGCGCTGTACGCGGACCTGGGGCACTTCACACACCGCTCCGTGCTGGTGGGTGCGGCGGGGTGCACGCGTGGCTGGGGGGAGGGCAAGGCGTCTGCCGGCAGGACTACTTGGGAGCCCAGTACGCACGTACCCTTTTGCATGCATCATGCACACCTCACCACTCAGATGCGCACACGCACACACACACACACACCTGCACCATCCTTGACCACCTCCACCTCTCACGTTCTCCTAACCCCACCCCGCCCCGGGCCCCGCCGCTGCAGGCCGGCTTCTGCCTGTTCGTGTACCCGTGCCTGGTGCTGACGTATGTGGGTCAGGGCGCCTACCTCATGTCGCGGCCGGAGGACGTGACAGACACGTTTTGGAAGTGTGTGCCCAGGTGAGCGCGAGCGAGACGCGCTAGCACCACAGCTGCTGCCTGACCCCTTGCACCAGCAGGCTAGTTGAGGCGTTTTAATACAGAAAGCCCTCTCGCTGCTGGAAGTGCCCCCGCGGCCACCGACGTTGTGCCTGTGTGCGATTATACTTGTTTTGTGCGGCGGCCGTTCTGTTGCTTGCAGGCCTTTCTTCTACCCTATGCTGGTTCTAGCCACCCTGGCCTCCGTGGTAGCCAGCCAGGCGCTTATCACCGGCTGCTTCTCAATCATTTCAAACGTATGTGACGACAAGTCGACAAGCAAGCGGCGTGCACTTGTCAATCAACACGGACACACGAGAATAAACCCCCACAATAAGAGCAGTGGCCGCGTCGCACTTCACACACGCATTTTACACCCAAATGCCGCGCCGGCCTCCCCCTCGAGTGCCACAGCCTTGACCTGTTCGCTACGCTGTGGCGCCCCCAGCCGCCGCCCGCCCCTTCGCGTGCGCAAGCTGTTGCTGCATTACTGTGCCTGGCTACAACTTCACTTCTTTTTGGTACAGTCATCAATGCAACCCCACCACACACTCACCACCCACCCCACCCACCACGCACCCGCCGCCCACAGGCCATCAAGCTGGGCGCCTTCCCCAAGCTGTCTGTGCTGCACACCTCGGAGCACGTGCGCGGCCAGGTGTATGTGGCGGAGATCAACTGGACCCTGATGCTGCTGTGCATTGGCGTGGTGGCCGGCTTCCAGGTGGGGGAATGTATGATGAGGAGTGGGCGTGCAGTTGAGGCTCTCGACCGCTTCGACTTTGTATTCGTGCTTGACCAAAGCGATGGCCACGCACTCACCAGATTGGGAGTAATAATGGTCGGTGTAAACAACCCACACACGCCCACACCACCACCACCACCACCACCACCACCACCACCACCACCACCACCACCACCACCACCACCACCACCACCACCACCACCACCACCACCACCACCACCACCACGCTCGCAGGACACGGTAGCCCTGGGCCTGGCCTACGGTCTGGCCGTGTCGAGTGTGTTCGTGCTGACCACCCTACTCATCCTGGTCGTGATGGTGGCGGTGTGGGAGGTCAGCCTGGCACTGGCCGCGCCCTTCGCGCTGGTCTTCCTCATCATTGAGCTAGCCTTCCTGTCCGCTAACATGGCAAAGGTACGGCATGTGGATGGCCACTGCGTCCGTGTTCGCACCACGTGTGTGTGTGTACGCGAGTGCGCAAGCACTGTGTGTATGTGTGTGCGTGTGTGTTTGTGTGTGTGTGTGTGTGTGTGTGTGTGTGTGTGTGTGTGTGTGCGCGCGTAGAAACCAATGCGGTGCGGATGGCTGTTGGACGGTGCAACTGTTGCCAGCACAACGCAGGGTGCATGAGCAAACGTGCACCCACGCACGCACGCATGCAGGTGCCTGAGGGAGCCTGGTTCAGCCTGGCGGTGTCCGCGGGCGGCATCTACGTCATGACCATCTGGTGGGTGGGCAGCACACGCCGTGCGCTACTGCTAGCCGCCAGCGCCGGCCGTAACCGCCTGTCCGAGCTCTTCGTGATGATGCCGCTACAGCCGCAGCAGTCGCACATGGCAGCGCCGGCAGCGCAGGTGCCACAGCCGCAGCAGGTGCGGCGTGAAGCGCCGCGCGCCATTGCCGAGTCCCTGGAGGATGGACAGCAGGAGGCGGGGCAGGAGGAGGGACAGGAGATGCAAGGCGCCGCCCACTCATCCACCGGTGCCGACGCTGCTGCTCGCACTACCACCGCTGCAACGCCTCAGCCTGCTGCTGCCCCCGGCGCCTCTAGCGGCGGCGGCCTGTTGCACCCCGAGCGTGAGATTGTCACAGCCTCCAACACCCCCTCCTCGGGCACACACGGCTCAGCTACACCCGCCGACGGTGGTGCCATCGGCCCTCTGCCGTCGCGGCGCCGCACGGCCGCCACCTCTGCCTTTGCCGCTGCTGCTGGCATATCCGGTCGCAGCGATGGAAATGCCGCCGTACCAACTTCCAACCTGCACAAGAGCGACAGCCTCAGCAGGGGCAGCCCCGCGCAGCTGCTGGCGGCGGTGAGCGCTCGTCTGTCCATGTGGCGGCCTGTGCAGCTGGCGCTACGCCTGCCGCCACAGCCGCTGCTGGGTGCCGATGGATCCGCCGCAGTGGGAAGTCAGGGTCAGGGCCTGGGACTGGGCGCGGATGGGGCGGGTGCCGAGCAGCAACAGCAGCAGCAGCTGTGGCCTCTGTCCCGGCAGCCGGGCATTGGTCTGTACTACAGCGAGACGCCGGTGGGGCTGCCGCACGTGCTCATCCACTTCCTGCGGAATGTGCAGGTGGGCATTGCTGGTAGATAGTGGGGTGGCGGCCTGGTGGTTCGTGCGGAATGGGCAGTTACCGACGGGGAGGGAGCATGCGGAATGAGGGCAATGCGGGCGGGGACTGCGGACGAGCGGTGCATGGCCGTGTGTGTATGTGTGTGTGTGTGTGTGTGTGTGTGTGTGTGTGTGTGTGTGTGTGTGTGTGTGTGTGTGTGCGTGTGTGTGTGTGTGTGCGCGCGCGCGCTCATGTGCAACATTCCTCTTACTTAACCGGCTGCTGTTTAACTTCCCCTTCCCGCTATCTTTCCGTTGCCTCCCCCCCCCCGCCCCCCGGCAGTCGGTGCACGACGTCTCTGTGTTCCTGACCGTGCGGGTGGTGCCGCTGCCGCACGTGCAGCCGGTGGAGCGGCTGCTGGTCCGCCAGCTGGCGCCCTTCCCCAACTTCTACCAGGTGGGTGGTGGGGCGTGCAGCGGCGGCAGCTGGCTGGCACCCACCCATCCAGCAGTCATACATGGGAAAGGGTGGAAGTAGCGTTGTGGGAATGTAGCCGTGGTGGTGGGAATGGAGTAATGTTTACCGTACGGTACGTGCCAAGTGCTGCTGCGGCCAATACTGGTACTACTGCCATTACTACTGCTGCTACTGCCAGGTGGTGGCGCGCTACGGCTACATGGACCGAGTCGATCACGGCGCGGCCTTCATCCGCCAGGTAGATAGACGGGGCCGTGTCCGTGGGGTTGCGTTGTGTTGGAGCTTGCGCCTGCTGGGACTGGTGTTGCGTGTTGAACTCCTCACTCCCACCCGCGTCATGCAAGTCACCCCTCGCCTGTCGGGACTCGCTCTGCCACCTGCACAGCAGCCAATGATTTCTGTCGCCCTGTACCTAAGTCCCTTGCACATGCCTCGCGCCATGCAGGTGGTGACCGGCATTGTGCGTGTGCTGCGCGGCGGACCCGCAGTAGCCGCCGACGTCACGACTGTGGCAGCAACCGGCGGCGGCAATGGTGCAGATACTGCCACCGCCGCCGCAGCAGCAGCAGCTGAAGACGGGATCGCGGGCAGTGGCAGTGGGAGCAGCGGCGGCGGTGCAGGTGGCTTCCGCTTCGTGACCCGCAACCGGCGCAGCAACGGCCACCGGGGGAGCCGGCTGTCAGCGGCAGCCAGCAGGCGCGGCGTGAACGGTGTGTCGGCGCCTGCTGGAGAGGAGCAGGAGCAGGATGGGGGCCAGGCGGGACAGCAGCCGCAGCAGCCGCAGGGAGGGTGGTCACTCTACGGCATGGGCCTGTCGCGGCGGGGCGGCATGGTGCTACAGCCTGGGGAAGTTGACGTCAGCAGCAGCAGTAGCAGCGACCGAGGCTACAACTCGGCTGAGGAAGAAGGCTCCGATCCAGACGACGAGGACGAGGTGGAGGCTGTGCCGGGCGTGCCCGCAGCCGTCGCGCACAGCAGCAATGTCAGTGGTGGACATGGCGGCACTGCTGGTGGCAACACGGGAGGCACTGGCGGCGTGGAGCTGAGCGAGGTGGTGGTGGTGGCGGCGCATACCGCAGAGGTGCGGGCCGACCACGCGCCAGCACCCCAACCGCCAGCAGCGCTCCGCAGCCCCTCCACTGGCGCGCCGCCGCCGGTGTCGCTGCCTGCTGCACCGGCGGCGCTCCAGGCTTCGCGGTCGCGGCCGCGGCTGGCGCGGGCGGCGCGGGGCGTCTCTTCCCAGCTGCCCTCGGGTGGGCGGGTGGTTGTGGACGAGGCAGCGGTGGCGCACGTGTTGGAGGCCGCCCGACACGGTGAGCAAGTGCCAGCAACTTGTGGGTGTTGTGACGACCCCTCCCTTTGATGCTGCGCCCCAGCACACTAAATGCAAACCCACCGCCACCGCTAAACCGCCACCGCAAACATAACCATAAGCGCAACTGCCAAACCGCAGGCGTGGTGTACTACCTGGGCGCTGTGCGGGTGCGGCCGGAGCCCGGCAGCCCCCTTCTGGCGCAGCTGCTGTTCGGTGCCACCTACCGCCTGCTGCTGGGGCTGAGCCGCAGCGAGGTGGAGGACTGGCGGCTGCCGTACGAGCACGTGGTGGAGCTGGGCATGGTGCTCAGGATTGGGTAGGGGAAGAGGGGAACCCTGGATAGGAGCAGGAGCACGGGACAGGGTGGATGGGGGCAGGCATGGGCGAGAAGGAGACTAGGTGATTGTTAAGAGGAGCTGACGTGAGTGCACCGTATGAGCTCTGCAGCAGGGGCGGCTACCGCGTAGGGATCGGGAGTACGGTAGTGTTCAGAATTATAAATGGGTAGCGCGTTGTCAACAGGGGAAGTCAAGTTGTCCATTCTCCACATGCGATGCCAGACGTCGGTGTACGGTGCAGGAGGGCGCACGAGGATTTTTTTTGGGGGGGGGCATTTTCAAGCAGCACGCACTGTGCCGCACAGTGCCGCCGCTGCATAGACTGTGCACATGCTGCATGTGCGTGTGGAAGCCTGTCAACCCCACGTAAGGCCTGTCCCATGTGCCAACTAGAAACCCAAGCCCGGTGCTGCAATGAGATGTGGTGTTGAGAAACACCGAGTTTGTTGATTGAGTGCAAGTGGGAATGAAATTGCTTAGGCGGTCTCCTCGCCCTTGCCGCCCTTGGTCTTCTTGGGCAGCAGCACGGCGTGGATGTTGGGCAGCACACCGCCCGAGGCGATGGTCACCTCGCCCAGCAGCTTGCCCAGCTCCTCATCGTTGCGGATGGCCAGCTGGATGTGGCGGGGCACGATGCGGTTCTTCTTGTTGTCGCGGGCGGCGTTGCCAGCCAGCTCCAGCACCTCAGCGGTCAGGTACTCCAGCACAGCGGCCAGGTACACAGGCGCGCCGGCACCGATGCGCTCGGCATACTTGCCCTTCTTCAGGTAGCGCGCAATGCGGCCGACAGGGAACTGCAGGCCGGCCTTGGCGCTGCGGCTCACGGCCTTCTTGCCCGAGGTCTTGCCCTTGCCGCGACCAGCCATGGTATGAAGTTGGGGTTCTTGAAGAACGGGCTTGAGGGTTTGAAATGTGCTTATTGTGAGCGTTGTAATTATATTGTTAGCGTCCCCTGTGTTTATATGCAGCAGGCCCGAAAACGAAGCGCCTCGCCCTGGCCAGCCGGTCAACGCAGTCAACGCTCCTCGGCGGTTGGGTCAAACAACCGCTCTCCTCGCCCTGGCCACCCCGCGACCAGCCGAGCTTCGTCATAAGGTGCCTGTTCCCGTTTCCTCAACACCAAGTTCCTTAACACATTATAATTGTCTCACATCCCAAATCTAAACAAAATGGCCCCCAAGAGGGACGAGAAGCCCGCGACTCAGGAGGCCGGCGCCGAGGCCCCTGCCAAGGCCGAGGCCAAGCCTAAGGCCGAGAAGGCCGCCAAGAAGGCCAAGAAGGAGCCCTCCAAGAAGGCTGCCAAGGAGCCCAAGGGCGATGGCGCGAAGAAGGACAAGAAGAAGAAGAAGAGCGCCGTGGAGACCTACAAGCTGTACATCTACAAGGTGCTCAAGCAGGTGCACCCCGACACTGGCATCAGCAGCAAGGCCATGTCCATCATGAACAGCTTCATCAACGACATCTTTGAGAAGGTGGCCACCGAGGCCTCCAAACTGAGCCGCTACAACAAGAAGCCCACCGTTACCTCCCGCGAGATCCAGACCGCCGTGCGCCTGGTGTTGCCCGGCGAGCTGGCCAAGCACGCAGTGTCGGAGGGCACCAAGGCCGTGACCAAGTTCACCTCGGGCTAAGCGCGCTCTGGGTCGATGATGCATGGACACATACCTCAAACAAACTCGGTGTTTCTCAACACCACCTCATACCGGTACTTGGAATGGGATAGGTGGTGGAGGACGGCCGGGGATCCACTTGACGCACCGGATGAGGCACCTGCGTGGCGGCATAAGTCTATAGGCCTGATGTCAAATCATGATACCTGGTGGCCTCATATAATTAACACGGCAACAGACAGAATCGGTTCTGGCCGGTCCGCAGATGGATGCCCTCTGGGTCGATGATGCCTGGACACATACCTCAACAAACTCCATCACCACCCACTTGGCTCGGGGCTGTTGGGGGACCCGGCGCTGACACTGTTTGCATGCTGCAGGTCCCCTGGTAAACAGGCAGTGCTGCTGAAAGGTGACCGGTATTACGTCGTGCAGGCCGGTGTGCTGCTTTGTCAAGGCTAAGGCTGCCCAGTGGGCTCCTCCACATTCAATTGCGCCCAACACCTCCTGGCAAGGTGTTCCCCAAGAGTTGGTATCCGCGATGTACCTGTGATGCGCTCATGCAGAGCATGAGAGAGGGAAAGCCCCAGTTGCAACTGCGTCCTACCGCGGCGGGGCGTGAGCAGGCGGTACACGATCAGGCAGGCCATGGGGCACTCGAACACTGCAAAGGCCAGGACATGCCCGGGACATGCCCGGGATGCCCGGGATGCCCAGGAGCACAAGCCCGACACTGGGTACCCCTGGCAGTATGGCAGCGTCGTGCGGAAGCTGGGGTTGGTGTCATGTGTAAGCGGATAACGGCATGGTGCAGGCTCAGGACGGTATAAATGTAGCAGGGATTATAAATGTAGCAGGGATGACCATGTACAAAGGAACAGAATCCGGAGGTTGAGGGTGGTGTTGAGAAACACCGAATTTGTTTGGGGGTCCTGGCACGCCGCGCTAGCCCCGCTTCCCGCAGACAAGGGAGGACGTGGCAGATACAGCGTGCGCAGGGTATAGGAGCCGCTTAGCCACCGAAGCCGTACAGGGTGCGGCCCTGGCGCTTGAGCGCGTAGACCACGTCCATGGCGGTCACGGTCTTTCGGCGAGCGTGCTCGGTGTAGGTGACCGAGTCGCGGATGACGTTCTCCAGGAAGGTCTTGAGCACCGTGCGGGTCTCCTCGTAGATCAGGCCGCTGATACGCTTCACACCGCCACGACGAGCCAGACGGCGGATAGCGGGCTTGGTGATGCCCTGGATGTTGTCGCGGAGCACCTTGCGATGGCGCTTGGCGCCGCCCTTGCCCAGGCCCTTGCCGCCCTTGCCACGTCCGGACATGTTTGCTGGTAGGTTAGGGGTACGAAGATAAGATATGCGAGTTGGTTTGTGCATCACACCGAGGCCGTGGGCGCTTATCACAGGGCGCTCGGGGCAAGGCAGGATCCAAGTCAACGACACAAGTGAGGCGTTGACCAGGCCTTCGTCGGTCGAGTCTTGCCGGTCAACGCCTCAGCCGGTCATGTTGACCAGTCGCCCTCGCGCCTGCGATTTAAGCCGAAGCAGCTTCTGCCAAATTCAAAACATTCAAGCTAGTTACATCGCCCTTTTCCCAGCTTCCAACAGAATGGCCCGCACCAAGCAGACCGCTCGCAAGTCCACTGGTGGCAAGGCGCCCCGCAAGCAGCTGGCCACCAAGGCCGCTCGTAAGACCCCCGCGACCGGCGGTGTGAAGAAGCCTCATCGCTACCGCCCCGGTACCGTGGCGCTGCGTGAGATCCGCAAGTACCAGAAGTCGACTGAGCTGCTCATCCGCAAGCTGCCGTTCCAGCGCCTGGTCCGTGAGATTGCCCAGGACTTCAAGACCGACCTGCGCTTCCAGAGCCAGGCCGTGCTGGCGCTGCAGGAGGCCGCTGAGGCCTACCTGGTGGGCCTGTTCGAGGACACGAACCTGTGCGCCATCCACGCCAAGCGTGTGACCATCATGCCCAAGGACATCCAGCTGGCCCGCCGCATCCGTGGCGAGCGCGCCTAAGTGTCCCGGCACCTGCGCTGCTAGCTGATGTCACCCCTTCCTCGGGCGTGATGACAGCGGGCAGCACAACCAAAAAAACTCGGTGTTTATCAACACCACCTTTCCCTGGGTCTGGGCGGGAGGGTTGAGCGTCTGCAAGGCTCAGCAGATGATGTGCCGTTTTCGGGCGTGAGTGCCTGACCATGAAGGCGCATGGGGCGAGGCGTGAGCACAAGGAGGAAAGCACGCTGGGCAGTGCATGCGATCGTATGAGATATGGCGTGTGTGTGTGGAGCCTACCGTGCTGGTCGGGGCTTCCGCTCACCCCTGCTCCGGCTTGTTGAGGGGCTGCTGCAACCTGCCCGGCTTCGGCGCACCGTTTTGGGCCCCGTAGCCCCTTCATGTATGCGCCAAAAGCACGTACTAGCTAGAGGATCACAAGTCATTGCCCCCCCTCCCATGAATGGCTATCCCCCGTCTGACCCACACGGGTATGACGCCGGTCTGAGGAGGGGCAAATTCGTGTCAACACGTGTTTCTCCGCGCACGCGCATGATAAGCCTCCCCCTTTCAGGTCTGGGTGGGTGAGATGTGTCATGCACGTGTCTGCAGACGAAGCTCAGCGGATGACGGGGGGTCATGCGTGTCTGTACTACATCATGGTCTGGGGGACTCAGGGGCAGGCGGATTCACCTCCAAGCGAAGATCGTGGCTGCACGGGAAGCTCTAGTTGGCGTGCGCCTCTGCATATGTGAACGGATGGCGTGCAGCTGGCCTACTTAGGCAGGCGAAGTTGTGGCGAAGGGGAGCATTCTATGTGCCGTACCAAGCTGCAGCAACTTTCATCCGGTCAGCGAGTTAACTCCTGCTGTCCTGCAGTATCTGCACGGCCGTCACGATCATACCACTACCAGTTTCTACTCCAGGTCAGCCGCGACACCATCCAGTTTCCACTCCAGTCGTCTACCGTATTGCCACTTCGCCAGCGCCTGCTTCCTCCGTGTCGTAACGTCGCAGGCCCTGCCCGTCTAGCCTTGACTCACCTTCGCCACCACTCCGTCTCCAACTCCAACTCCTTAGTATCTTGAATTCCCGTTTCACTACCTGTGCCCAGCCACACGGCCCACACTTCCGCTTCGGCCAAACCAAATTCCTCTCGTTGGCGCTTCCCACAAGTCTACACCGGCTGCCAATCATCGTCCAATGCAAGCGCCTCCTCCAGCGCTGCACCGCCACTCGCAGAGCTAGTAGACAGCAGCAGCACCGTGCGCTTGCTGACGGCGGTGCCCGGTCGAGCCGCACGCGCACCAGTCGCTGCCCAACCTCCAGACCCGCCATAGGCAGAAGGCGTGACTGCGGCACTGTATGGACGGCTCAGCGGCCCGTGGCCACTCTCGTTCTCCGCAATCGATCCATAGGAGGGGCGGCCGCCTGTTGCTGCAGCTGCGGCAGCGGCGGCGCCCACAAGAGCATCCGCCTCCGCTAGCAGCTGGAGCCCGTACAGATTCGCATTGCCGCCGGCGGCATTGCTGCCCGAGTTGACACGGCGCATCAGCGCGCTCGCCGCCGCGCTACCGCCACCTGCCACGGCGGCAGACGACGGCACCAGCGCATTGCCGTGGCCGTGGCCCATGCTCCCGTTCCGCTGCACCCAGGCCGACTGGGGGCGAGCTGAGGGGCCCGAGCTCCCGCTGCCTGTGAACCCGGACGTCCATCCGCTGCCAGCGGTGTGACCGCTGACGCCAGCTCCATTGGCACGATTGCCGTATGTTGGGAGCGGCGACGTCGCGTGCTCCTGCACACGGCCCACAGGCGATGCCGAGCTCGGCCGCAGCAGCACGACCATACCGCTGCCACCGCCCTGCTGCGGCTGGTTCGCCTGCGCCGATCGGGACGGAGAAGCCGAAGTCACGCGCGCTGCGCCGCTGCTGCGCGCTGCCGGCGGCGCCTTGGCAGAAGCGCCCGCGCCATTGCCATTGCCGTTTCGGTACGCCGCGTCCGCCATGACCCGGCTGATCATGTCCTCCACCATCGAGCCCAGCGCCGCTCCGCCGCCGGCGCCAGCAGTGCCCAGCGGCGGCAGCTGCAGGCTGGCGGCTGCGGCGGATGCGCGCGGCGAGGTCAGCATAGGCGTGCCGCCGCCCGAGGCCGAGGCGGCGGTGTCGGACAGGTCCGCCGCCCAGTCGGGCAGGAGCTGCTGCGCGGGGGGGCCCAGCGCGGCGCATATGTCCAGGAGCGTCCGCAACCGCGACTGCAGCAGGGCAATGCGCTCGTCCTGTGCAACACGGAAAAAGGGTGTTGGACTCGTGCGTGAGTGCACTGGGCCTGTAACTTGCATTTTTGACAGGTTGCCTGCTGGGCAGCCAAGTCGGTAAACATGTTACGGATGCGCCAACAGAAAAATGCGTGCCAGTCTTGGGTGCACACCTGTACATTGATGGTTCGTTCCGCGCCCGCTAGCTTCTGAGTGGCCAGCAGGAGTGCGGCCTGCATGCAAGGAGCAGCACAGGGGAGGGGCTTGGAACGAATGCTGGTGTGGTGCGCCACCACGACTCAACGTGACTGGGTCCTGCAGCTTCCTACTAACAACTCCGTAATCAAACACCACCAGCACAGTTGCCCCACGTTACGCCGCGCACCTGCAGCTCCTCCATGCGGCTGCAGTCGCCGCGGTGCTGCGCCTCGTAGGTGGCAGCGTCGGCGTCGGCGGCTTCACGCTGCTGAGCCAGGGCCCCCACTTGGTCTGCCAGCCGCTGGCGGGCGGTGCGCTCCTCGGCCAGCTGGGGGCGTTTGGGAAGGGAAGCGACACGCGAGGGGGGATCAGACATACCGGTAACGACACAGCTTCTGAGCTGTTACAGTTGTGTTACAGGCAGGCGCTCAAAAGTGCAAGCTGCTGAACCCCGCCCATGCACCCTATCCCCCTAGTTGCTGCACACCGCACCTGCTGGCTCGCCGCCTCCAGCTGCTGTCGCAGCTCCCGCACCTCAGCCGCCGCCACGCCGGCGTCGCGCTGCAGCCGCTCGGCCATCTTGTGCAGCTCGGTGTTGTGGGCCTTGACCGACTCGCAGTGGCTGCCGAGCTCATCAAACTGGTTGGGTAAAACAGGGGGTGCGGTGGTGCGATTAGCGGTGCAGGCTTTTGGGAGGCATTAGGCATGGACACAATAGCCCCGAACAGAGCACTTGCAGGCGCTAAGATTGATGGCATCATCTAACTGACCTGGGTTTTGAGCCGCGTGACCATTGCAGTCTGGGCGTCAAACGTGGCCTACGGCAATAAGTGCCAGTGTGCGGGCGAGTGCTTGTAAGTCTGGTGCTGGTTGAGTCGAGCAGCACTACCGCCCCTCCATGCCACTTTGCAATCACCACAGCGTTCCTGCATATGCATCGCAACAGCCGTACACATGCACCCGCACCACCTGCAGCTCTTGCAGTTGCCGTGCCAGCACCGCCTCCCGCTCTGCCGTGGCGCCCTGTGAGCTAACCGCCGCCGCATCCCGCGCCTCCGCCTTGGCCTCCGCCGCCTCGCAGGCCTGCTGCGCCGCCGTGAGCGCCACCTGCAGCTCGCCGCAGCGCTGCTCGCGAGCCGCCAGCGCGTCCTGCAGATCAGCCAGCTGCTGCTGCTGGTCTTTCACCTGCAAGGGGAATCCGTTGAAATGGGCATCAGTATATTTGGGAGCATGAAGTGTCGTGAGTCAGTGCGGGGCAGCACTGTTGGGCCAGGAACAGGGTAGCGGAGATGAGGGTGAGGGGGTGGGGGCATCAGGTAAGGAGTCGGCAGTCAGGGACAGGCCGGGCGTGCTGTGGAACCTGGCACGTGGAGTTCACTCACAAGGTTTGAGAGGCGCATATGCGCCGCAGGGTCTGCAGTCATTGGCCGGGAGCCGCCCGCGCCGCCAGCCGCTGCTGAAGCCGCCGCCGCCAGCGCGCCGCCGCCAATATCTAGCCGCAGCGTCTTTGCCTGCACAGTCGAGCATAAGCATCACACATTCACGGACTTACTACAAACAGACACGCACACCATCCGAAAGCCGCCAAAGCAGCCAAGGCAATAGTGAGAACGTCCCGCGGCTGGACCCCCCTGCGCCATGCGGACCTGCGTCAGGGTGCCCAGTGCCTTGACGGCGTTGGCATCTGCCAGCAGCTCCTCCCGCTGCTTGACGGTGGCCGCCACCTCCGCCGCCAGCCGCTGTCGCTCCGCCTCCAGGTCCAACTGGGACCGGTTCAGCCGCCCAGCTGCCTGTGTGCGTACGGAGTGTGTGAAGCGTGCGGTGTGTGCCGCGTACGAGTAGGAGGGGGTGTTGGGATCGAAGGCAGGCAGGTGCTGGGTAGGGCCCTGGGCTTGCGCGACCCCAGTACGGTAGCATGCGGTTCAAGCGTGGGCATGACGGGGCACCCACCTCGAGCTTCTCGGCGTGCAGGGCGGTGGCGTCTGCCTCCCACCGTGCCGCTAGCGCGCGCGCTGCCTCCGCCTCCGCCTGCACCGCTCGCAGCTCCTCGCGCAGCTGCTTCACCTCTTCGGTGAGATGCGAGATCCTGTGTAGGCACACGAAGGACGGCACGTGCGCTCAGGCGCATTTGCTATAGCCATGCATGCCGGACGCGTCTTATCCGAACGGCTGCAGCAACTACCAAACAGCCAGCCCTACCCCAAGGACTCACTTTGCAGCATGCTCCGCGCGCTTGCGATCTCCCGCCTCTACCGCAGCCGCTGCCTCCTTTTGCGCCGCAGCCGCAGCCGCCTCCGCCGAGCCCAGCCGCCGCCTCAGGGCCTCAGCGTCCCCAGCCGCACGCTTCGCTTCCTCCTGCGCCTTCGCCAGCGCCACCTCCGACCTCCGCATTGCATCCGCCTGCCTGACAGCCGCCGCCTCAGCTTCCAACAGCTTCGCCTTGAAGCCGCGCAGCTCGCCAGCGGCTGCGGTGGCGGCGACTTTGGCCTTTGCCTCAGCTTCATGAAGCTTGGACTCTAGATCCTCGATTTTGGAGCGCGCCCTGTCCAGACTGGATCTCCAATCGGAAGCGGCGAAATCCGCGGACTTAGCTGCCTCCGCCACTTTGCGTCGCTCAGCCTCCAGCTGGCGCCTCAGTGCCTCCGCCTCCGCCTTGGCCTCGCTGGCTGCGGCGGCGCCCCGGCCGGCGTCCGCCAGTGACGCCGCCAGCCGCCGCCGCTCGGCCTCTGCCACGTCTGCCGCTGCCTTCAGCTCCGACACGCGCCCCAGCAGTTCCTCCCGCTGGCCGCGCAGCGCTCGCGCCTCTGCCGCCTCCGCCTCTAGCTTTGCTGCCCGGGCACGCAGCTCCTTCAGCGCCGCCTGTACGCACCATGCCCCAGGTAACATTGCCGTCAAGTGCCGCCTTACGGTTCTCCGGAGTCATAGCATGCTGCAGCTGCTTGCACATGCATCGGGTGCAGTCCACCACACCATGTCCATCAGCTCCATGCCGCTCACCTGCGCCGCCTCCGCTGCCGCCCGCTGCACCTCAAGGTCTGCTGCCACCGAGGGGTCGGGTCCCAGCGACACCTGCACGCCGGCGGCGGTGCTGGGCGGACGCTTGCCCGCCGCTAATGCGTCCTGCAGGTACAAAACAATCGAAGCGTAGGAGGTACATGGCGGTAGAGTTTTCAAACGCAGTTGTCACACATGCCAGGCAATTGCTCGTCCTGTGCGTGCAACTTACCGCGAGGTGTTTCCGCAGCTCCTCACGCCCAGCCTCAGATGCGTCGAGCCTGTACAAGCAATCGGGATGGACGATGAACCCCATGCCATCAAGTTCCTGCATGTCACCTAGCCGTGTCACAGTTCATGTGTGACGCATCCCCCTTCGCCCGCAATCCCCATATCCAGGTCTGCGCGCGCCCCACCTCTTCTGAGCTGCATCCGCTCGCGCTTTGGCCGCCCCCAGCTCCGTCGTCAGCGAACTGATGGTGCGAAGTAAGCTAGGGTCGGGCGCTGCAACCGGGGCCGAAGGCGGGCCTGCGCAATTAACAGCAAGAACAGCATGGGATGAGGCACTTTCGGGCACCAACCTCGATGCAGATGGCATGCAAAGCTTGAGCATACTGGCTCGCCCCCTGAAATGAAACCGACGCGGCGCGTTCCATCGCACGCCTGCGTCGTTGTGGTACTCACGCGCAGACGATTCGGCTCGCATGTTGCCTCGCGACTGCGGCCGCGCGGTGTTGGCTTGCAGCTCAGCCAGTGCGTTGCGCAGCAGCGTGTTGTCACTCTGGTGTGGCCGGGCAGAGGAGAAACAGGGTGAACCTTTGTAGGCAGGGACCCAGGCCGGCACTTGTGCCTGGGGCAGGTTGCCATCGTGCCGGCAAGCCAACCAGCCTGGGTGCTTTGGCCACACGCAGGCATCTGGACGCGTTGCTTAACCGCCACCACGCGCCTCTTCCACTGCCCGGTCTGCCCCTGCTCCAGCACCACACGGCACCAACCCTCCCCGCTATGGCACCCACCAGTGCTGACTCCAGCTTGGCGCGTGTGTCCGCCAGCGCCAGCTCCGCCGCCGCGCCTCGTGCGTCCCGCCCCGTCACCACCGCCGCCAGCTGGCCCAGCCGCCGGCTCGCCGCCACCAGCACGCCCGCCGGCGACAGGTCCGCCGGGAGCGCCGGCAGTGACACGAGCGTGGGCGTCGCGCCCAACCCTCCCGACGTTGACGACGACGCCGTGGCTGGACCGCTGGCTCCCACCCCACCAGACTCGGTGCCACAGCCGGAGCGCGCGCCGTCAGCGAAGGCGGCGCCAACGCCACCTGGTGCGGGTGGAGCGCTCATGATACGGGATGCAGGAATGGGGCTGGCGGCCGCGGATGCGGCGGCATTGCTGTTGCGAGCTGCGCTTGCGCCCGGGCTCATGCCTGATGCCGGCCGTGAGGCGGCACCGGGTGGCAGCGGCGGCCGCCCGCCAGCGGCAGCGGCGCCTGCGGCACCGTCGTCCGCACCGTCCCGGGCGTTGCCGCTGCCAGTCCCTCCCAGCATGCTGATGGGCAACAACAGCTCCGGCGCAGACTCCAGGAGCAGCTGGTGCGCCTTGCGAATGAAAAGATCCAAGAGTTTTGCCCGAGCTGCTATTAGCATGGCGTCTTGCGCCGACACAATTTGCTGTTGTTGTTGCTGCTGTGGTGATGGCGGCACGCCGGCCTGCAGCAAGGCATCCAGCCCTGCGGAGCCAGAGCCCGCCGTCGCCGCCCACGCGGCAAGCGGGTTGGAAGAAGTTGGCCCGCCATAGCTTCCGCTGCTGGTGTTGGTGTTGTTGGAGCCGCCTGTGGCTGTGGACGTCGCGCTACTGGTGCTCCTGAACGAAGCAACCGAACCTATGCTGCTGCTACTCGCACTGCCGACGCTGCTGTTGCTGCCGCCGCCCCACACGCCGCCCGCTGACCAGAGCGCGGCGTGTAGTGCCGGCACCGCGATTGCAGCCAGGTTCATTCCACTCCCACTCAGCGTACGTGCGGGGCCGCCAGCGGGCCCTGACCCGCCCGCATTGCTGTCTATGAGGGGTGAGGGGCCGCTCAGGCTCTCCAAAGCCTTTTGCAGCTTCATGACCTGGTCCTTCAGCAGCTGCAAGTCAGACTCCCCGCCCGCTACCGCGGAGACAGCGGGCGCAGCGCCGCCAGCAGCAGGCGCCCCGGCAGGCGCCGTGCCCGCGGCATGTGCGGGCAGAGGACAAGATGTGGCCGAGCCCAAGGGCGGGGCGTGCGCTGTTGCATGCTGCCGTGTGGGTGTCCCCGGCCCTGAGGACTGCGAGAGAGCAGACTGGCCGTGGATCGCGCTTCGGTACCTGCGCGGTGAGCAGCCACGCAATTAGCCAAAGGCATGAAATTGCGTCGTGCTTTGGGCCGCGTACCTGTCATGTGAGTCGCGGGAGGGTGAGGCCGGTGCGTTGGCCACTAGGCGGGAGGGGGCTGGCTGGTACAACTGCAGCGCCTGGGTGACCGATGAGTTCCCGACGCTAGTTGTGGTGCCAGTCGATGCCCCCGTGACCGTCAGCGACGAGGTGAGGGGGTTGGCAGCCTGGCCGTGGATTTGCAGGGTGCCCGGCTTGACGAGGTAGGGTGAGCGCAGTACGTTGCTGCGGCGCGAGGGCGAGGTTGGGCTGCCCGGACCGGCTTCTGGGACATTGTTGCTCTTCTTCAACGCAGCAGGCCCTAGCCCAAGCGAACCGCTTGGCACCGCGCTTTGCTTCTTGTTCGAGTTGCTGGACATGAAAACTATAAGCAACAACCGAGCAGCATTTGCTCTGTAACTAGTCCATATTAAAGAACATATCTAGATGTTATGCTACGACAGCGACACACTCTTGTGCAAGAATCAGCAAGTTGACTGCTGCTTAAGAGTGTCGCGGTGTGTTATAACAGCGCCCAGCCGTCCACATTCATCATATGCATAGGATTTGTTTCAAGCCCCTTGTGCTAGAAGAAATCCATGAATGTGACCCAGCCATGCCGCGGGTTTGGCACTCCCACCCGCTGCCCCCCCCCCCAGCCCCCTGCCGCCCCCCTCCTCCTCTTTGCAGCTTGCACTTATCTGTATCCATATAGTTACAGGATGTAATTGGTGAGGTCCACTTGACTTGTCATCGCTGACCGGCCACGTCCACGTCCGTGGTAATTATCAAAGAGCTCCGTTCTTGCTTGTCACCCGGCAATGCCTTCTCAAATGCCTTCGTGGCGGAACTTGCCGGTCCTAGTCGGCTCCCCCACTTACTAGTAAACACTACTAAATGAATCAATCAATCGCCGGACATAGTGCGTGGTGTGCAATTAACGCAACGAAAGCGCGCGCACACAGCATTCACCAATTGCGTGCACGTTGGTGGCCAGTTCTGGTATCCACAAAATTGCCGCAGCTCCAAACAAACCACAGTACGGTAGTGTGCGCTCACTTGCTAGCCCAATCATGTTGCAGACCCTTACTATCATCACAACACATCATAGGCGGGGACTGGGTTTCGGCATCAGCTGCAGGGATGCGCGGATGCGGCAGTGTTGGTGGAGGCGCTAGCAAGTAAGTGTACGTCCCGAATACGGTACTGCAGGTAGGCCCAGTGCCTGTATGGTGGCACTCTGGCTGCTGTATCCCTAATACTTGAAGCCACCCCCTTGCCGGACTATGTCCTTTAACGACCCAAATCCACAGTGACAACCTTGGTCTTCTTTGGCGGCTTGGGCGGCGACGGGGACTTCAGTGGCTTGGCAGCCTTGCCTGCCCCCTTGGGCTGCGGCGGCTGTGGGGCAGGCGACGGCGGCTGCGGCGACGGCGGCGGAGAGGCCGTGTCACCCACCGCGTTCTTTGAGCCACCGCCGTTCTGCCGCTTGGGTGAAGGCGATGACGTCGTTGAAGGTGAGGGCGAGGGCGAAGGAGACGGGGAGGGGGAGGGGGAGGGGCTGCTGGGCACTGGGCCGTCCCACGGGGGCGGCACGTAGGCTGGCATGCCGTAGGTTAGCGCCACGGCTGAGATACGGTCGGTCCAGTCCGCGGGCATGGTCGTCCAGCCAGAAGCGCAGTAGGTGCCGCCGGTCAGAGTGGTGCAGGTAAGCTCTCTCGACGCACCGCCGCGCGTGCCCAGCCAGAAGGGATCCGCATACATGTAGAGCTTCACCTGGCTGCACATTGCAGTGGTCGTGATGTGGTCGAGGCAGACGCGTTGGTGGTTTGTAGGGTCACACGGCAGCATGCGAGCGAGCAGTACAGTCCAGAGTCACACCCGGAGTCAACCAGGGCACATCCAAGTGAGTACCCGTGATGTCGGGCAGGTCATCCACGCTTTGCCAACCGCTCACCTGAAGTTATCTTGGCAGCTTCCTGTGCCGCCTACGCAGATGCACAGGATCCGCAGCGACTGGATGTGGTCGCCCCAGTTTTGGAGACGAGAGCCTGGAAGCGCGGCAATGTCCGGCACAATCGTGGAAGCTGACGCGGCTATGACGGGCGACAGGGAGATAGCTCCGACCTCTCCACCATAGTTGGGAGCCACGAAGAATTGCGCGGTGCAGGCTATTTGGCCTGCGAGTCGGGGCAATTGTGTGGGGGCGATGAGCGAAGGTGAAGCTACGGGTTCCCGCCGATTGTGCCAATGAGTGTCCTTATGAGAATGTGCCGACTATGTGTATTCAATGACCTACCTGCGGAGGTAAGGCTCAGCGTGCCGGCGAGCAACAGCATTAAACCGGTAAGTAACATGTCTCGACGCATTGCTCCGAACTTGCGGCCCTAGTAATCAAACAAAGAGTCTTGACTGTACATATTGCTACCTCGCCGGTCTGCCTGTCAGACGACGGCAGGGAAGTTAGGGTGCAGGGTGCACCGATTGCCCACCGCCGTACTTTTGCACAACACCTTCCCGGTGCCAGCGGGCCCCAAAGGGTGACCGCTGGTGGCTGCTTGGATGATTACTCACTTATGCGGCTTGCGTGGCTTAATCAGACGCCATAGAATGCCACCATCTATACCCAACTCCCGTGATTGCGTTGCGTGTGCCATCGCGTGCTAGCTCGAGCCGAACTCCGGCCCTGCGCCATAAGTGCGCCCACTGCCGACTACGTCCTGTCTCTGTTCTAAGTCCTTCCACCATTCGCCACGTCAGCTGCAACGGGACTGGCCCTGAAGGCTTGTGCCGGTTGTCCGCCCTCTCACTGGCAATCGTGCGATGGCCTTACACCCTGGCACGTGGCAGGCAGTTGGTGAGGCTGAGCGCCTTGTGCAGGTGGGTTTTTCGTGCCCCCCTGTCTACTGCTTCTCCTGCTACTATGGGTGCGTTGACCCCGATGAGTCCGCGACGTGGGCGACATAGGACACCATGGACTCCGAAAGTTAGGACATTGCATCCACAAGAACTTCCTGACTTGAGATGCGCTGCATGATGCATGACGTCTCGTGTTGGGGCACTGCTGCGACGCTACATGCTTGCGTCTGAGTCGGCCTATGTGCCGCGCCCCCGGCAAGGGCACCCCCGACCGTGCCCCCGACCTTGCAATTGCCCCGGGTTGGGTTCCCCGCAACCATGAGTCCCACCAAGTGCAGCCATCAGCCTGGCGTGAGGCTTCTGGTGTGCATGTCTGAACGATACCCTATGACGGCCGTCCCCCACACAGTCGGAACGATACCTTATGACGGAAGTCCCCCACACCAGATGGTAACGCATCGACGGCCGGTCAGACTTCCGCGCGAGCGCTGCCCACCTAAAGTGCGATGCATGCAGGATACCTTGTGTTAGCACGCGCAAAACCGCAGGTATTTCAAGGTAGGAGGCGCACACACGAAGGCAGTAACCGCGTACGGACGACCCCAGTAGTGCAGCCCGGGTGAGGAACCGCGGACGACGTGAACCCAATAGTCCAAACCTTATAGACTTTTGAGCTACACGCTGCAAGACCAGGCTACACAATCGCCAGGTCCTAGAAGCAGCGTAGCGTTTGGTCGGGGCAGATTTGTGGGCAAATTCCGACCCCTGTCGACTCGATTTCCAGAAGTAATATTGGAGGTTGGGGATAGACGTGAACGTCGCCACTAGGAACTCAACTTTGGACCGACGACCGGAGGTAGACCGTTCTTGGGTAACGGCGCTACTGACATCGGCCGATGGAGCCTCGGACGTTAACGTGGCTGGCCCTTTTAGGGCTAGCCTGTTACGCGGCGACAGCAACAGCGAGTGAGTCGAAACTCAGGGCGTAGTGCTGTGAGTTTGTCAGGACTGCCTTCCCCACAAGTTCTGGGTGGAACCGGCACGCGCCGGGCGGGGAAAGCCAAGGCAGTAACCGCAAAGAGGGGTGACTGGGTCGCTTGCAGCCGGCCCTAGCTAGCGCAAGCCTAGACGCCAATCTCGCACATTTCTCAATTCCCCCATCGTCCTGCCCGCAGCTGCACCTCGTGTCCTGCTGTACAACAGCAGTCGTGTGGTGGCTTCCTCTCTCCGAACGGACCTGATTATGGGAGTGATGGGCGAGGTGCCGGGCGTGTCCATACACACCACCAAGGCCCAGCCCTACCTACACGAGCTGTCCGCCTTCTCGGCTTATGTCATTCCCGCCAATGACAAGATGCCGTACCTGGATGCCGAGGACGCCGCTTTCAACCTGTGGAAGCCTCTGGAGCTGCGCGAGTACGTGCAGGCCGGCGGCTCTCTGATCCTGCTGGATGGGTCCACCGGCCACAACCCGCGCCCCGGCTCCAGCGGCAACAGCTTCACAGGCAAGTGACGCAGTCTTGAGGCTTCATGTTTGGCACATCTAAAGAAGCACTCATGCTTGAGCAGAGGAGGCAGGGAAAGCACCCGCCAGACAGAGCCTGCCGCAAGCATACCGGACCAAAGCCCTGACCCTGTTTCTCACCCTGCCTGTTTCCCATCCCATCCCCAACCCCCACCCCGCAGGCATGCTGGACCTGCTGCTGGGCTCTGAGGGCGCGGCGCACTGCAAGGGCTACCTGTACGGCCGCGATCTGCCCATGTACCTGCGCCTCAGCGACCAGGGCGCGCTGGGAAACATACACACGCCCATCATGGTGCGTGCGTGGGAGTGTGGGGCGAGGGGCGTGTTGTGTATGCGTGTGCGTGTGTGAGAGAAAACGGACAAAGACGTGACTCCGAATATCTAAGGTGCTTTGCACAGCGCGTAGGTATGAGGACAAGCCAGCGTGGGAAAGCAGAAGCACCTAGCAAGGCACGCAAGTCGCGCGTCCCACGCCCCTGCAATCGCAAACGTACGCTCCCTGCCTGTACCGCCCACCGTTCTCGCTGTCCTTTTCCCGCCGCGCAGGTCAAGCCCAACCGCGGCCTGTCGGGAATGACCTGCACCGGCGAGCAGCCCGGAGAGCCCATCTACAGCGGGCGCGCGGACGGCAGCGCGGATGCCGGCCTGTCCGCCGCCCGGCTGTGGCACGTGGGACAGGGCCGCATTATCTGGATCGGCTCTTCATACACCATGCCTAAGATCAGGGCTTTCCGGGAGGTGCTGACCGGCGCTATTGTTGACAGCCAGTTTCCGGACACCGCCCCAACTCGCTCGCCTCCTCCATCGCCGCCGCCGGCGAAGGCATCACCGCCGCCGCCGCGCCCGCCCCCGCCAGCGAAGGCATCGCCACCGCCCTCGCCCCCGCCCCCGCGCCCTCCCCCGCCTTCGCCGCCTCCCCCTCCCGCTCGCTCGCCCCCTCCTACCCCTCCCCGGTCCCCCCCGCCCCCGCCTCCACGCTCTCCCCCTCCTCCTCCTCCTACCCGCTCTCCACCTCCTCCTCCACCCCTGAGGTCGCCTCCCCCCTCGCCACCGCCTCCGCCCCGCCGCCCGCCACCCCCTCCCCAGCGCTCTCCTTCCCCGCCGCCCCCCATCAAGTATCTACACACAGACCCACCTCCCACTGACTTCGTCACGAACCCGCCGCCGGATTGGATCCAGCCGCCGCCGCTTGAGGACTGGAGCCCACCGCCTGTCAAGAAGGCGCCGCCACCCCGGCCGCCGCCACCTCGGAACGCGGGCCGCCGCCTCCGCCGCCAGCAATAAGCTCAGGAGTGCCTGCAGTGGCCCCAGCGGCCTTGCGGAAATGGCGTGACGCTGCTGCTGCCTGGTCCATGCCATGGGCGCTAACGTGTGAACGGGCAACCAAGGTTTAATGAGCGAACAGGATTTATAACGCTGATTTGGAAACCTCGGAAACCCCAATCAGGAGTGGGCTAGCGCTGGAGGCTGGCGGGGACCCTGTGACGTGCATGATGATTGATTGACTATGCGCTGCGGGAACCGTCAGGTCCGGAACGAATGCCGGCATAAATAGACCATCTCGGGTGCAATTGGAGCGCCTGTATAAGATTACAAACAACGAATGGTTAGGGATCAGGGCGAAGAGTCAAAACAGCTGGGCGTGTAACCCCTTGCGGGCTTGGTGAGGCGCTCTCGGGCGTGTGCACTTTTGGGTCAGCGCGAATCATCAAATGACTGCGCACATGTGCATGTAATAACCATGAGTAACGAAGCGCTAGCTCGTTGTGTAGTCGGTCGGGAGCACAATCACTCGAGGGACGAGGCCGCCAATCAGGGGTTTGACACGCCGTGGTGATCCGATGGAGCCCGGCCGATCCTTGATACAGGCATTCCTGTTGCTGAAACGAGTGCTACAGCATCGCCGTTAACGCGCGATTACCAACCAGCAGAACACAGAAGATACATTTACTCACGATGTTGCAGGCGCGGACTCCAGCATGTAAAATGCACCTACATAGTGAGCTTAAATCAGTCCCATGGATTAAAGTCGGATTGGCGAGCGTCGCAGCAGGGATGACGGGCGCAGCATTGCTGATGTCGCCCCCGGCGCTTGCTATGGACTCTAACCCTTACGAGGACAGCAAGAAGACCATCATGCTTGGCGTGACTCAACAGGGGCAAGTACTCGTAAGCTCGGCTGGGGTTCAGGGACCGGGACCAGTAGCAGGTAGGCGGGGGTGTGCTGGTCGGGGTACGTGGTCGACAGCCATCGTGAGGTCCGGCAGCACTGGCACACCGTGTGTCTGCACCCAATGCTCTCATGCCATCCAGGACCATTCGCGCGTGCCAGGGCAACGTGAACCCGAACTGCGTGTCCACGGCATCCACTAACGAGGTGGGCTGTATCTAGCTGGGTTTGGAGACCGTGTGTGCAATGGCCTGGCGCAGGCTGCTGCCGGGAGTCCGCCACACAGCCGTGCAAAGTGCTGAGCTTCGACTGTGGAGCTGCACGCCACTCACGTTTTGTCGCGTGTTGCATGCACGTTGAGTGCACGATGTACCGGCCCCACCCTGCTTTGCTTCGCGTCGCTGCCCCCGCAGCTGTACACGCCTGCTTGGCGGGCGCCCACACGGACCGCCAAGGAGGCTGCTGACGTAAGCTACTGGGGGTAATGGGGACTTGACACTTGACCGAATTTAAATACGGACGTGTGTGATGCAGGGCCGGAGCGCTGTCACCACAGCACTTGGCTGGGACGAACACCTTGGGACCCAGCCTCACCTGCACACCACACCGCTCCCAGCCCCGTTCATGTGTGTTAGGCCACCGCACAGGGAGAGGGTTGACATCTTGCCTATGCTGGTGTGTTTGTGTGCGTGTGTGCTGGCAGGTGCTGGAGCGCACAGTGCTGGCGCGCTTCCCGGAGTGGGAGCTAGTGCGCAGCGAGGAGTTTGAGTTTGGGCAGTACCGGGCCTTCACTGCGCCGTCACTCTTCGGGAAGGACGTCATGGAGTGAGTGAGGGAATGGGTGCGATGGGACAGGGTAAGGGACGGCTTGGATTAATCCCGTAGTCTGCAGCGTATAACATTATGGAGTGAGTGAGGGAATGGGTCACCAGCACAAAACCGAAGTTCAAGTCAAAATGAGGGGGCGCGTGGGGCTGGGGCTGGATGCTGGGTAGTCACGTTGACAGCCAATCCCAAACTGACCGAGACCCAAAAGAGGAGGGGGTCGGTGAAGGCATGCGGATGCCATGGCACACTGGGGCTGGGTCCAGGTGCCTGAGCGGGCGCGGCGCGTGACACAGGCCGCCATGGGCAGTGTTTATGTCGATATGGGCATTCCCGTATCGCGTACGGCATGCACCCATGCGCACCCGGCTGCTCCTCGCGGCATATGACGTGCAGGTTCCTGATCAAGGACGAGTCGGTGAACAACCGCAACTGGGAGGGCGACCGGGACGGGCCCTTCGTCACCTACCGCTCCCTCGCGGGTGCGTAGGGGCGCGTGTGCTTCCCTCCCCCCTGCCCTGCGGGCATGCTGCCTGGTGTCGACCAATGGGGCTGGGTTGGTCACTTTGCCAGCTTCAAGCCCTGCATTAAGAGCAAGGCAGAAGTATGAGGGCCTACTGCGATGCCGCTCTCTTACACACGTGTCCACGCGTTTCTAACATGTTCCCGCGATGACAACACTGCTTCTCGTGTTGCTCAGCATCTTGGTTGACGTATTGCCCATGCGGCCATGCCCCAGCTACCTCAAAGCCGACCGCTGCCGTCGCTCCTGCTCCTGCCCCTGCCACCCTGCTCCGGCGCACGCAGGCAGCGTCAAGTACATCTGGCCCATCCAGCAGCCAGTGTCGGACCTGGGCGCTCAGAAGACCCGCATGGGAGAGCTGCGGGAGGCGCTGGGCTGGAGGGTGATTGGCTGCGAGCTTATCGAGTGCTACGACTACTGAACAGGACCGTGGCGGCTTGCGTGACACTGGGTCCCGGGCTCCGGGCTGTGCCACTGTGGGATGTGTGGTGTGTGCCCTTGCATGTCATGCTGGGCCGAGTCGGCACCGCAGCGGGGTCTCTCAGAGTCTCAGCCACGGCGGGGCAGCACAGGATGAGATATTGCAGGGCTGTATGCGCCCAAGGCAGCGGAGGTGCGGTGCCTGCTGTCGCAGTGTCGGCTGTGTTGCAGAGGCGGTTTGATGTGGGGTTGGCAAGAAAGGCGGACCCGCCTGGTGGCCCGGTGGAACTGAAAGCCCGTGTTGACCCTAAATACTCTTGCGCTGACGGGAGATTGCATGTTTCTATTACAAAGGGGAGCCATGCGACGACGTAGCCTCGGCTCAATGTTGTGTGCGCGGTCGGGGCATGCGTGGGGCCAACGGCACAGGCACCCATGTAACGCACAGCCCCGCGCAGTCAGTAGCAATCCCGGGGATTGGGGCGTGGCGACTACTCGAGCACAGAAATCCTGACACCATCTCGACTGCCCGACTCAAACGCTGGAAATCTTTGTTCCGCAACGTGGCTGCATCAGTGCCACAGAAAACAGCGAAGACTCGGAGCGACGCTCTCGCTAGAGCCCAACACACCGCGCAGTCCGCCCTTGCGCCCAGAGAAACACACAAGGACAACTTAGCCCCTGCGCCCAGCTATCAGTGCCGACTGATCGTGGCCTGCATCGACGTTTGTTGTAGTCGATATCAGGGGGGGCTCTCCTGGTTGATATGCATTTTAGCGGGGGGGTCCCCCCTCAAGCGGGGGGAGGGACACCCTCCCCCCGCAGGCGTGTCGTGCAGCGCGCAGAAGGGGAGGGGGGTGCAGGGGGGAGCCCTCCCCCCGCCAGCGAGCGTAAGAGGGGGTTCGCCGAGCTGGGTCGCCGAGCGTGCTAAAAGTTCACAGCACATCGCAACTGTGCATGACTTTGCTCACCGATTATATCAACGGATACAGCTGCTCGCACATATCGTGTAAGCTTTCATCCCAGCCGATCGGAACGAGCACTCTCTGAAATTCTTGCAAGTGCGCGCTCTGGCAGGCCAGACTGTGTCGCTAATACATCGCACTGTACGTTATAGCTGCGCGCATTCTCGAGGAAGCCAAGAAAGCGCAGTTACCGGCTTCGTTCATACGCTGCACTCGCTCTCGCGGCCTGGAAAGAAGATCACGTATACAGGAAGCTGCGAATAATCGATCATGCTAGTTGGTTCGAGCTGAATCGCGCTGTAGCGCAAACGCACCGGGTGCGTCACACTTTCCAGGGCATATGTAGATAGCTGGGCTAAATAAGCGCCTCCTGGGTGCCCTCAGCTACCTGCCTCCGGTCACAATCCTACGCCCGGCTGTGCTGGTGCCAGGGCCCTGGTGCTTTGCACTTCCGCTCTGGGGCAATCCAGTCTTGCCGTGTGCGGCGGGGCTTCAGGCGGGTGGCTTGGAACGTGACTTCCCAGCTCTCATGGCGCTGCCGGGTCTGCTCACGCTCGGCACGGCAGTGCGGTGCTGGGAGGCGCTGGCCGCGGTGCGCCAGCTGGTGGCTTCCAAGCCGGCTGGTGCGCTCGGGCCGCGCCTCGCACGTCGCTGCACTATACAGTACAAGCAGTCCGTCCTGCGCCCCATCCTGCGCATTACGGATATGGCGCGCGTGCCGCCGGAGCTGCAGTCCGGCCCGGATGCTGCTGCCCAATTCTCCGCGCTGCTGGCCCGTGTACCGGCGGCGTGGAGGGTGGCGGCGTCGGCCACATTGCATGCGCCTGGCGGCGCGGCCTCCGCGCCTCCTGCCCCCCAGGTATGGCTGCTGCTTGCGCAGAGCCTGGGGTGGCGGCATGGCGCGGCTGACGTGCCCTTGCTGACCCTTACGGTGAAGCAGGCAACCCAGCTTCAACTTGCGCCTGCGTACGACGCGCTCCGCGTGCGTCACTTGGCCTTCATCCAAGAGGCCTACAGCGGCGCCGCGCCGCCAGCGGAAGCGATTCATGCGCTGCGGGCGGCCCTGGCGCGGCTGTGGGCTTTGGTGTGGGAGCCGCGACACAAGGAACCGCTCTGGCGTCTGGCAGTCAATGGGTTCACGGGCTTTGGGATGCTTGCGGCGTGGGCCGCAGATGGACGCGTGGAGAAATGCCCGTGTGGGACTCAGATGACTGCTGGGGCTAGGGCTCATCACTTCTGGGACTGTGTGGTGGCGGAGGCTCTGCGTGATGTGATGCAGGAGCATGCGAATGTGGACATCACACGGAACCAGTTGTGGTTAGTACAGGCGCCACCAGGGCTATCGCAGACGGTGTGGGACATCGTGTGCTTGGCTGCTGTGGCGGCCCTGGAATACGGCCGACAGCGCCTTTACGCTTGCCGTGATGCTGCAGACCGGACTGCGGAGGTTGCTGTTGTGCGGAGGATCGGTGTGGAGGTGATTGCGGACTTCTGGTCACGGCTAGCTGCGTTTGTGAGTCTGCGTCGGCCTCCGCGCCGCTGGGACCTTGTCCCGAACCAGCACCCATTCCTAGCGTCAGATGATGTTGGAGGGGTTATCTTGGTAGGGCCAACAGCGGACTCGCCACCGGCCTCACCCTAGCTTGTCAGCTTAGGGACTCGCATGAGGTAGTCTTATGACGCCGACCCACGGCTTAGGTGAGCAGCGCTAGCGTTTGCGGTGAGCCGGGCCTGGGGTTCCTCCCCTCTCCGGAGGCGAGGAGCATGGGGGTCATTCGGGGATCTCTCCTCGGGTGAGCGTGCGTGTCTCGTACGTTTTTGGGGCCCTGGCTAGTCCACGGCTGTCGTCCCACATGTAACCTCTATCAGCTAAATAGCACACCCTTGTGTGTCAAATCGCTGTGCTTGATCCGCACCGCGCTGCTTCCGCAATGAATCAACGTCCCGCCGTGTCGCACGTGTCCAACAATCTGAACGTCATCGTGTGCGACCACCCCGAGCGTGCGGGCGCTGTATGTGCGTGTGGTCTCGGATGGTAGTGTGTGCTTGTCGAGTGTGGTTCATGCAACTTCCCACTGTCGCAAATCAAAGGAGCTGAATATCTGTTCCCGGGATGACCCCTGCCGCCACACGCCTGCGCGGCGTGACCACCTGCCTCGTGCCTGCCTCCTTAATATGAGTCTGTTGGTACAGCCTAGGGCATATCCCTGCGTTAGTTTCCCGAACACAGTCTGACAGGCCACGGCAAGGAAAGTTGGTGGATTCCTTCTTGCACTGTCCTAACACCCTGACATCAATCCCTACACCTCTTCTGCTAGCAGTAAGCCATACAAGCTGTGTGCACGCTCGAGCGCCACCTTTTTCGGCCAAGCTCAGCTCACAAACAACCGCCGTGCCGAGCGGTCTCCGTCCTCAGACACCGCCATCGCCGACGGAGCCTCCGCGGGCGACTCTGTCGCCTCGGCCATCGACATGAAACCGCCGCCGACGACGACAGCACCCACGCCGCCACCAACACCCGTGCCAGCGCTGCCGCCAGGGCTGCTCAGCGCCGACGAGCCGGCGCCGCCGCTTCCGCTGCTGCTGCCGCGCTGGAAGTTCAAGCTGCGCGCCACCTTGCGCGAAAAGGCACGCAGCGAGAACTTGAGGCGGCCCGTCAACGAGCCCAGCACCGCCGAGTCCTCGCCACCAGGGCCGCCGCTGCTGGGCGACGGCAGCGCCGAGCCCAGGGCGGGCTCGCAGGCGTACTCGCAGCGCGGGCTAGAGGAGCTGGTGCGGCGCAGGCGGCGGTTGGTGACGCCGTCGGTGGCGTCTTCCGAGGCCGATGCCGAGGCGGTGGAGGGCGAGGCCAGGGCGCTGCCGGCGGCGGCAGGGCCGCTGAGGGAGGACGTGGCGTGCGCGAGGCGCATGCCGGCTGCCAGCGGCCCCACGCCCTCCTGCAGCCGCGACATCAGGTCCGTGCCAGAGGCCGAGGCCAAGCGGAAGGCGGGGCGAGTGGGCGATAGCGGGTGCGGGTGGCCGTGCATGTGCGCGTGCGCCGCTGCCGGCGAGGTGGCTTGGTAGGGGTGGTGGCGGCCGGCGCTGCTGGTGGGGCTCGAGGGCGAAGGGCTGCCGGGCGTACCCGACGACGTCGAGTGCACAGGCGGCGGCAGCGGCGGGCGCTGCAGCTGTGTGGGCGCCGTGGGCGCGCGGCGCACCACGGGCCGCGCGGGCGTTGCCGGGCCGGTGGCGGCCGGGGGCGAGGCCGCGCACAGGTCGGTGAGGCCGGGCGGCGGGTAGCGCTCGTGCTGCTGGTGGTACGGCAGCGACGGCGCGGCGGCGGCGCCGCAAGGGTCGTAGTGGTCCCGGGGCGTCAGCGGCGGCACGCAGCCGCCCAAGCCCGCCGCAGGGCGCGGCAGCGGCGGCAACGCTGACGGCGAGAAGGACGAGGCGGGGCCGGGCGCGGGCACGCGGTAGGCGGGCGCGGCCGAGGCGCCCAGGCCACCCGGCGTCACTGGCGCAACGGGCTGGAAGCCGGTGCCGCCGACACCGCTGCCACAGGGCGGCGCGGGCTCAGAGATCGAGTCTGCGAGCGGCACCGCCCCCGCCCCCATCAGCTGCTGGTGGTGGTGGTGCTGCTCCTCAGCCGGGCACGTATGAGTCTGTCGAAGCACGGGCGTTGGCATGCCGGCCGCACCCGCTGGCGATGCGGCGGCGGCCTCGCTGCGCAGGGCAATGTCGGAATAGCGGCTGCCCACGCCTGCTGCTGCCGCCGCTTGGAACGGTGACGGCGCCAGGCTTGTGGCGCTGTTGTTGTTGCTGCTCGCGGCCGCTGCGGCTGCTGCCGCCGCGGCCATGGCCGCGCTGCCCATGCTGGGCTGACGGCCCGCCATTGACGCCGCGGCGCCGCCGCGCATCGGCGGCGGAGCGTGCACGGGCGCCAGGGGCGGGAACTCTGCGAGGCTGTGCAGCGCCGGCGGCGGCGGCAGCATGGGCGAAGCCACAGCGGTGCCGCTGCCGCCGCTGGCTACGGCGCCGGCGCCGGCTCCGCCGCCGCTGCTTGTGCGGGCGCTGCCGCCCAGCGCGTTGGTGACGCGGTCCGCGCTCAGGCTGCTCCAGCGTGGGTAGGTGTTGTCGCTGCTGCCTGTTAGCATCGGCTGCGACGAGCGGCCCTGCTGTTGCTGTTGCTGCTGCGCTGGCTGGTATTGCTGTTGGTGCGGTAGGTGGTAGTGGCTCGAGTAGGCGGGCTGGTGGTGGCCGTAGGCATGCTGGTGCGCCTGTTGGTCGTTGAAGAACGAAAGCGCTGGCGCCGAGGCGGCGGGGTGCAGAAGCGGCGCGTCCATGGGCGGCGCAACCGCATCCGAGCTGCCCCCGCCCGAGGTCTGTGCGGAGGCAGGGGCCGAGGCGGACAGAAGGCCGCCGGCGGCGGCGCCGGCCTCGCCAGCGGCAGCGCCGGCGCCAGGCTGGCCGTAATGGTAGTGCAGGGGCTGGTGCGGGTGCGGGTGGTAGTGGCCGTAGCCGTGGCCGTGGTGCGGCGGCATCATCGACGGGTGCATCGACAGGCCGGTGCCGCCGGCGGGTGCGCCCGCCGGCAGCGCCGCCGCCGCGGCGCCGCCATCGCCCATCGGCGACGTGGGCAGCTGCATCGGCTCAGCGGCGCCGCCGCTATCCTCGCCCTCGCCCTCATCACCGGCATCGTCGCCAGCGCCGCCCTCTGTGGCGGCGCCGCCGCCGCTCTTGAGCTTCTGCTGCCGCTCCGCGGCGGCTACCGACGCACAGTGCACGGCGGCGTCGAAGGCGCCGATGCCCTCCAGCTTGAGGTGCTGGCCGCTCAGCGGCTCCTTGCAGCCAAACGTCAGCGAGATGTCAACGTCCTCGGGCAGCCGGAACAGGTCGCGAATGCGCTGCGTGAACTCCTTGAGGCCGCCCGGCCCCTGCTTGACGGGGATGCGGTGGATCTGGCCCTCGAAGTAGACCACCATGATGGGCTGCACGCGCTGCACGTCGGGCTTGAGGTTCTCGGGCGTCAGGCTGGCCTTCCAGTCCGCCAGGTTGTGCTGGCAAAACCTGTGCGTGGGGGTTTTGGGGAGTTCGGGGAGAAGGGGGAGGATGCGGGTATCAGGAGGAGATGCACGGGAACGGGGCCGAAAGATATGGGTAAGGAGAGGGCGGTGCGGAGGCTGCGATGATGAGGCTGGGCCACAGGCGCGAGCGCCATTATCATCCAAGGCACAATGTCCAAAGAAGCAAGCTCCTCATACATGCCGACATCTGAAACCACAGCACCGGCGATTCTAAATTCGCGCACCTGCAATTGGTCTCCTCCAGCCTGCCGGCCTGCTGCAGCTGCCACCGCGCCAGGCAGCGCGGGTGCACCTTGCGCGGGCAACGGCAGGGGCTGACTAGTACGTCACGGTCCTTGGTGTCATCAAGGCAAATCCAGCACATGTCATCAGTCTCCTGCGACACAACGGCACCAGGGGGAAAGCAGTGAGCGGCTGTAGCAGGACTTCTGGATGCCGGGTGGTGATGGCGCCAGGGCCCGATACAGAGGTAGATACCCCAGTTGGCAACAGGTGAAGCAAATTTCGCCGCCCCATGCTAGGCACGTGCTCGCATGGGAGCTGGTAATCAGTAAGAGGACGTGAAGAAGCTCAGGGGAATGGGACGTGCCCGCGGTAAGGAGGCGGAGCAGTCCGTGTGGGTAACCGTCAGCGCTCCCAAACCCGAGTGCGTGGCTCCGACCCAGCCGGGCCCCTTTAGAAGAGCCAACAGATAAACCAACACCTATAATAACGCTGCAATAACCAGCTGCCTTCACTCGCGCTGCAGGATTCGGGGGCATCTGACGCGACCCACCATGGCGTCAGAACCCTGCGGGCTCTCCGCTGGGACGCTGCTGGCTTCCAGCATCCCTCCACCGCCACTTCCCACCCCGAGGTCGCGAAGTTGGATGTGCTCGCCCTAATTCGTCAATAGACCTCCTTCCGGCACCTGCGTTGTTACACGGAGCATACGCAAATCGTCAACAAACCACAAATTAAGAGCGTATGAGAAGCATGCAAAGTCGGGCTCGCAGCCGGGAGGAAGAAGGAGCGATGCACGCGAGCAACCGCGCCGCGTTGCCAGCCCCTAGACGTGCGCTGCCCCCGCCCAGAAACCCCCAATAGCATCATCTTGTAAGCTCGACACCGCATAGCCAGTTGCTATGCCTCGCAGCTGCGCGCGTCCCCGACGGGCGTTCGCTTTCACTGGGTCCAAGTGCGTCCGAGTCTACCGCTAGCACTGCGCACCTGCTCAATGGTGACAGAGCAGGGGCTTTTCGGACGAAGGCTATCTTGGACTGGGCGAACTGTGCGCGAAAATAGAGAATGGCGACCTAGGAAGCGCGTTCTACTAAAGGACAGAGCAGGAAGGGACACGGTGTATATCCCTGTGCTCGTGTCTCTGTTGTGTGCTGGTTCAGCTAAGTTAAGCCAAGCCAAGCTCACTAGAGCGAGCAAGCAGGCCGCCCGTACGATTCGCCCGCCATTGCAATAAACGGCGGTCTTTCACAACTGAGTGCACAGCGAAACCGAGCTTACCTGGAGCGTTCACGTTCGCTTAAACGAGCGCTAGAAGTGAGCGAGTTGCTTAGCGGCTGCCCGGTCCACCTTTCCAGTTCCACTACTGGCATCGGGTAAAGCGCAATGTGTGACGCTATGTGAGCCGCGAAATTTGGGCCGCGCAACCGCTTTTGAACATCCAGCTTTCTGAGAGGTGTTCATAAGGTGGCATTAGGAGCAGCGTGCGGTGACTAGGCGTACCACGGGCTGACGTTTTGGGCCGCAGTCCGTCGCAGTCAGCCTTGGCTAACGCTGGGGTGTGCTGCAGGGCCCAAAGCAAGGTGTAAGGCTAGTGGCACAGCTACACTGCTGGGGTGGAAGAGCGTTTCGGGGGGGGATGAACGGTGGCCGTGGAGGGTAGCAGGTTTGTGCGCTCAGGAGCCACAGTCTTTATACCAGCCGCGCCATCTTGCGTTGACGCTGCAAATTGACTATTGGGGTCTGGGAATACGCTGTCCCATCGCACTCAGGAGTCAGGGGGCAGGTGTAGGGGGCAAAGGGGGTTACTCTGGTACTGCGCTGTAACCAATGCAATCTGCACACCTCTCAGCAAGCTGGATGTTCAAAGGCTGTTGCCCCGCTCTAACCGCGACATGACCTTACATTGTCCAACCATTGCTGCCCACTCATTTCCCCTAACTACCCCCTTACTACGAGAACCACCTAGCGGGAAGGGACTTTCGCGCTCCCATTGCACCGTTGGTTACTCTGTGCTCGTTCATCCAGAAACCGCATGGGCCCCAGCCATACAATCGGCCACTCATCACAGTGGGTGCACATACAGAGAGGTACCGAGTACCGACGCACCGCGCCCCTGTGCGGCTCAGCCTCCGCAGCAGGGGAGGCTGAGTGGAGGCTGTGAAGGATTAACTGGGGAGGCTGTGAAGGATTGACTCCTGATATTACTACTGCGTATGGTGACTGTGGGAGTAAGCGAAGGCAGGCGGCAGGGGGGGGGGCGGATCGGAGTGGTGGGTGGTTCGACGAGGGGCGGGCACCAGCCGCGGGCGTGTGGTTCTTGCACGAGAACTTTGGGTCACGCGTCTTAACCCTTGGTATTAAGCACATTTACACTGCACCTACTATACATATCATAACACCGATACACCAAGAGAAATGCTGCTGAACTCTAGAGCCCAAACTGCATCGGCCACTCGCCGCGCCGGTGCTTACAGGCGGCCAGCGCGGTCCTGCCGAATGGTCGTTGTTGCTGCCGCTGGTCGCGAGGATTACCTTCTGCGCAGGTGAGTTGCCGGGTTTGTGGACATCGCTACTTTTGGTTTTATGTGCCGCCTGTTCTTCCGCCTGCCCTCCGCCAGTCTGTCCGAAGGCGCTGAGGTCAGCGTGCTGGTGGTGGATGGGACCCAGCTCGTTGCTGAGGTATGTACCATGTGTCCCTTGCCCGGTCGGGTGACTGGCGCCACAGCGACATTCGTCCTGGCCACGCCTAGGTCACAAGACGCCAAACTACCACCTGGGGCTTGGGTCCACCCACCCGCAAGCCGCTAGGCATGCAGCCACTGCCTCACTTGGCCCCCCTTCCCATCCGGCCATCCCATGTAAACGCCCACACGCGCACAGGCCAAGCGCCGCCACAAGCTGGCGCCCACCGCCACCGCCGCCATGGGCCGCACGCTGCTGGGCGCGCTGCTGATGGGGTCGTTCAGGAAGGAGGATGAGCAGGTGCAGGTAGGTGGTGGCACAGGTGCCGTGCCGTTCGCTGGGGCCCCCTTCAGACCACCGCTGCACAAGGGGTGGGGTGCGTCGGGGGGGGGGGCGGCGTGTGGGTGCGGGGCGGGCTGCCGTTGGGTCATGACTGCAAGACCGCAGGACCGCAGGACAGTAGTACTCAGGCGTTAAGGGTCACACCGTGGGCCGCATGTGGCTCCTGGAGCGCAATGATGCTCCCAGCTTGGACTTGGGCGGCGGGCTGCCGCCACAGGACTGGGGACTGGGGCCGACCAACCCTGGCAGCGCCGCTCACAACACTGAGCGGCTGGGCGCCCCCGCCTGCCCTGCTGCAGATCACGTTCCAAGGCAACGGGCCCGCGGGCTCCATTCTGGCCATCGCTGACACGCGCGGCAACGTCAAGGGGAAAATCAACAACCCCGCAGGTGGGCGTGGTGGGAGGGGTGGAGTCACCTGATTCCGCGCAGGGACGCACTTTGATTGCTGTACATGACCCCAGTGCTAACAACTCACGCCCGCCCATGTCCCGCCCCCGTATACACCGTCACCACCGCCGCAGCGGACCCTCCTCTGCGCCCTGACGGCAAGCTGAATGTGGGCGGCGCTGTGGGGCAAGGTGAGACATAGACGGAAAGACGAAGGCAGGCAGGCGCAGGCGCAGCAGGTGCTGGCAGGACTGGTCGAGGGATCCGGCGTTGCAGGAGGGTGGCAGCCGCGCAGCGCCGGCATGACATGCCCAGCCTTCCGCTGTCGGGCATCAACACGAGCTTCTGTGCGGGTGCTGGGGATGCGCAAGGCTGCAAACACCAACCATGCCGTGCGCTGTGTCACCATGTGCACGGGGCGCCTGGTCTTGTGGCGCAGGTGTGTTGGCGGTGGTTCGTAGCCACCCGCTGGAGCCGCAGCCGTACACAGGCATGGTGCCCATCGTGAGCGGCGAGGTGGCGGAGGACCTCGCCAACTACCTGGTGAGAGCGGGCTTGCTTGTGTGTGTGTGTGTGGGGGGGGGGGGGGTTGTAGATACCAGCCCAAACTAAACCAAACCCAATGCAATCGAGCGAGGAGGAGAGTGTGGCCGATGCTTGACAACGGAGTGGCACGCGACAATATTCGGGGGTGGGGTGGGGTTGCAAAGATGGTTGGAACAGTGGTACAGGATGCACTGAAGACTGCAGATGAAGGAAGGGTAGTGTTAACTGGATTCATCCAGGGAGTTTTAGGGGGAACGAGGATCACGGGTACGGGGCAGGGCGCAGGGGAACAGGGAGGTTTGCACTTGGCAGGGCTGCTAAGTCAGTCAGACCACAGCAAAGTCAGTACATAGCCGGGCTGTGCTAGCAGTATGCGCGTGTCCATCGAGCTCCCTTGGCGCCGTGATCATACATCACCCAGCACACACACACACACACACCTGCACGCACCTGAGCCCCCCGTGTCAGCCTCCCATGGTCGGTGGCATTTACTCAATCCGCCTTGCCGGGCCGGCAACCTCCGTCGCCCCCTCCCCCAGGTGGACAGCGAGCAGACCAACTCGGCACTGGGTCTGGGTGTGGCTCTGGACCGGGACTGCAACGTCAAGAGCGCGGGCGGCTGGCTGGTGCAGATCCTGCCCTTCTGCAGGTAGGGGTGGGGGCCGGGCAAGGGTGTTTTCACCATCCCGTGAGAAAGCGAGGTGGGGGGCTGCGGGAGTGGGGGACGTTGGCAATGGCAAGCACAGGATACTCCACCACCCATCAGCGGCTTGTGGGACGGCAGCGGGCAGCAGAACGCGGCGGGCGCCCGTCACCTGCACGCCACACAACCGCAGCGAACCCAACGCCCCGCCTCCCTCCTCTCACCCTCACACCCCGCCCCTCACTCTCACCCCGCCCCGCCTCTCACCCCGCCTCTCACTCTCACCCCGCCCCCGTGTAGCGAGGAGACGCTGGTGCAGCTGGAGCAGAACCTGACCACCATGCCGTCCATCACCGCCATGCTGAACGAGGGCATGTCGCCCGAGGCCGTCACCGAGCGCATCCTGCAGGGCCTGGGCGTCATGCCGGGGGCCGAGCGCGTGGTGCCCAAGTACGGGCCGTGCGAGGTGCGTTGCGGCCGCTTAGAGGCGGGGCGCGGGGCGGGGGGCGCGGGGCGGGGGGCGGGGGGCGGGGGATGCGATCGCGTGCCGCTGGATGCAAACGAGAACAATACCGGTACTCCGGTAGTCCACCACTATGCCAGAATCGGCATTGCGTGCATGCTCGTCACAACCACCGCCAACAAACCGCCACGGCTGCCGGCCCACTGCAGGAGGAGACGTTGAAGAAGCGCATGATCCGGGCGGTGGCGTCTCTGGGCAAGAAGGAGGTGGCGGACATCATCGCGCAGGAGGGCAAGCTGGAGGTGAGGTTTGGAATTGGCGCGTCGTGACTAGATGGGCGGGGCGCTGGTTTTGTGGCTGGCTGGCAAGTTGTGATAAAAGGGCAGTGGAAAGGGGCTGGCAGCGGCGGGCGGCAGCATCAGCGGTCGGCGTTCAGGGGCTCACCTTCCATTGGCTCGGCCCGCCGCGCATGACCCATCCTGAATGCCCTGCCTTGTTCCTGCCTTGCGCCCCCGCTGCTTGCAGGTGACGTGCGACCTGTGCCAGCAGACCTACAACTTCAGCCAGGGTGAGGTGGACGCATACCTAGACGCGCAGCGCTCTGAGCGCGAGGAGGAGGAGGAAGAGGAGCAGGCGGAGGCGGTGGAGGAGGTGTCCGCGCCCCTGTCCTCCAACACCAGCTCGGCATGAGCGGGGCCACGCGGCGGAGTGGGAGTGTGGTGAAGGGCATGTGTGGAAGGGGGTGGGTGGTGTGCGGTGAGCGGAGTGGCACCTGCGGGTTGCGGAGCTCTTGTGCGGCAGTGTGTGTGCGTGTGTGTGTGTGTTAAAAAACGAAACGAAAGCCCGCCCAATGACGCGACGGAGTTACTTACCGATACCCTCCATTTTACCGAGCGTCGCGTGACTGTCGTGACCCAGGTAGTCATACTCACCCGCGATAAGCCTGGAACCCCACGGGCAACCATTCGGGGTGTGTGTGTGTGTGTGTGTGTGTGTGTGTGTGTGTGTGTGTGTGTGTGTGTGTGTGTGTGTGTGTGTGGATGGAGTGACACGGCGCGCGGCTCTGTGGGCTGGGGCAGCCGGCAGCTGCGTGGGTACGGATCGTACCGTTTCAGGGGCAGTCGGGACGTGCAGTGGACGAGACCGCAGAGCTGAGGGTGGGCTGTGGCAGAAGGAAGCACGCTTTGCTGGCAGCTGCCTGACACACATTGTCAGGCGGTTGGGCCGGGTTGGGATCCCCACTATAAGTCTGTAACAGCCTGACGTGGACACCTGACTCTTGAGGTGGCACCTAGATGCGTAAAGCCACTGGCGTGACCACTTTTGCTGCTACCAGTATGTACCATGTAGCCGCGGGGATTCTGAGCGTTCCCATTCCATCATCCCCGAGTACCAAGAGAAATGCGAAGGGCGCTTCTCCTGCTTATATTACAGCCCACCCTCGCCAGCGGATTGTTTCAGTCCAGCCGACCGGGGGCATCTGCGGCTCTACCGCCATCGCCGCGTGCCACGGCCCAGCCACCATCCTGCCGGGCGCAAACGCACGTCTCAGTCACGCGCCTCGTGCCCAAGCATGCCACACCTTGAGCTTCATCGTGGTATGACTACATGACGGACAAAATGGTACACACATACGGGGGTGAACACATACACCTGTGCAGACTACATCCATTGCACTTAGGGAATCCATTCACCTGCTGCCCGTCGGCAGGTGTGCTGTTCAGTTCAGGCCGGCGTGCCCGGCTCATCGACATTCATTCCCGTTGTAAGCACGCATTGGTTCCTCCAATCACGCGGGCATGTCACGCATGGAAATACACAGCCACATTGGCGCCATCTTCCAGGCGAGTCAAGCAGCCCAAATACAGCCAAGGTGCGGGCGGAACGCTGTAGTGTGCACACAAGCACCGTGTACTACACACCACCAAGTGATTTCTGACACGAAGTATAGGATGAATACGCATTATGTTCGTCTTGCAGCCTTGCGCGCGTGAAACGTGCAAGGAGCAAACAATAAGAAACGCCGCCGCCCAACCGCTAAATTACCACTGAAATGCAAGATACCCCGTCCTTGGGGTCACGAAAACTCCTTGACGTGCTCTATCAAGGGTCACTCGGACGCGCCCGAGGAACAGCAGCAGCACAGCGTCCGCCACATAGAGCGCTTTCTACTCCCTTCCGATGGGTGCTGCGGAGACCTGCCAGCGGGTGCAGCCCCTGCCCCTGCCCCTGCCCCGATCATGTTACCAGCCAGCGGCGACGTTGACCGGACCGCGACCTTTTGCCCCATTGGCCCCGTCTTGCTTATCAGCATCGCCGTGGGACTGGGTGTGCCGCTGCGACTGCCGCCGAAGCTACCGCTGGCGCGGCTGCTGACCGGCCGCCAAGGCTGGTGCTGGTACGGAAACGACACTGCGACCCCGCCACCGCCAACGCCTGGCGCCAGACCCGCGCCGCTTGCTGCTAACTGGTCCAGTGCCAGGCCAGCTGCAGACGCCGGTGCCCACGGCTCCGCCGCTTGCGGCAGCCCGTCCATGCCGCCAAAGCTGCCCCCGCCTCCGGACAGCCCGCCCGCAAAGCGCTGCTTGTAGTCGGTCGCCGCAAGCGGCACGCCGGCCAGGTCGCACGACAGCTGCACCGCCGCCTCCAGCACGCCCTGCCCGCTCGCCGCCGATACCGCGAAGCGCGTGCAGCCGTGCCGCGCTGCCAGCTCGCGAGCCAGCGCCTCCGACGCCCCAAACTCCGCCGGCGCCGGCGACACGTCGCACTTGTTCGCCACCAACGCCAGGTACGGCCGCGAGCCGCCGCCGCCCGCCGCGCCGTCGGCTGTCGCCGACAGCGCCGCCTCCACCGCATCCAGCGCGTGCCGCAGCCCCTCCAGTGAGGCTGCGTCCCCCGCGTCGTACACCAGCAGTACGGCCTGGGCGTTGAAGAGGTAGGCGCGCAGCGGCCCCGAGTCGTCGTTGGGCCGTCCCGTGGGGCAGTCGCTGACGTCCCACAGCTGCAGCGTGACGCTGACGTCGTCGCGAAGCGCCAGCTGGCAGGCGTAGAAGTCCAGGCCGCGCTGCCGCGCCAGGGTGGCGGAGAAGCGGAAGGCCTCGCCCTCCGCCATGCGCCGCACGAGGCTGGTCTTGCCGCATCCTGGCGCGCCGATCACCAGGACCTTGTAGCGCTGGCGGCTGACACCGCCGCCCGGCACAGTCGGCGGGTTGGCGAGAGAAGGGCCAGGGCCGGGGCTGGGGCCGGGGCTGGGGTCGGGCCTGAGGCCGGGGCTGCGGCTGGCGACTGGGCCGGCGATTGGGTGAGCGTAAACACCACGACTGGTGGAGTGGCTGCCACCAGGGCGCGGCGGGGCTGCCTCCGCGCTGATTGGCGGGAGGTGCGTGGCCATGGAGTGGGCCTCTACTGCTATGGCTGTGTCAAGGAGGCGGGGTCCATTGGTGTGTCCATTGCAGCCCCGAATAGCAAGTCACGCCGCGGCCGTGTCGTCGACACGGCTCTGAGCGTGCAGCAGCGCTGCTTCCCCGCCAGGGTCGCGGCTGAGGGTTTCGCAGCTTGTCACAATAGGCCAACTAGTCAAGAGTTACAACTATCGCTATCGCCGTGCCTGGTATTATTCAGGCCCGGCTTGTTCGATGCAGAAAGTCTTGACCCGACTCGCCCTAAACGTTCAGGTCAATCTGAGAAGGACCTTTGCTTCTTGTTACAATGATTTTAAGTTGTAATTAGGGGCCTACTCATGAGCAGGAAGAGGTAGCGACCCCCAAACTCAAAGCCTTGTCAAGCCGTCCGCACATATCAATGTATGGTTTTGCAAGCGTGCAAGTTAAGCTGGAGCTACTTGCCACGCTGGGCGAAACGCGGAACTCATCTGCATGGGCTGAACGCCCAAACTTTCCGCAACCAGCTACCAACTTTGCAGCTTCCAAAATTCCTTGGTGTCAATGCGTAGATATAATTGCAATGAGCTAGTATAGGGCCTCTCTCGTGACTCGGGCACGTCGTTTGATATTGCAGCGATGGCTGCGAAACCCCAACAAGCGGGCACCGGCAGAAAACCTCTAAATGAAAGCGAGGCAAAGAGCCAGAAGCGAACCCTAGAGCTATTAGCGGAGGACTGCAAGCGCATTTGCACAACCAACGTCGGGAAGCCCTTCACCACGCTCCAGGATGCCATTGAGCACCTCTTGCCATTCCATGTGAGTCGTTGGGTGGGGAAGGCGCTGAGCGCTAGCGGCGAGGCCTGGCCCGCGCCGTGGCAGTGCCCACTGCAGGCGGGGGGCACAACCCTCAACAGGCCCACAACCAATGAGAATGAAATCCCCCTCATCCCGCAGGTGCTGAGCAGCCTTTCTGGTGATGACGTGGACGAGGAGGAGGCTGCGGCGGCCGCGGAAGAGGGTGCGCGGCTGCTGTGCACGCGACGGGACCTGGCGCAGGAGCTGGCTACGCGGCGTGCGGTGGAGCTGCACGTGAAGGTGGACGAGATGCGGCAACGCCTGGTGAAGCTGGAGGACCGCTACCGCACGCGGCACTCCCGGCCGCTGCCGGAGGAGGAGCTGTTCATCGCGCAGGTGCGTGTCGGAGCGAATGGGGTCGGGGTCAGTGCGTGGGAGCCATGGTGGGCTAGGGCGTTTCGGAATGGATGGCCTGATGAGGTGGTGGCGGCTGGGGTTAAGGAGCTGAGCAGATGTCGGTGGATAGGAGGTGATCGGATGGTGCAGGGCGAAGGGCATCGGTAAGATGGATGGGGGAGGGGACTGCAGGGGCGTTGGGTTGCAGTGAGTACCGTATTCATGGGGCACGTGTGGACGGTTGTGACACCTTTACTCAAGAGACTGGAACATGTGACGGTGACAACAACGCGCGCTGTACGGGAGTCACCAAACTGGGCGATCATGTGGCCAGCACCTTCCAGGGCCACGGTTGGAGGTGTACGGTAGCACAGTGGTGGTGTATCGCTGTGGCCACAGCAACCTCTCGGGTGGACCTAGCTACCTTGGTCGGCACTCGGCATGATGGCGGCGCGTTGATTGCTCTGAAGCCCATTTCAGCGCGCTAACTGCTGTTGCAACACTGAAGGATACTTCCGCCCCTACAAGCCTGGACAAATACCTGCCAATCCTGTTTTGCCTCAGGTGTTGAAAGAGGTGTCGGAGCGGGCGCTCGAAGCGGAGCGCGCGAAGCCCCCCGTCATGAACTCAGATTCAGAGTCAGACTCTGAAGAGGGTGAGGACCCCACGCCGGGAGCTGCAGGCCAGCAGTAAGCTGCGAGGCACATGTGGCGCGTCAGAAACGTGCCCGGAGTTGTAAGGAGTTCCAGTTGACATATAAACGGATGCGATATGCACTGGCGTTTGGGGTCGCTACTAGCTGCTTGAACACCAGCGTCAAGCTGGGAGAATATGACGCCATGGACGGACACGCGCGGTTGCGATGTACAAGGACTATTGTGACGTAGGGTGGTAGGGCAACGCAACGGCATTGCAAAAGCTGGGAATGCCCTGGCGAACTTCCTGGATGTTGCCCTTGTGTCGAGCCTCGGGCTAATTGCGGCGGCGGTCTTGCAGGCGTTGCAGCGGCAGGAAAGGTGGCAGCAATGCGATGGCCGGCTATGATTCTCTGTGCGTTGAGTGAAAGCTATGCTCTGAGCAGTTATGAAACCTTACAATGGATACGGCCGCCCATCTGCCAGCCTGGGATTTCCCCATTGGGAATTTGGGATTGCCCCCCCCCCCCTCTAACCCACTTGGCACACGACACGTACACCGTGACGGGGCATGGATGCGGCAGACTCAAAGCGGCCGGTTTGTAGTTACGCCCTTTTCTTGAAACACATAAAAATCTAACATGTAGACTTAGGCACAGGCAGAAGCCTTCGATGTCTCTGCCGGTTCATTACCCCGACGACGGGGAGGCTTCCGACTATCTAGCTCTGCGTAAAAAGGTTCATGCTTTGAAAGGAGAGCACCGCACGGCCATACAGGAACAGCAGACGCACCGCGGAGTAAGCTGTCTTTGCGTCGCAGCTGGGGCCGCAAGGTGGTTTTGCTGTTTTCCGTCGTCCTTATCGGCTTGCATGTACTGTAGGCTGACATATCTACCTTGGCAAGTCGCTGCCAACAAGTTGAGGCAGTTAATGCGGCGCTGAATGCCGAGGTGCGTCCAGTTTGCTCGCGGCTGCTTACAAGGTGTCACGGGCTCAAGCCGCAGGCCAAACTTTGTTATTTAAATGACGTGCAAGTTTGAAACAGTCAGTCCGGGAAAGCTTCACGCCACCTTCCTCGCGCTGCCGTTCGCTCCATACGTCTGCCGGCCTCGTCTCCTCCCCCACCCCGCCCTTCGAGCGCAGGTGCAACAGCTCCGAGAGGAATCGCGGAAGAACACGGAGAGGTCTAGCAAGTACCGGAAACAAACAGAAAGGTAGCGGCCCGGGTGCCAACCATGGGTGTCTCTGGGAACCAGGGTGCCTGCAGCTCCGAGGTCGAAAGCCCCCAGCATGGTGTCGCAGTTGGATAGCGCGTTTCCTTACCTCTGTCGCAGGGAGCAGCAAAAGCTGCGGGATGAGGTGGAGCGGCTAACGGCAGCCGTGGCAGGTGTTGACGAGGGCTGGGCGGCGAAGCTCTCGGCCGCCGAGACCACCGCCTCCATCCGCATCAAGGAGCTGGAGGCCCAGATTGAGAGGCTGGGCCAGGATAAGGTCAGCTGACGCCGTGTGTTCCTCCCTACACACCCATGCCCTACGCCTCCACACCTTATCCCAACACCGTTGCACTTCGCAAACTGAGCATGCCACCGGCCGGCCATGCGCAGGAGGCGGCGCTGGCGGCCCAACGCGAGGAGCACGAGGCCAGCCTGCAGGACATCGACGAGTGGTGCCGCGGCGAGATCGAGGCGGTGCAGCACAACGCGCGCGTGCAAGCCGTCCAGGCGCACGAGGCGGTGGAGCAGTGGTGAGTGGCGCGCTGCAGATGCACGTCACTCGGCGCTGCTGCGTGTCTTGTGACATACACAGCACGTGCGCACAGGATGCATGCTGGATTCCCATGCCGTGCTCCTACGCGAACCTAAATGTGGTACTATCAGCGTCTTTAACTAAGATGCCCGGATATGCAGGCAGCGCAAGTACGATGATGTGAAGGCGGCCTACCGGGACCTGGAGTTGACGCGGGGCCGCCTCACACGCCAGCTGGATGAGGTGAGGGCTCGGTAGCCACAGTCTCGTTCGGGGCACCGGGCCTGGCGGGGCCAGTCACAATCTCCGCCTGTGCACGGAAGTCACAGAGCTGGGTGTAGCTGTATGCTGCTGATGCAAAAACTGGCTGCTAGCAAGCGCGCGCGGTGGCAGACACAGCGCCATGGCACACATCACGTGTCACCAGAAGGTGCTGCGCGCCACGCGTGCAGGCGAATGGGCAGCTGCAGGAGCGGGAGGCGGAGGTGCAGCAGGCCAGGGAGGCCATCATGCGCCTCAATATGCAGCAAGCCTCAGCGGCCGCGGCGTGGGAGGAGGCGAAGCGCGCGATGGAGCAGGCGCACGCCGAGCAGGTGTGCGGTTCGGTGTTGCCGGGACGCAGCAAGGTCCTGCCTCGCTACTCTTGAGCCGCTTGGCTTGCATCCGTTTGGTGTCCATATCGGGGGTGCAAAGCAGTGCAGATGCACGCATGGCATGATGAGACTGGAAGAGTTGACACAGGCCGGTGCGGTGGGTGTGTCCTGGTGTTTCCTGGCGGCATTTGAGGCATGCACGCTGTTGCGCCGCCCCACCTTGCTTTGCCCCTTCCCTTGCCTCGCTTTCGGCCAGTTGGAGGCCAAGCGGGAGCAGCACGCGCAGCAGCTTGTGCACATTGAGGAGCGGCTGCAGCAGGTGGTGGCCAAAAAGGACACCGCCATTGCGTCCCTACGCGCGGAGCTTCAGGTACGCGACCAGAGGGACAAATTATTGTGGTGAAGCCGCTGCCAAGTAACCTGGCGCTGCTGCATTGTGAGCAGAGTGGTGCATCGAACAGGAGCCTGGCGCGCAGCGCCTGTTGTCTCGATTCTGATCCTGACATAGCACGTTGTTGCTTTTGCGCTGTTATGCAGAAAACGTATTCGACACTTTTGCCTCTCAAGAGCATGTAGTAGCCATGTGGCTGCTACGTGCTTGCCCGTGGCGTGTACAATGACAGGAGCAGCGAAGAGGGTATTAAAGCATTGCCTTCGTTGGCAACACGCTATTAGAGAGAAATCGTTGATGTAGCTCCGTGATAAGCGGCTCTAGCCCTGGGGCTGTCAGGTCTTATGGTTTAGGGTTTTCCCCGCTCGGCCTGAGGTGCAAGGAGTGGCGTGAGTTTCCACCTTTTGAGCCATGAGGGAGGTGCGGTAGGGCCCCCTGTTATATATACGTATGTCTGCCATTCTTTCCATTGCTTGTGTGTGCCAGGGAGTTGATCAGAAAGTGAAGGTGGAGTGCATGGAATGAGGTAAAGGATGAACACGGGGAGCTGCGCTTATTTCCGTTGCCGGTTGCACCAACCGCCGAATCGCAACGGGAATAATGAATCCGTCCGTTTTCATCCATACCGTATTTGTTAACACCCGTTTATGCTCTCCACACACCCATGTTGCCGTGCCTGGCTTGCCGTGCCGTGAATGGCGCGCGGCTGGCCGTTAGGACTTGGGAAGCTGTGCGACACAGACGTGCACATAGGGCGTGATGCCGTTGGTGAGGGGTAAAGAGTGTGCATGAGTTCATGGGTGCGTGTGCGATTGGGGCCGTGATCGACTAAGACGTCCTCTGTGTTGAGTCAGGCACCGGCTGTAACGAATCGGGGCGGCAGTGGCTGGAGGGCGGGCTGAGGTGTAACACGAGGGACTTAACCGCCTGCTTCAGGGGGAGGTCGCGCCACTCAGGGGTGTTGTTGAAGGCTTGAAGCGCACTGTTCACTGTTCAGCAGCGCAATGAGCGTATCGATTACCTGCAGCACCAAGTGCACTCCCTTGTGGCCTTGTGGGCCACATCCGCGAGGTGGGCCCCGAACGCCTTGCACACCGCTTGGTGGAGAGGGCTGGCTGGCTGATTTTCGGAGGACGACGGCAGCGCTCCGGCGACTGCCCCCGCCATCGGCAACAACTCGCACGGCAACAGCAACAGCCCTGCGCCGGAGACGCCGGCGGCCGCCGCCACCATGGAGATGGACGACGGCGGCGCGGGCACACACCAGCGCGCAGGAGCAGCAGCAGACGGCGGGCGCAGAGGGTGCCTCAGTCGCCGCGGCGGCCGCGGCCGGTGCCGCCGTGGTGCCGCCACGACGGCCGGAGCCAACGCTAGGCCTGGGCCTTCGGGCGCCAACCCGCGCGGCACCCAGCCGCCGCCAGCAGCCGCTGAACCGATTGACGCGGAGGACCCGATGTCGGAGGCCCTGGATGCCTCCCGGGCGCCCTTCGTTCAGGAGCTGGCCGATGAGTATATCGGCAAGCACTATCCACTCGCTGGCCGCGATGTGAATGATGGGCCGCACGCAGGTGGTGCGGTATAGACGGCTCCTATGTGTTGTGTATCGATGCCGTGTGCTTGGCCAGGAGGTCATACACTCATACGGCTTGGTCCGGGCTTGCCGTGCGGACTCCCTTGGGCAGCTTGGTTGGTGCAATCGGCAACGGAAGTAAGCGCTGTTCCCCATGCGTAAGGCTTTGGCGCTCGGGCCCGCCATCATCTTGTGGTTGCGGGATGCGTGACCTTGAACACCTGGTACGGAGGTGGTGCCCTGGTCCGAAACGCCAGGCACGTAGCTGGGCGGCAGCAGGTAGGACGAGTATGGCGCAGCTGAACTGAAAGCTACTGAACGGGATAACGCTTCACATTTCAAAAGCATATTTGAAGTAAGGTACTTGAAAGGAGATAACTTTGCACCGTGCACAAGCACAGCGAAGGATGCGAAGTCGTGCGTGCCCGCGCACAAAATTGCAACGGTTCTGGGCGGGGGACATAAGGGAGTGGAGGTTTGCGAAACTCGGCAGATTGCTGCACCCGGGCTGCACCAGTCAGACCCAGACCACCCCGCGCTCAACTCTCTGCCGCGTAACGAATGGACAATGTGCATCGGCAGCCTTGTTAGACGTGAACTCATGCGCACCGGCGCTTCAGAGCCCAGCTGTGTCAGTGCGCATGTGTTGAATGTGGAGACATGTCCCGACATGTCCACGCCCGGACGCGCAACTTAGCCCTCCCACCCTTTGTTTGTGCTTATTACGTCATAAGTCTCATAACGTGCACATATGAGCCTCGTACTGCTGCGTTTGGCCCCTAGTTCTGCTTGTGGGGCGCTTCCCGAAATCCGGCAGGATGGGCTCCCGAAACCCGACGGACCCCCCAACTTTGGCGGCCCAGAACTTCCTCACCAGACACCCCCGTAGGAAACTAAAAGTACGTGCATAATGCTCTGCTAAAGCTCTGTAATTTTTCGCATTTAAACCTGAGCTTTCTACCCCCCCCCCCGGTGCGAAACACAATGGCGAGCGCCCGCCCAGCGTCCTCGTCATCGCGCAGCGAGCGTCCTCGTCATCGCGGCGAAAAAGGAGACATTTACATGTAGTACAACAAAGCTTTGTGTAGCCTGGTGTCTGTTGCATTGCGCTTCGGCGAGACTTGATACGGAGTGAGTCAGTTGTGCGCCGCGTTTTCATATCTTTCATTTCTCACAAGCTCAATTCACATAGAATACAGTAATACATAACACGGTTGCAACACGCTCCTCGGTCAAGGCGTACTGTCGCACCTGAGTCGCCCCGACACCGAGCGCTGGCTCCCAACAACGTTTTTTAAGTGATGAATGTATCTTGTATAGGCTTGAGAAATCGATTGAAAGAGGCCCGTAGGCTGCGTTAAGCCCGCAGCGGGGCGTTTTCCGGCAGCGAGTTCAGGAGGGCCGACATGCCGAGCTTAATCTCAAACTGTTTCGGCACTTCAGCACCTCAGGATGCATCAAAGGAAGCCAAAGAACGGCCGCAGCAGCCACAAGCCATTGGCGGCCGTGCCACCCCCGCGGAGGGTCACACGGCGCCGGGCCGGCCCTCCACTGCCGAGAGCGTGTTGAGCACACGCACCAGCGTTACGAGCGATGGCCACATCCACCCACCATACATGAGCGCCATGGATACCGTGCGCTCCTCCGCTCTGTTCGAGCCCGCGCACGCGTTGAATACGATGGGGTCGCACCGACACTCCGGAGGGCAGTCCCGGCCAGCCAGCGCCGCCCAAGCCAAGATGGGCAGCGACCAGCCGCCTCCTGCCGTCACACAGGCGTACAAGTCGCAGGTGGGGTGGGCAGGGATTCTCACGGTGCGCCATCCAAACGAGCGGAAACGTCACCTGCGCCTGGGTTATGGCCTAGGGGCGCCATGCACAGTCGCATAGTGCTCTTTCACCAGCTTGAACCGCGTGTGCCCTGACCGCTCCCCGTGCCCCCGCACTCAGCCTCCCACTTGTAGTCTGCGAATCCCTCAACACTCCTCGCCCATCTCTTCAATTATACCATCCTATTCAACACACACAATCCGCTTCCATACCTGCGCAGAACGGGCCCCGGACGACGCTGTGGACGCTGCCGTGCGGCCCCTTCCAGCGCCTCAACGTGGTCGACGGAGCCCCCGTGAACCAGGCAAGCGCACGACACGTGCATACGCACATTCTCAACCAGCCACCCGCTTTCCCACCTGCCTGCTTTCCGCGCCTCGGCCTCACCCTTGCGTGGCCACCTGCTGACGTGCCGCCGCGCAGGAGTACATTGAGGGCCTGAAGCCGCTGGAGGGCGGCGGCGAAGTGGCCAGCGAACTCCTGGAGCCCAAGGACCGCCTGTGGCGCCAGGTGCACGGAGTCAAGCTGTCGCTGTGCGACGTGACGCAGGTGCGGGCGGAGGTGTGGGAGGCGGGAGGAGGGATGGCCGTACATGCATGCCGGAGTGTTTGATTTAATGGTGAGGGGCTGAGGGGCGCGGGCCCGAAGAGTACGGTAGGTCCGAAATTGCCATCCAATCGTCGCCTGGACTGGGAGGCCGGGAGGGGGCTGCTAAGACGAGAAGTCCAGGCAACTCTACTGAGAAGGGGATGGAGGGTAGCCGTTCATAGAGACAGGAGTAGCCCAACCGAAAACGAAGGGAGGTGGGGCCAAGGGGCATGAGAGTAGTGTGGTAGGTAGCGTGTATCGGGGTACACACGGGGGACAAAACGAGGTGGCAGATGAGCGAGGTGTTTGAGGAGGGTGCGGCGGGACGGGGAGCTGGGGGCGTGGGCGAGGTGCGCGAGCGGGGGCAGCAGCAGAGGCGGTTTAGCTCGCATTCTGTAGCATTCCAGGGTGCCCGTTGCCCGTTCGGAGACTCCCAAGCTCATCCTGCCTGCCGCCGGCCCGCCTGCCGCGCAGTATGTGGGCTATGTGCGCCACCACCTGCGCGGTGGCGACCAGCACTCGCACCACCACGAGATCTGGCGCATGTTCCTGGTGGTGGCGCCAAACAACGAGGTGGGGAGGCGGGGGTCACGGGGCGGGGGAGCTGGGTGAGGTGGGTGGGAGCCTGGCGGGGCCGCAGGAACGCGCACGGCAGGTGGCGTCTTCGCGCAGGGAAGCCACCGCGGGGTGTTGGCTATGGTGGGTAGGGCGGCGGTGGAATGGCAGGGGGAGGAAATGAGGGGTTTAGGCTTCCAGCCGCGGAAGTGTGCGTTGGTGCAATACTGTTATACTGGTCAAGAATGGCTGGCTCGGGCGGCGACCACGTGGGTCGGGGTCGGGCGGCGACCACCTGGGTCGGGGTGGGGCAGGGGAACGTGGCTGCTTGCGGGGCAGCCAGGGGCCGGCAGGTTGAACCTCACCGGCGGCTAAAAGCTGCAGTGTAGGGACTGATGAACTCTGCCTGCGCATGGCCGCGCTTGCGCTTGCCGCAGGGCGCCTGGCTGTGGCCCGTTGGGAGAGAGGTGAGTGGCGCAGCCTGTGCGGTGGTCGGGAGGGCCGTTCAGCAGTCCCCAGGGTGTGCTGGGGCCGTGCTAGAAAGGGGCACCGCAAATCAAGTATCGTGTCGGCCATTGCTGCCGCGTATGCTGTATGCATTGCACCGCACCTGCCCGCACCAGGACCCAGTCCTCATATCTCGTTGGGACTGTTGCGAGGAATTCTCCCCCGCTGCCCTGAATTCAACTTGTGTGCGTGTGGTGCAGACGGACTTTGAGAACATGGCCACCCTGGACCTCAACATGGCGAGTACCAGTGGCAGTGCACCCCGGGACCTGTGTGCGGGGGCGCTCGGTGATGGGTTGGGCGGCGGACTGCTGGCCGCGGGGCGGGGGCGGGCTCGCGCAACAGCGCATTACATGAAGTGTTAGACCCCGACATCGGGGTTTGTGCCTGTCAGGTGGCCCCACGTGCTTGCAATCTGCCGCACCCATCTCCATGCTCCCCAACACAACGCCGCACCCCTTTCTACTGGACTAAACTACCCCGGCCCCCCTCCCCAGCTGCCTGCTGCTGGCGGGGCTCCCTGACCCCCGCTCACTTGGCCCACACCCCCGCACACACCTGTCGCCTTGCCCCTGCAGATCCGCTGCACGGTGTGGAAGGAGGGCGTGTGCTGGCTGGACCTGTCCAACTCCAACCTCACAGCGCTGCCGCCCGACCTGCACACCATGACCTCACTGTCGCGACTGGAGCTCCAGGTGTGCGGCGGGTGGGGGTTAACGTTGAACCAACCAACCCCGTAAGGAAACAGTCGCGCGGCAAGGAGAACTGCAGCTGCATAAGCGAGTCGTTGTACATCGGGTGGGGGCGGGTGGGGGCAGGGGCGGGGCGGGTGGGGGCGGGGGCGGCAGGGAGCAGGGGGCAGGGGGCAGGGGGCAGCCGGAAGTAGAGCATTTGCAAGGAGGGGGTTGAAGGGACAGCGCGGGCATGAGGCCCAGTGTGGGCTGATGTAGCCCGGATGTATTTGAAACCCAGAACCTGTTCTACGAGGCGGGCATCAGAGGCGGGACACGCGGAGGCAGGGGCAGTGACGAGGGGCGCATGCGTACGCATGCTTTTTGTTGGTGGGGCTCCACACGGCTTCATGACAAAGCGCAGGGCATACTTGATTTAGTTCCTGTTTTGTGTTTTGGTTTGGCTTCCTCGCTTGACCTTCGACCGCAGTGCAACCGCCTGACCTCGATACCGGACTCCATCACGGCGCTCACCAATCTGGACTACCTGAGCTGCCACAGCAACAGCATCCAGACCGTCACGTGAGTCGGGGCGCAAGACGGTCTGCAACTCTTTGCGGGCGGATGCAGCTTAGTCTTGAAGCGTGGACGGGGATGCGGGGCAGCACGGCGCCAGCAAGCGGTCATGCACCCGGCTCACGGATCATATAACGCCGCGCATCCTTCTATTTCTGTTTTCACGTGCAGGACCAAGCTGACGGAGCTGACCCGGCTGCGCTGGCTGTCGCTGAACGCCAACGAGCTGACTGTGGTGCCCAACGTACCGACCAGGCGAGCAGCGCGCGCGTGCTCCGTACGCAAAGTTACAGACCGTGCCGTACCTGTTGCTGCAGTCACAGACTCGCTAAGCTGGCCCGCTACTCGTACCTGCCGCCCGCACCTGCGCAGCGGGTTGGCAGCTGTAGTCCAGCCACTGGAGCCAACATTAGCATCCCGCTTCCTGTACAGCTATCTGACATGCCACCGGACTGTTTGTTACCAACGCACACCCTGCAGCTTGGAGCGGCTGTCGCTGCACATGAACCAGATCGCGGGGCTGGCCTACTGCCAGGCCAACGGCGGCACCGGCGAGCTGCCCACAGAGGACAACGGCGACGGAGGGCCGCTGGCGCGCTGCACCAACCTGATTGTGGTGTCGCTGTTCACGAACAAGGTGCGGGGGGGCGCATGGGGAGGGGCCCTTGCTGGGACTATCGTGAGCCCGTGTTCACCGGTTCCGCTGTGATGGCTGGTGTCGCTGGCAGCCACCACGCCCCAGCCACGCGCCAGCCACACACCACACCCGCACTGCTCGGTGGCGCAACCGGCACGTAACAGTGTCACTCTTCTCTCCTCTGGTGCCTTCTAGCGCCACGCCCGCGAGCGCGTCCCACATCAAGCCCCAGAAGCACAACCACGCACTTGACCCAGTTGCTCAGGAAGTGGAAACATTTAACCCCCGCCCCCAACACCCCGCACCCACATCCCATGACACACCGCCATCGCCTAACCAGCCGTGCCTTCACACCGCGCCCCGAATGTCCGGAACCCGCAGATCCCCTACATCCCGCGCGCCACTATTGCGATGTGGAAGCACATTGACCGCCTGTCGCTGCAGCGCAACCAGCTGCGGGAGGTGCCCGAGGAGATCTCCCAGATGGACATGCTGGAGCACCTGTGGCTGTACGGCAACAAGCTGACGAAGCTGCCCGAGGGCCTGGGCCAGCTTAAGAAGCTGTCCAAGCTGTGGGCCAACAACAACCAGCTCACCAGCCTGCCGGAGAGCCTGGGCAACTGCGAGGCGCTGGAGGAACTGTGAGTGTGTTGAGAAGGCAAAGCCGAAATGGGCGACGCTGTCCGTGCGAATGCGCAAGCACACAGCGGGCCGCGAGTATGTGTAGGGGGGTTGTGTGCCCGAGCCCAAAGAGTTGGGGGTGACGTATACCCTGTTTGCCCACGCCCTGAATGTGGTGCCGTTCCGCGTGCTGCTGCCGCCGCAGATACCTCGCCAACAACCAGCTGACGTCGCTGCCGTGTGAGGCGCTCATGGCGGGCTGCAAGCGGCTGTCCAAGATCCAGATCAACGGCAACGAGGGCCTGGATCCAAGCAAGTTGCCGCCGGAGATCCAGGAGATGCTGCTGCTGTGAGAGGGGCGGGCAGCTGCAGCGGAGCGTGGAGGCGTGGAGCCGCAAACGTGTGTGTCCGCGTGACGTGAGGGGTGCATGAGCCACCGTCAGCTCAGCCAATAAAGGCCAAATGAGTAATGAGTAATGGGCGGCCAATTCATGAGGCATTTTTGGGGGAGATGATGGTTAAGGGGCGAAACAAGGGTAGGGGCGCGGGCATCTTGGGCGGACGTGCAGTCGTGCAATGCTGGGAAATGAAAACGCGAGCGCGGTAACCAAGGTGGCTGGGGACGGGAGGGATGCGGACGGGAGGGGTGCGTATTGTGAACATAAGCCAGCTAGCTGGCCATATACGGTAGCTCCATGCTCTCCTCGCACACGCACTGCCATTTCAGCGGCAGCTGTTGCGGCACGTGAGCTTAAAGGGTGTTTCGTAGCACGCGAGCTGCCGGCATGGACCCTGAATGGGTGCTGATACAATAAAGTGCCGAGCAATACTGGCTCCTGAGCCGGCGTTGCATGCACCCGTGTACAGTTTGCTGGCTAGGTAAGGACCTGGTAGGCTGCGCAGTAGGCGCTCGGGCGTCACAGCATCCCGGTGGTTGCGACACGCGCAAGGGTGCGTGCAACCACAGGGTTCTTGCAATTACATTGAATGGTTGTGTTGAATCAAACAAGTTGAACTGCGCCACCTGCCAGTGCTGCGCACAAGGCAGGTGTGGAACAAACAGTAAGCTGGCGCGCTGAATGTGTAGGTTGGCCCACGGCTGGCGTTTGACCTGTGCGGTGCGGCGGGCAATGCCACACAATTCTTCATGCGAGATAGTACTGCATCCGTGCTCGTATGTGTGATGAGCGTGTTGTGCCTTAATTGCTCCGGGGACGTTGATTGCTTTTCTAGCACTTGACTGTGGAGGGGCTCAGCCCCTTTTCCCGTGAACGGGGAACACTTGTCTAGCACCGCAGCCGCATGCATGCATCCGCGGCCGTGTGTCGTATGTCACAGCTTCCAGGCACATTCTTTTTGCGTGGAGGAACTGGAATGGGGGAATGCTATTTGATTCGGAATCGTGGGCTTTGAAGGGCCGCTGGGAGCACTTTGCAGTGCTTGCATGAAAGAGTGCACTTGACTTCGAATTACTGCTGGTCTGCTGTATACGTCTAGTGCCGCCAAGAGACGCGGCATGCTGTAACGTTGGGAAAAGGTGAGGCCCTGGCTTAGACCACGGCTGTCGTCTCACACTGTCTCACATGTAACCTCTTTCAGCTATGGACGGCATTTGGGTCTGCCAGGAGGCTTGCCGAAGGTTGGGGTGTGTGGGTGCCGCCGGTTGAGGGCGCGCTTGCTACTTTGCTAGTCATTCTGTTGAGAGACTGACAGGCTGCAGCGCCGTGTGTCGGGCCACAGGTAGAACCTCAGCTGTAACAAGCGGGCTCTCCCTCTTGCCCCAACCCTGTCGGCACCACGCCCTGTGCAGCCCTTTCCCCCAGCCCCCAGCGTGGCCGCCTAACGCTCCCCGCCTCCTGTCAAGCCAGAAACAGCTACAAGAGCTAGCATCTCTTGCCAATGCGCGTTCAGTTTGCAGACCTTGCGAGGGCAACGGCAAATTGAGTTATCCTCCCACGGGTGACGATGCGCAGACTTATTTTTGTGTGTACAAACAATCATGTCCTTAATTGTAAGACCGAGCATAGGCGCGGTCGAGTGCTGGTTGCAGCGAACTTGGCCCCATCAAAGTTGCATCCAATCCGGAGTCTGCGGGCGCTCGTTTCTGCACCCCTCCGAATCTACGCGGTCTTTGCCAGCCTTTTGACCGCCTTTTATAACTTAGGAGCCTCGTGCAAGCAATTAGGCTGCCCGTTTTGCCGACCATGTTTGCCCTTCGCGCTCCTGTGGCCCGGCCCTCCGCCGCTCGGAGTGTGCAGTCTGGTGTAGCCAGCCGTGTGCAGGTGCGCAGTGATCGCATACACGGCGCTCTGGTTTGGCGCGGCGCCAACCGGAGGATTGCTCCTTGCTTGCAGCGCGTCGTGCCCCGCGCGGCTAAGACCGAGGAGGTTGAGGCTGCTACCAACGGTGCCGCTGCCTCGAACGGCCATGCTTCGGCCAACATGATGCAGTTCGACGAGCTGTCTGATATCATTCGGTGAGCTTAACGCCAGCATGCGGCAGCAGGACTCGTCGGAGGTCTCTCAGCCTCGCCGGGGATGGGGAATCATCTTGGAATGTTGAATTGGTCTGTAGATCAGGGGTTGCGTCCTGAGAGCGAGCAACGCTCGTGAGCGTTGAGGGCGTGCACCGTCAGCGCACTCGCCCGGGAAAAAGAGCAACTGGGTGCAAGCGCGTGGCCCTGGCCACAGGCAAGTCACAATTTTTACTGCATCAGTTGCTCAATTGGGCGCCCGCTGCGTGCAGGCTGGTGCATGATACCGACATTGTCGAGTTCGAGCTGAAGAGCAAGCGTTTCAGCCTGAGCGTGCGCAAGAAGGAGGCTCTGCAGGCTGAGCAGGCGGCTGCCTACCAGGTTGGCAGGGGGGCGCAGGAAACGCATAGGGGGGTTTGGAACCGTGGGCGCGGGGTGACAGCCGTGTTGAAGAGGACGGGTGGGGAGTAGGTTTGGACAATTTGCGCGCACCTGCTCTTAGACCTCAAGCCTACCGCCTGTGCAGTTCGCATTGCGTTAACTAACTGTGTTTGCGCTTCGCCTTGTACAGGCCATGCTGCCCCAGATGCTGGCGGCTGCCCCCGTGGCCCCCATCGCTGCCCCCGTGGCTGCCGCCCCTGCCCCTGGTGCGTGCCTTGGGAGCGGGGACATGCGGCGGATGGGATGCGCATGCATGAGGAGCCCGAACCTAGCAAATCTGACTTGAAGCTATCCGCCCGCAACGATATGGGTTGTTGCATCTGCGCCCGGCCAAACACAGCTGCCGCGAACACCGCTCCGTAGAGTATTCCCCGCACATGTTTACGTCGGCGGCAGCTCCCAGCCCGCATCTGCGACCGCCCCGCCTCCTCCTTATCCTCGAATCGTAAGCGCCTGCTCCGGCCTGCTCGTCCTCGCAGCCCCGGCGCCAGCTGCCGCCCCCGCGGCACCGGCCGCCGCGCCAGCGCCCGCCGCAGCGCCCAAGGGCATTGAGGTTGCCTCTCCCATGGGTGGCACCTTCTACCGCAAGCCTGCCCCCGGTGAGCCGGAGTTCGCCAAGGTTGGCGACAAGGTGAAGAAGGGCCAGACCGTGTGCATCATTGAGGCCATGAAGCTGATGAACGAGATCGAGGTGAGATGAGCGGTGTTGGTGTGGCGAGGCGGTGGTGGGCACTGCAATCGTGGGTGGCTAGGGTGGGTGGGTGGAAGGAGGCGATGGGGACACCGCAGGAAAGGGACCTTGGAAATCGGGCCGACGGAAACGGAGCAGTGCCAGCCTGCAGCGACCAAATTGCGGCCTGCTGCGCATTGGGCTTAGTCGTGGCTGTGGAGTAGGAAAGGTCGTACTAGTTGGACGTGGCGGTATGCTACTGCTCAGTTGTTCACGAGCCGAGCAGCGCAGCTGAGGCTATCAGCATTCACGAGAAGATCAGCACTCATGCAAACATGTCCAAAGAGCCGCAATATCGTAGTTCTGTTGCATCATGTGTCGTAAGAACCATGCAACACGGGGACAAGGCAACTTGACCATAACGATGTTGCAGATGCCAGCCACCCTACAGCTAGCCACTCACACGGATGCTCGCGGTGTTGCTCTCCTAACACGGCTTCGTCTCTGGATGCCTTGCTTCCCTTGTGCTGCAGGCCGAGGTTGGCGGTGAGGTGATCAAGTTCCTGGTGGAGAACGGCCAGCCCGTGACTGTGGGCCAGCCCATCATGATCATCAAGCCATAAACGGCGCGGCTTGAAGCAGTCGCATCGCGCAGCGGTGCGCATCAGGCGTGCATGTCTGGCGGCGTGGCGCGCCAGTCCCGAAAGGCAGGCCTCGGCGACAGCAGCAGTAGCGGGCGCTGGCAGCGGCGGTTGCCGCTGCAGCGCGCTGCGCGCGCCGGCGGGGCTCCTCAAACAGGGCGCGTCGGTGCGCTGTCGGGCGTGCTTGTGCAGAAAGGAGCGTGTTTGCCGCTGAGGAGGTTCACGAGGCGGGTTATGCACGGGCGCTCTGTCGCGGCGCCCAGTTGATGCCTGATGCGTGCCTTCCAGGCATGCGATGTTCGGCATGTTACGTACGCAGCTACTTGAATGGCTACGTGGCTTTTAATGGAGGGCCGGTCGCATCTGTTACTCGTGTGGGGTCTTTGTCGGACATCATCTTGCGGCGTGTATCTATTGGCCGGCACGTGGGTGCAAGCCGGAGAGAACTGCGAGGTGGATGGGTGAGCCAGGAACTGGCGACCGGCTGCACGCCTTATTGGGCACGGATAGGGTGCGCCTGGGCAGCTTAGCGGGTTGGCGTGGTCTAAACATACTTGCCCGCGGCCACAGTCGCGAATCACAATTTTGGAGTCACAGTGATGCGAAAGTGCGCCGCCACCGCTGCGGGAGGTTCTGGCGTGTACGTGGTGTATTGTGGGTCTTGTGGTTGTGGATGGTCATCCTCGGCAAAGGAGACGTCGAATGTTGGATGTATGGTGTGGAGCTGCTTGCTCCCGTGTATGGGTGAAGGGAACGGCTCGCATGTGCGGGACCGAATGTAAGACACAAACTGATGGTAGCGTCCCGGTTGCGCCGCTGGCGGTGTCCTCCGCACAGTTACAACCAACTCGACAGGTGGTCGGAACGTCGGGATGCCAGCCAGAAGCCCTGAAGCCACCCAGTCCTGCGGCGGCGCACCCACACTGCCCGCACATGGAGTGACGAAACCGGAGCACCGTGTGTGCGATGCGCTGCGCAACAGCCCCCTCAGCTCCATTGGCTGACCTACTCGCCCATGTTGCACTGTGCTGTTGTGCAGACAGACGCCCCAACCCTGTTCTACATACCGGTAACCTGAGCCAAGCCAACACCCCTGAAGCCAAGAAGAGGTTCCGCCCAGCCGCCCACATTGGGTGGGACACGGAGACACCAGGACGCCTGGGGCCGTAGGGCGCCAGGCCTGACGAGGACAAGCGGAGCTGGGGTCACGGAGTGGCTTGGGCCGCCCCATTACAGGGCGCCTTCGGGTGCTGGGACTGTCCCCTCTGTAACATCCGCATTCATTACAGGCGAAGAACGAGCTGGCCGAATTACAAGACGCTAATTGAAATGGCACACGACAGTATGAATACGGAGATTCTATAGGCAGGCTTGTGCAGCCCGCTAAAATCCCTCCCATGTCACAAATACAGGAGTGGTACCCGCCACCACACTCGTCCGTTCTTCGCACCACGACACAGACAGAAAAGTCACGGAAAGGGACGCACAGCTAAGGGATGAAGAACATAGTCAGTGGGGTACTTGAGAAAAGCATCCCCGTATCACGCGCGCAAAGAAGACGCAGCCCTCCGAGTGTTTCCAACAAATGCGCAATGAAAAGCCAAGGACCGGACAGGGTTGCTCAAGAGCTAACCGTTGTCCTCCGGCGCCACCTCTACAAAGCGGTACCATGGACACATCCAAAAAGCTAATCATGATCGCCACCTCCCACACACCTTCCATATCCACACCGCCTAGGCAGCTGACGCTATCAAGCCGTCAAAAGCAAACACAGTTCATGCAAAGCCGCAAGTCGAATCACACATGTCCTGCAGAGACGGGCCGCGCGGGCCAGCCGGCGTGCTGAGAGCGGACGCGGAACAGCACAGCCCCGCGTCGTGACACCCATACGCACTCATACGCACTCGTGTCCCCTGCCTGGCCAGCCCACGACGGCAGAAGCCACCTCCGCATGGACCCCAAGCGTTTTACTGGGGCGGGGTCTCATTCATCAGCTGCACCAGCTTGGACTGCTGCTCCGCCAGCTGCTTCTGGCCGCTCATGAGGTTGCGCTGGCCCTCCGCCAGCTCGCGCTGCACCTCGGCCAGCCGCTCCAGGGCCTGGGCCAGCTGGTCGCGCTCCTTCTCCAGTACCGCCTCGCGCGCGCCCGGCGCCGCAGGCATACCGCCGCCGCCCATGATCGCCTGCTGCGGCGCAGCCTGCAGCTGCTCCTGCGCAGCGGAGGCAAGGCAACAGGGACGAATTCGTCAGCACGCCTACACACGCTTTCAGTGAGCAGTTACACAGCCTCTAAACTTCGCTGTGCCCTTTCCCACAACACGTATCCAGTGACCATAGACGCATGTTTGAAGCCGGGCGGCATGCAAGCCACCATAACTGATGACTCTGACACTCGTGCCTGGCCCCCTCGCTCTCGTGCGAGGGGTTTGGTTTAGTTTGGGCTGGTATTTACAGCCCCCCCCAAAACACAAGCTTTCTCCCCTCCGCACCTGGTCGTCGTCCTCATCCTCGTCGTAGTCGTCAGGCACGGCGCCGAAGCGCTCCACGATGTAATGCGCGGCCTGCTCGATCTCCTTCTTGGTGGCGTCGGTGTCGCCGGCGCCCACGTTGCGCTTGAAGAGGCGTGCGAGCACGTTGCCCTGCTTGGCCTTGGGGTCGGCCGCGGGCGCGTCACGCAGGCACTCCTCAAACACCTCGCGCAGCGTCTCCTCGTCCATGTCCTCGTTCAGGATCTGTGCGACAGGTGGCAGTCAGGGGGTTACAATCATATGTAGCGAAGGAAATGATAGACGGGAGGTGGTGGTGGTTATAGATAACCCCCCCAAACTACGGGGGGAGGGCAGGGTTAGGCGCAGCGACACGGGAGTACGAGGTTGTGCTCGTGCCAAAACACAGGCAAGCAGCAATCCAGTGTGGAAGTGCTGGTAGGACAAAACGAAGTGCGGGGCGCTTCCCAAGCATTGAGGCGGTGGGGTCGCTTACCGTGAGCAGCTTGCGCTTCTCCTCGCGGACCTCGGGGCTGTCGTCCTTGTCGTCACCCTCGCCCGCCCACTGGCGCAGCAGGTCGCCCAGCTTGGCGTCCGAGATGTAGTTGGGCGAGAAGCTGCCCAGCAGCGAGCGCCACTTGTCGCGCATGAGCTGGAAGAGCTCGGTGTGGATGCCCACCGTCTCGTGCGTCTTCTCCTTGACCTCGGAGAAGGCGTCCACGATGATGGCGAGCAGGAAGTTGAGCAGCACCATGTACACCAGCAGCTCGTAGCTCCAGAACCACAGGGCGCCGGCCACGCTCTGCAGGCCGCCCAGCGCACGAAGGTCGGAATTGACGTCGATGTTGCCCAGCAGGATCTCAAAGCAGGTGTTGATGGCGTCGCCAAAGGTGGCGAAGGCCTGTGGGGCAGGGCGAGAAACGGCGGCAACATGCGCGTAAGTAAACACGGGCCGCCAGCTGGCGAAGCGCGTGGCATGCAGTCCTCAAGCTGGGATTAAGCCCTGCACAGGCAAGGCGCGGGCAGGCAGGTGCACGCACCGGAATGGCGTTGCCGAAGATGAGGTGGCCCATCATGGCGTAGCCCACGAACACCATGCCCGCCACGATGGCGAAGTGGCACAGGTCGGGGCCAGCCAGCCACAGCGAGCGCGTGACCACACCCAGGCGCGGCTGGAAGTCCATCAGCTTGAGCACGCGGGCGATCAGCAGCAGGATGTTGATGCCGTTGAGCGCAAAGTACCTGTGCGCAGGCAAGGGTTGCACGGGCAAGCACACCGCTTAAGGCAAGCACCCCGCAAGCCAGAAAGGACATACGGTACTTTCATTGAACCAAGATAAATACCGCAAACCGCTTGCCAGAAGCACGCGGTGACCCGCAAGCACAAGACGCACACACGCAAACGCATACACGCGCGCACGCACCAGTTGAACATGTCCACCAGCTGCTTCAGCTCCTCAAAGTCGTTGTTGGCCTCGTTCAGCCAGGCGCCGTTAGACTGAAGCGCCAGGAAGTTGGCTTCCGCCGACAGGCCGGCGTACACGTCGCGACGGATCGGGATCTCAAACTTGGAAGCGTACTTGCTGGAGATGACCCACCACATCACCATGCAGCTGAACAGCAGGCCGTTGCTGCAGAACTCCACCCAGTTCCAGCCCGACAGGAAGTACTTGAGGAAGTTGCCCTTGGTCTTCTGGCAATTGCCAATGTCCCAGAAGTTGATCAGCAACAGCAGCGAGATCCAGATGGACAGGATGATCTCAAAGCCGAAGCGCACGTCGTCCTCGTAGCTGTTCTGCAGCTCCACGCGCGCCGTGTTGAGGCGGTAGGTGACCTGCGCAAGCAGCCAGGAGCATAAACAAGTAGATGAGCAACCCCGGTTTCATTGAAGAGGCATGCTGGTGCACGGCACAAGGGTTTGGCAAGCGGAGGAAATGAGCTAAGCAAAGGTGGTCAAGACGGCTGGGCTGCTGGCAGCACGCACCTTGATGGAGCCGCCATCGGAGAAGTAGAACTTGATGTAGAAGTAGGAGAAGATGCGCAGCGGCGCGTTGTAGGTGACCATCTCGGCCGTCATGGTGCGCGTGTTCTGATCCAGGTACAGGCCCTCTTGGAGGTAGGTGAACCAGGTCTGCAAGGGCGGGAGCAACGAGCATGAGTTCACCAGGTGTGACGCTGTGTTCTTTATGCGTCAAGTACGGTACGAGGCCCAAGCACTTCAACGAGCAAAGCCCAGTCGGCCCCACGCGTTCTCTACCAACGCCGCACCTGGGCGCCGTCCTGCGAAAGGTTGATGTCGAACCAGACCGGGAAGCCGTCGTCCTTGCCGCTCAGCGGGAAGAAGTGGAAGGCGTAGGGCAGCTCCTGCGGGTTGTACAGCTCCGCGCAGTAGGGCGCCGGATTGACGGTCTGGTTCAGGAAGGAGACGTTGTAGGTGGGGGAGCTCAGCACCGAGCAGTTGTAGAAGTCCAACACCTTGGTGCCGTTCACGTCGTCATAGTCGGGGTTGTAGAGGGTGGTGCCGCGCTTGAAGATGGGGTCCACGCCGAACGAGGCCACGGTCTGGGGGCCCGTGCAGGTCTTCTGGATCTTGTCGAACTTGGACTCGGGGCACAGCGTCTCGTTGGTGCGAGTCTGCGGGGGCGATGCAATGGGTGAAGTGGATGGCTTATTGTAAGCTCAGTGCATATGCGCAGCAACGGAAGAGGTCGCTGCTGCAAAAGCTCACGCCCGCAAGGCCGCTCGAAAGCAAATCAAGTACGGAACTAATGACGGGGCTATTGTTACGGTATGCAAGAACGCCAGCAAAGGCGCACCTGGTGCAGCAGCAGGCCGCCGATGACACGGTTGGTGAGACCGACATTGCGCTCGCGGCTGGTGGTGGTGTCCACGATGTTGCCGTTGTCCAGCGTGAAGGTGTTGGTGGACACGGGGTCGCTGGTGCACGGCACGTTGGCCAGCTTGGCCGCCTTGAGCGTCAGCGCCTTGTCGCGGCGCGCGCGCTTCCACAGCGCCAGCGCCTGCGTCAGCGTGATGATG